>NC_052136.2:4013016-4623427 GCF_016086655.4 Lepeophtheirus salmonis
AATTATCTTTTATTACATCCTTAACTTTTCAGAATGAAATTGTTATATACTATTAAAAAAACATCTACAGCTGTCAACAAAATAGACTATATACTTTTGTGTTTGCAAGATAACACCGTAGTATACATACATATTATGAAAGAAATCGGGCAATTAAAAACCTCTGCTCTGAATCCGTGTATACCAAGGTTTATTAATAATCCTATAAAGTCTTAATTAGTATAAGATCATTGATGTAACTAAGCAACAGGGTGATGCTATAATTTGATATTATGTTACTTCTAATGAATCTACATAATACGTATTATAATCTTATTGTTTTGTTCTGAAAATGAAGAAAAAATGTTTAATCTATTCAGGGAGATTTCATGAAAAGTATTAACACTTCTTGGAACCCGACAACATCATTATCAGCGATTTTGATCAACTTTGATTAGGATGTTTATCCCGATATAAAAACAATAAGTCTATAATTTAAGACGTCGATAAGCACCCTTTCCATTTAAGTCCCTCAATGTTTGGCTCTTTTCGAAGTATCCTCGAACTTTAGTGGAGCATAACTCTGCTCAGAGTTAACCAAATTTTAAAAAATGTTCGTTTCAAAATACACACAAGAGCATTTTTTTTTAATTAATAGAAATAGTATTTGTGCAAAAAATACCATGAAACCATTATTGCAAAATATTGGAAATGGTTCCCCATTCAAGCCGCAAGTATAGATAGGGTACCCCACCTTTAAGATTCAAATCCAAAACCAAAATTATACAGATACTTGTTTCGAATCTTATGAGCATTTTACCTGAAGTTTGGACCGGAATAAATTAGATCCAGATGATGCGATGGTTACAGATTTACTGATTCCCAACCAATGAACAACTCAATATTATTACTTTTTTAAATTATTGTTATAATAGCAGTGGTCGTTACCTCCGAAAAAAACAGAAAAAGGCCCAAAATCAGCTGGTAAATTAGCCAATTCTTACCAACAATGGAATTATTATAGTCCAAAGCTTTGTAAAAACTAATTCGAATCCAACCAATCAATATTAAGAACAATCTTTAGAGGAAAATAAGAAGAAATATCGAAAGCTGACAACCAAATGCAGTGTACGTTTTTGTGTTTGTAAGGTAACGCCAAGTGGAATAACTACGGGCACCGCATTATTACCTTGCTAAAACAAAAATGTACAGTGTATTTTTTTGTCAGCTGTTGAATTTTTATGTTTTTTGTTAGCATTATCAATTTTCTGTACGTTGATTGGATGAATTGGAATGAGCTCATTTGAAGCTGTTACAGTTCTCAACAAGTATTGAATGATAGTTCTTTAGTTGAGAAATATTGGCTAATTACCAAGAGATTTTATGTCTTTTTTCTATTTCTTTTTCTGAAGAAAGGTTGAGTGAGACAATAAAGGTAACACCGTGCATGGTCCAACTGTTTATGTAGATGTGGCTCCAAGCACTAATCAAGATAAATAGAGATGCTACGTTCAATATAGATAGTATATTTTTCTATACTAGAATTAGGCAATAATATTAGCTTTAGAAGATTTGAAAAAGTTCGAGTACCTGAAGTACCTTGGGTGTCGGATCTATTCGAATAGTACAATTTTACTTATACCTTACCTGGGTTGTTTGGATCTAGATCAACGAACCTTCCTATATTTTGCCGATAGTTCAATTTGCTGATTTTTTGTTAAAGTTTTACCCTGTAAGTATGCAAAAAAAAAAAAAAAAATAGAATGGGATCTATATGGAATCCCTTTTTTTTCTTAAAGGTAATTAGAGAAGGTAATATTTTGCGTCATATAAAATTCCTTTTTCTTTCTTCAAAAAATAATTCATTAAAAAAATTACTACTCAATAGTAGAACTTCAAAAAGAAAAACTATGAGCAGATGAAAGCAGAATACCTTTTTCTTTGACCATTATTATATTAAAGAATCCCTTTTTATTGATGAAAGGAGTTAAAGATGTATTAATTTAGATAGAACATAGAAATAGGGAAGACAGTTGCAACACTTTCTGCCTCTAGCTAAATTAATGAAGGTGAAGATATATGGGCTGTAATGGACTTCTTGATGTTTAAGGCAATACGGATGGAGATGCCAACGGTATTTGAAAGCTTCTCGACTCTGACACTGGCACCGAGGAGATTGCACGCGTTACTTTTTTTGTTGTTCTTCTGACATTTTTACGCTTAGAGACATGAGATAAAAACTTCCAAATTTTTAATTTTTTAAACAAAAATTTCAAAAATCCATAGCTTTAAACAGAAAATGATTTTTTTCCCATAGTTCCATAGTTAGCCCGAGAAAATTAATTTTTTTCAAACAAAATTGGAAAATTTAAATTTTTTTCAAATATAAAATATTTTTTAAAACAATTTACATATATTAAATTTTCTATTCAAAGCAAAAATTCCTTAATTTGGGGGCTACAGTCCGTCTATACACTCCTTACACACGCCCCTGATTAGTGCTGTGTTGCTCCTAATTTGTTCGGTCCAGCCCAGTCTAAGAACGGTCCGTAGGACATTTGTTATTTTCCCTTGTGTCGTATGTAACTTTTTCTTCCTTTTGCAGAATTTAACTTGTTCATTCACTTAAAAGGGTGACTTCAAGGAGTAAGCTGCATAGTTGTTATAGAGTAATATTCAACAAAAAAACAAGTCTCTGGAAAAACTATTTTGTACAAATATTGATATCATGGTTTTCGTATTGCAACTATGTTTATAACGGCATTACCTCGCACATAAAAAATATCCCAGGCATTCTTTGTCAGCTGTTGATTCCCTCCACTTTACTTGATCCGTCAAGGCTATTTCATAATTTATTACTTCTGATAAATAAACAAAGTAAAAAGTTTTTCTATAGCCCTCTTCCGTTTCCAAAAGAGCTGGAAAACAATTTCTTGTTTATCCCTCGTCGTTTATAATATATATATATATATTGCCCATTTTATTATTTATATGAATAAATTAATTTTGGCTATCATATAGAAATACAAATTTATAGGTACGCTTTAATAGAATAAGAAATATTGTAATACAGTATCGAACAAAATACTATGTAGATTTATATTCCGAAGTATATATATCATTCATTTTTAAAATGGTTAAGAAGTAATACCAGGTGCAGCCAAAAAATCTTTACAGTTTCAATCTAGAGCTTTCTCAACATGTAATTCAGCAACCAGTTGTAATGGGGAATGTCAATAACATAAAAATAACTATTATGATGTCTTGGCCACCCTAATCATCTATGTATCCCCCCTTGACAGCAATGATGGCGTCCAGGCAGCCATGGAAGGCCTTTAACCCATTTGCAGATGTAATCCTCAACATGGCATCCTAGTGCTGGTTGACAGTGTCCTTGAGGTTGTTGATATTTGGGTGACTGACGGCGCAGGCCATGGACTCAACATACACCCAAAATGTAAAGTCCAATGGGTTGATATCTGGTGAGTAGCTGGCCACATTTTCTTTGCCAATAAGGCAAGTTGTTATCCAACCACTTCTAGGCCTGTTTGTACATGTGTACAGGCTCACCATCCACCTGCACAACGTTCATGTCCGGATTCATGTTGGAGATCTCCAACTGCTTTGCAATCTCCGTTGTGTGCGGACCGAAGTTCTTTGGTCACGTTTAGACGGCATTTTCTCGGTTTCTAAGACACTTAGGATGAAGATTTATTAGTTTATTTTTTCCATAAAAACGAAATGTAAAGATTTTTTGTCCGGACCCGGTATTACTGTGATAGTCTAGGGGTACTTAAGAGATGCCTAAATAGCAGTTGGTATAATTGATTTATTTGCCTAACTTCCATATGATTTCAAGGCGGATTTCTGTTTCTTTTTAGGAGGAAAAGTTGTGTGATATAATAAAGTTAACAAGGTAATCTAAGTACAAAGTAATAACTCGGGCGTGTGCTCATGAATAACGAAAATTAAGCCTGAGGATTTGCAGGGGAGTTGTAATAAATAGTCTGTCCTTGTTAGTCCCAGAGTAAAGTTGAGGATCTACATCGGATTCATTCCACCTTCAATTCTTTCTAGATATGCGTTATGTAATTTTGTATATTTCCTTCATCTCATAACAGCTCACAGCTAATTTAATAAAACGTTATTACAGCTAAACTGCTCTTCTACGAAACACTATTTTAATTTTCTGAATGTAAAATGTTGATTATTGGTTTTCTTTATTTCTAAGTACCTACATATTATATTTTATACAACTCTGCCTTTGTATAAGCTATATAAATAACGAAATAATAGTTTCCTTTTTATTCTTTGTTATAAGATAAAAAAGGAGGGAAGAAAAGTCTGACAACTTCTAAAAATTTTCTCAAGAAAAATAAATATGGAAACGTTTCTTGTTGTTTTTTGTTGATGATGTTTAAGTGATCATTAATACCATCATCAATTCCCCCTCTTTAAAAGGAAAGTGTTTGCCCGTTTGTTGTACTATAGAGTATTAGTAATCAACTATGTTACATCATATAAAACACAAAACAAACCAAAATGGTATTTGCCAAAATAGAGTGTGCACTACATTGACCCTCAATTAACTATTCGTATTAATATACTGTCAATTAAACATGAAGTAGTCATATCCATTGTTACAATAAAAGAGTTTGACTTTGATAGATTTTATTTGAAAAGCCATATCGGGGCCAACATACGTCTTTCTAATTAAATAAAGGTTTTAAACTATAGTTAAACTCCTTTGATAACCTATCCTATCCCACAAATTTGAATAAAATGTCTACAATTGACTCAAATATGTATATGAAATATTGGGCTATCTGTATCTACGTTTTCTGATTAGAAAAGAAAAATGTTTTTTTTCCAATTCCGAATTTCAATTCTCATTCAATTATCAACTGTGATGTTCTACTATTGAAAAAAATTAGGGGTAAGTTTGTTAAAAACCTTTTTTTAGTCTTCAAAATTTAGCACTTTGTAAAAAAATTACTATTTTAGAAGAGTAACCATTCATCAAGATTTATTATAGAATTTTCTGCAAAAATAATTGTTTCGTTCTATTTTTTTTTTTTTTTTTTTTAATAATAATAGAAAATGGAGGAATATACCAAAAGACATCTAACCTTTAATATATATATTTCAAAAATAATTTAATAATGTAAAATGGCTGATATTGTCAAATTACGTATTGGGCAAGTGTACCAACATAAAAATCAAATGAGAACTGAATTCGGAGTTAGAAAATAACTGTTTATTTTTTATCAGGGTATAACATCCCGCACTTTTGGTCTATTTACTTTAAATTGACATAAAGTTGTCATTTTTGAAGATTGCTTCAAAAAACAAAAACTGAGAAGCAGATACAATTATTGAAAATATATTTTTCTCAGTGTACCCTCCGTTGGTCTCGATAACGGCCTCGATGCAGGTCCTGAAACGTGCGCAGGCCCTGGAAGCTAGAGTCTTATATAAATTCTTGCATTCCAGGACGATGGAGTCGATCAGGGACTTTTTGTTAGTGTGAGGACCTCTGTTGAACTTTTACTCAATGTAGTACCAGACAAAATAATCCATTAGATTTAGCTAGAGGGGGAGCTAGGAGGCCAAATACCTTCAGACACCCAGTCGTAGCAGTGAACTCCCCTGAAAGTGACAGTAAATTTGAACCCTCAATGGAACACTTTCTATTGGTCCTACATTTAAAAAAATGGGTTCAATGGAAGTGTCTTTTTAAAGTTTCCACAAAGGTGCATCACGATCAGAATCAATAAGATTTCTGGGCTGGAAAATGGGATGATGGGGTTATTAACTGTGTTCCTAGGAAAAATTGAGCCAAGCCAGTGATGATTTGATTGAAATTATTGCTCAATAGGGGGATTTGTCCGTACGGTTTCCGTACAGATAAGGGCCGAGAACTTGGAGTTCATTGTATCTGGAAGACCTATCCGGACGGGAATTAATTATAGCAACAAGATGGAGCCCTCTCCAATGTCACCCAAAGATACCATTGGAGGGTTTATGGTAAAACAGATTCTGGGATCAGAAGAAATGGCCTCCATCATCACGAGAATTAATAATCACGATGGATTATTATTTTCCAAGAGTTGTCGAGAGTAGGGATTCTGCGACACATCATTTAAATGTTACAGCCCTGAAGGTTTCTATTTGACGCTAATAGGAACGATTTCTATTTGATCAGAGTAACATATAAGAAGTAAACATATAAATTAGTAATTTCTTCCACTTTTCTTCATTTTGGTTCAAGATTGTTCATAATATGTACCTTCTAAATCATCTGAAAATGTTATTTACAATATTTCTTGAAAATGTCATGGTATAAAACGTATATAACTATTTAGGTATGTATGTGCATCCAAACTATAAGTTATTTATAAGCTATGGTGGTTTTTTTGGGGGTCTTAAAAAAAGAGTTACGAAATAATTACATTCTACAAACATATCACATGTACATACATAGAAGTGAAAATATAATTTTTAGACTTAATTCGTGGTGAGTCAACATAAAAACAATTTTGAATAAAAATCAAGAAAAGGGAAAAATACCAATTTATTTATTTAATTTATCGTTACATCCAGCCCAATATTTCATATACATATTGGAATCCTTTATAGGCTTATTATTCAAATGTCTGGGATGAATTAAAATGTCCAAGAATTTTAGCTATAATTTGGTACCTTGATTTAATTTTAATGGCTTATATTTGCCCCGATATTGACTTTTTCAACGATGAATTTCACATTCATTTATAGTGGTAATTAATTTTGGTTACTTATTGAGCAATTTACAACACATGAGAATAATTTGTCCATAGAAATTGAGGATAATTAGTCAAGGAATACAAATATAATCCACACTCAATTTTGATAAAAATTATTTTAGCTTGTGTTGGTACTGACTGGCCACAAATGCAATGTCCCGTTTTGAAAAATTGAGAATGACTATTACACTATAAATCATAGCAGGAATATATGTATGACGATAACATAAAAGCAAGCTGGGATTTTTTTGATGAAACAGAGAAAAACGCATTATAAGTTTTTTAATTCAATGAAAAACTGAAGAGGATTTTTTAAAGAGTCAAATACAATATTAAACACCTAAAAAACTGTCTCACGAGTCATTAAAATGATTGATATTTGTTTACATTTTTACATGAAGATATTTTTATACAATTTCAGTCAATTTGATCATGCGGTATTTGTACTTTAAATTTAATTTTGATATCATCAATACAATCAATTTTAGTTGTTCTTAACCAGCGCATCCCTTTCTTCTTTTCCTTATTCATGCAACGTGAATACTTATACACTCTTCTTTAAAAATAATTAGCATGTTATGACGTCTTAGTATCTTAAGCCTACTTTAATGTTATCGCCCCACATATATATTTTTTGGGAGGGGGATCTTGGATTTTGAAATTTTTTGGAAAAAAAAATTAAATCTAAAAATCCATAGTTTTTTACAAAAAAATTCAAAAATCCATTTTTAATTATAAAAAAATTAAATTTTGGAGAAAAATTTCAGAAATTTAGAACTATTAAAAAAATGATTTTTTTTGGAAAAACATTTCTAAAATAAAATGAAAAATTTTTTTAGAAAAATTTTCGGAAAAAATGATCAAAAATCCATAGCTATTTCCCAAAAATTAAGTTTTTTGGAAAAAATTTGGAAAATCGTATTAAATTTTTTTTCAAATATTACATTTTCTAGTAAGAATAAATAATTATATCATTTTTGTGGGAGGGGCTACAGCCCCTCCAGACCCCCCCTGCGGACGCCCCTGCATAGGTAATATATCATTATTCCTTCTATATTTTTATGGTATTATATGTATATTTGTGTCAGAGGCGTCATCATCGATCAGTCTTCACCAATTTTGATTATACTAATATTAAATATTTTAATTATTCATAAATTAAGTATTATGGCAAAATAGTTTCGTACTCTTTTTGGATCCGCACAAGGTCGCCTTGTTCCTGACAATGCTTCCGGCGCCGTGTGGCCAAGGTTATCAAGAAAGGCAGATTTCATTATGAATCATTGAATGCAATTAATTAGCTTTCAAATAATAAATGCTGAAAACTAAGAACACACCTGCTGGATACACTTATCTTTCTTTGACTAACTAAAGGGTATTTTCCTAGAAGTGTATAGCTATGAAATGAAAGAGGGTATAAAATTAAAACAATCTTGTAATAAATATATTAAGGAGTTTATTGGTTGATCTATATATTTTATGTCCTCAAAATAATAATTTATAAACAAAGTTCTATTAATTTCTTAAGACATTCATTACACGACTGTTTTGATTCATTTCTCTCTTTCAAAACTATTCCACAAATAAATAAAAAATAGCTCTTAGTAGGTCAAAAAAAAGGGGGAGAAAAATAGTGTGCCTTTAATGTATATAATAATGATATTTGGAGTAGTCAAAGAACACATTTAGTGGAATTAAACTGATTGATGTCCATATAACTTTTGTTTGAAAACAAAACTATAAATTATATCATTTTCTCTGTAAGACTTAAGTGTATATACTATGGTTTTGTGGTATCGTAGTACCGGAGTACTGACGGATTTAAAACAATAATATACTATTTTAATATTGGAACTGGTTTTTGCAGCGCCAATATATCAAATTAACCAGCCAACGACATAACCTTCCAAAGTTCTGAACTTGAAAATTGTATTTTATACAACAAAGGAAGACAAAAAATGACTGATTTAAAATTTATACCTCAAATAAAATAAACCTATAATAATCATTCTATAGTCGAGCCGAATTTACCTAAAATCGGGAAACTTACCTACTTATTTTGAGCCTTTTCTTATAGTTCAATATAAAATAATTATGATAAAGAGTTGTAGATGAAATCGTTGGAGTAATATCATCCAGAATCACTTTCATTGTGAGCGGTATGATTGATATATATATATCAAGAAAATGATGTCACGGAGTAATTTTAATTTTTTAACTGAAATTCGACTTCCTAGATAAGTGTTAAAAATCTACATCCACACAGTTTTTGAATGGATAGGGTGCCCTAGTGGCTATATTCTACATCAAAAAAGTACCTAATTCCTCCTTAAATTATGCACTAGCTACATCTTTTTGTCTCACGTCATGATTAGAGATGGGATTCTTGTATGGAAAATAGAATTTTATTCTCCTTGTGCTCCACAAAAGTCCCATTTCTAGGTATTTTTTCTTCTTTTTTTTTTTAGCTAACTAGAACGGTTGAAATTTGTACATGTTTTTTTATTATTATTTCAACTGACTTGATTATGATTTAGTATTTTCATAGCAAGACAATATTATGGTGTGCAATTTCATTGCAATTATATTATATTCAGGAAATCAAACTATTATATCATTTAAAAAAAGTCAACTACGGCCCATTCCCTGGGAATCAACGACACCTTCTAATATCCAAAAATATAGCCAGACTCTCAGATTGTACAGGTGAAGTGCTGGGTTCCACGGCAACTCTACCACCCCGCGAGGATTCCTTCTAAAAAAGTCAGAAAATACATGCTTAATATAGTGTCGCTCATTTTAGAAGAGCGATAAAATCGCTCAGATTTTCTCTCATTTCTATAAGTTTGGATTACTTTTTCTGTTTTTACCTCATCCAAAATTTGAGAAATAAAGAATAATTTTAATGATTGCAAGAATGGACGGTTGAAGTTATATCTCAATACAAGCTAGAATATTTTTTTCTATGCTGGATATGTGACTCTCTACTGTTGTCGGTTGAAGAGTTTGCCTCTTATGTAGCTTGTCACTTTGAGAAGACTCAGATATAAGTTCCCCAGAGACACTTCAAGCTCCTTCCTTTGTGGAGATACCGTTGGAAGATAAACCTTTAATTTTTGTAAACGAATTGTCCCACCGGAAATACAATTTTCTTATAGTTTTATCTAGTAAATTGTCATAAGATCTCAAAATCTCATGCAATCATAATATCAAAAACTTAAGAAACCTCTGTTCAAGCTAATTATCAGACTTAACTGGATGATACTGCACGAAGCCTCGTAAATAAGACAGTGGTTCCCAAAATTTTTATCTCCATGGCACACCAAAAGACAAATAAAAATTTATTGACTTAACTTATTTGAATTTAAAACATTAAATGGATTATTATAAGCTATGGCAAATAATGTATGGTTGTCACAAATACTGACAACAAACATTTGAACTCGTGTTTACATTGATTTTAATTGCAACCATAAAGAGTAATCAAATTCAAATACACCTTACGGGGGGAAAAAATGATGACTCCTCATTTGGAATTGAGCTGGAGCGCGCTCATTTGTCTATAAAACGAATGGGAGCCCGCTCAAAATTATTAACTGAGCAGTAGCGCGCTCAGGATTTATTGAGTGGACTAATGCTAAAGTAGGAATTTATTGGCTATCAACTACCAGCGGATTTTGGGCCTTAGTTCTTGTTTCTATTTGAAGGAAAGGTTGGGAGATTGAATAAAGGTAACGACGTGTAGTATCCGTGAAACTCAGTTATATTTAGTTTTTTACTTTCTTTAAAAAGGAGATTGCCTTTTATTTTTATAAAAAGAAAGATTTTAATGCTGAAATTTAATTTGGCAAAGCTCTTTTAGAAGCACTTGCCAACATACTTTAGATGTTCCATCAAATGCCTTTTCTCCAATTTTTATTCTTTCTTATGATAAGTAAGCATAATGGTAATAATTATTGCAATTTACAAATATATAGAAAATAATGTCATTATATTTCAATATAATATATAAAAATGTAAAAAGAATATAAATTATATTCTTCATTTTTATGGTTTATTTTTTGGCTAAATATGAAAAAATATAGAAATAATGATTTATTGCTTTTGATCTGTGGAGTAATAATTCTTAATTTTTCAAAACGGGGAATTATATATAATATTCGTATATGTTATTCAAACATAAAGGTATGCATGCACATATTTGATTTTAAAAGGTACAAAGGGGACAGTCAAATAATTTGTAATGGGGATATGCAAATCCATGAATAAAATTAGGGATTTTAAATCCAGAACTAGTTTAGTTTATTCCCAAAAAAAATTGTTTTTTAGGGATTAACTATGGATTTTCGAATTTTTTTTTCAAAAAATTTAATTTTTTATGAATAGTTGAGAATAAAAAAACATCTGAATTTTGTTTCAAAAAATTAATATTAGAAATTTCATTTTTTCTGAATAGATATAGATTTTGGATTTTTTTTCAAAAAATTTAATTTTTATCTGAATAACTATAGATTTTTGATTTTTTTTCAAAAAATTTAATTTTTTGTGAATAGCTATGGATTTTTGAATTTTCTTTCCAAAAATTTTAATTTTTTGTGAATAGCTAAAGATTTTTTTCCCCAAAAATTTAATTTTTGAAAAAAAATTCAAAAACATTTTTTAAATTTTTCCGAAAAATTTATTTTTTTTATTTTTTTGTAAATAGCGGAGAATCAAATAAATTTATCATCTAAATGTTTTTGAAAAAATTTAATTTTCTGTTTTTCAATGAATTATATTTTTTTGGATATTTTTTCTAAAAAAATGCCAAAAACCAAGCCCCCTGCAAAATGTAATCCTTAACAGAAATAGTTAACTAACAACTGATTTCGGCCTTTTTTTTTGTTTGAATGGTTGCGTAATGCAATAAAGTTAACGACAATAATTATTTTCACTACGTTAGATCCGTTTCCTTTTTCCAAAAAGTAATGGTCATTTATAAATTCTTATATGGTTTAAGTAGGTAGTCTCTCTTACCCTTGAGCAGATGAAAAAAATCCGAGGTGTTATTAATCGAGGCACAAATAGGTTTAACTCTTCAAAAACAAAACAAAAATTTAACCTTGACATTCATTTTTTCTCAGGGTAACTTGACGTTAATCACTTTTATTTTTCCAATAAAATCTCAATAAAATGAAAAATAATTCTAATCAGGGATTCTGAAGATTTCATTCCTTTTTTTTAAATACATTTTTCACTCAAAAATAAAAAGTGTGAAAAAAAAAACTAATTTTAAAATGATTTTTTTTTTTTTTTTTTTTTGGCAAGAAATGATCTACATCAAAAATTCTATTACTATGTTATAATATCAACTTCATCATCTTTGTGTATTAAGGCTTCTGAACTTAAAGATAATCATTTTTTTGTTCTGTTTTTTTTTATCTCAAATATAATGTTGACAATTGTTATTACTATTATATCCATTTTTTAAAAATTCAGAAGCAAAAACTAATTCCTTAATCTGTACAAAATGTAAAATATTTTTTCAAATGATCCAACTTTTTTTTAAATTAATAGTATATATTTTAAGAAGAGGCTATTTATAAATCATCTAACCTCTACTTTTTTCAAACTTTTTTTTCATTTTAAAGTGAATAAAGGATATCAATGAGTATTAGGATCTGTAAAAGGCTTTGCAGATGCACAGAGCTAGTTTGGGGGAAAAAGGTCATAGTATTTTCAGAGAAAATTATGACTGAAAACATTATGAAATGTGAAAAATCCAAGCTCTAAGCAATGTTTATAAAACCAAAAAATGATGCATGAAGTTATCTGAATTTTTGATAGAAATTCGACTTTCTCCAAGTTTATAAAATCGAGATCCAATCAGTTTTTGACTGGATAAAGGGCACCCTAGTGCTTATATTGTACATAAAAACACTCCTTACCCAGGTTATAGCATAATACATGTACGATTGATGTTTGACTTCCACCACACTTTTTAATAGTGACGTCATAGAGTCTGATTGGTTGTGTCAAAAATCTGTCTGCCTTGTCCTTGTTCTAGTTATCGTAACATCATAGAGTATGATTGGTTGCCTGATTTGTCAAAATTTGTCTGTCTTGTCCAGCAGTCGGTACGATACATCAAATTGAAAATTATTGTTCAATTACATAATGGTCTAACCTTGTATTTCTATTAACCTTGGTACCACCATGAATTCTGCAATAAGTTATTCTTCTTCTTTTTTTACGTCATTGTTCAAAATGGGATTTTTGTATGGAAAATAGTATTTTATTCTCCTTGTGTTCTACAAATGTTCCATTCTATTGTATTGTTAGTTGTTTTTGTTTTTTTCTAGGTTACCAGAACGGGCGAACTTAATTTAGATGACTGTTTGTTATTTTATTATTATTTAAACTGACTTGTCACCTCTTCCCTTAGAGCATCTTTTGCCATCAGAAGTTTTGTTTAAATTCAGTCGTCGGGATTTTGATCTTTTTCACATCTCTAATATTACTATTTTTTTTTTTTTTTTTTTTTTTTAACTTTATCTTTATTTTTAACCCATATGTATTGGTCTCAAATCTAAGTATCACTTGACTTTCTCAAAAAAAAAGAATTGTAATGCGTCATCATAAAAAAAGTCTTAAAACAAAATTAGAAAATCCAAATTTTGTTTACTTTATATATACATACTACCCAATATTTGATATATGGGCTTTGTATTCAAATTTATGGGATGATTTAAGATACCCAAGAATTTTCAATATAGTTTAAAACCTTTATTTTATTTAAAAGACTTATATGTCTCCGATATGGTCCCTTTCAAATTAAATCTGTGTACTTATCATTTTGGTATTGTGAAGATCTGTTTTCGGTACTTTAATTGCAATTTGCAAGACAACCAATGGGTCAATAAGAATAATTTGATAATAGAAATTGACAATAATTCGTCAAAGAGTACAATGTACTCCACAGTATATTTTGATGAAAACACTTCTAGCCTGCTTATGTGTTGATTAACATTAACTATTTTGTTACTAAATATATTAATTTTGACAAAAAGAGTATTTTCGACGTTTGAGGACTCTTTTTTTGCTTAAATTAACTTTTTATTTTTCTCTATTTTAGGTATGAAATTTATTTAGATTTTGTTCATCCAAAACTAAATTTTGTAGGATCCAAGTAATTCAACAAATTACTACGAAGCCCATTCACTTAAAGACATGAATATTGGCAGTAGTACTCTACTGACAACCTCCTCAGGGTCATCTCCTTCGACCACAGATCCAGGACACACCACACCAAATGGACTATTTCCCTCAACCACCTATGGGTATCATTTGAATGAGCATGATAAACTCTCATTGAGTGCGTCAGTGGGTTCTACAGATGAAGATCTGGAGTCCGGAGTAGGACACTCCTCGGATGAGGACTATTACTCTTCTCAAGATGACATAAAGGAAGAAAGGATGTCAACTTATGTATTAAATGAATCATTCAAAGTTAATGTGACGGGAAGTGAGCAATGGCTTTGTCTTGCTAAACTTCCAATGGATTTGGAAGAAGAGGAATTTGAGAATATATGCTCTGAATTTGGTGGGATGAAGGGCTATCATTTGATTCGTTCAGATTTAACAGGTGAGATAGGATTTTTGATTATGATTGGTACATAATAGAGGACTTCTTTGATATTGATTAGATGGGATCGATACCGATCATTGTTAGATTGTTTTTTATTCAAAATCCAATAATAATAAAACAAAAATTAAAATGACGGCCACATTGGCCAGACTTTTTTATTTTTACGCACGTACAGCCACATATATGTCGCTTACTTTAATTAATTATTATAATCCAAAAACACATTTATTATATTCTTAATGGTTAAAATTAAACTATCTATTATTAGGTTTTTTTACATCTAAATATCTATAAAATACATTGGAATTTGGTAATGATAAAATTAATTAATTCACTTTCTGGGTGGTATAAATATATCAGAAACTCTTAAATCTAACAAACCTTTTGTGTTTCACGTATATTACATTGGTCAAATGATGCCATATTATGCAAAAATGAGTAAGAATGACATAAACCTTACAGACGTCATCCATCCCTATTGTTAATTTACACATCAAAGTCATTAAAGAATATGGACTAGTTCTTCGTTTAAATGAAGAATATGAAACTGACGTTATTTGGTTTTAAATTATTCTTCTGTTTGTTTTTATCTTAATTTTGATAATTTTCTTATTTTATGCGATGTCCTCAGATTTTAATTTTGTCGCAAAGCTTATATTTGGTTCTGAATAAAGTTACACCCTGTGGCCATAAAAAAATAAACAAACCTCGGATCGGTTTTTTACATTAGTCACGCCATTTCCTCGCCAACAAAAAAATTATACTATATTTTGTTGTCAACTTTGATAATGAGTACTCTGAACTTTAATCAGTGGAATTATAATTAACTTTTGTAAAAAATCAAACAATTATTAATTGGATAATTATTCAATAGTTGAAAGGAGTGAGGTATCTTATTGATTTTGAGCCTTTTTTTCCTGTTTCTTTGTGTATCAAAGGTTACGTGATTCAATAAAGGTAACGATCTGTAGTAAGTATTTTTTTACAAAAATCAATAAAAGTAACGTCGGTCAAGAAAGTAAATCAAGTACCACATAACTCCCCCTTGAGGCTTATCGAAAAATGCAGGAAAAGATGGAGATCAACAAATGTACCCAGGGGATTTCAAGAAACATTCAAAGACCACTGATTTTCCGTTATACATGGTGGGTATATTGTAGACTCATTACACATTCGCTGCCTACCAATGAATGGCTAAAAAAGAACAGAACAAGTATTTGTTGGTTATGTGAGAGGATAGAAGAGGATGATTTTCATTTATTCCTCAAGTGTCCACATTCAAAAGGTGGCAGAATGAGAATTAGACAATATTTGGGAATGTTTGATGATGGGGGGGGGGGATATCTACTTGTCGTCGGACTGAATGAGAGATAATAATATTACACTGAAATTTGTGTCAATAATTTATATGCTATTATGGATTGACAAGAAACCAAAAACTTTGACTATGAATGGTCTATTTTAAATCATAAACTAGTTTTAGATATGTAAATACTTTATTTCGGCTTTTAAACAGTTATTTTGTTTTAAATATCCGTATTTTAAATGTTGATTTCTTTGTTTAGTAGGTAATTATGTAGCTGTTAGTTTTATGCGTTTACGTTGAGGATAATAAACCGCCCGAACTCCGGGCTAAGAATTATAAAAAAATAACATGAAGGGCTGAAAATGAGCTTTTACGATGTATTTCCACTTCAGAGTCACAATGGCCCCAATTTTACCCTCCATCCGTTGCACAAAATCACTGAGAAATCAATGACAGTTGATTTAGGAGATAAGCCTTTCGATTCATAGAATTAAACCAAAAAAATATCTCCCCGATTTGAAAACGATTAAATATCGGTCCACTGTCTGTGACTCTGGTTGCTTTTGATTAAAATCTCGGTGCAAATCAGTCTAGAAATTAAGACCGAACCGGACCGAGTCTCAACACTAGTAAAGTAAGTATTCATTTTACTTAAAGGTACATACTTATATATAAGTGTAATGTATGCTTATATCACTATGGTGAATAATA
This sequence comes from Lepeophtheirus salmonis, assembly GCF_016086655.4. Lineage (NCBI taxonomy): Eukaryota > Metazoa > Arthropoda > Copepoda > Siphonostomatoida > Caligidae > Lepeophtheirus > Lepeophtheirus salmonis. The sequence continues at coordinate 4,029,425 of NC_052136.2, forward strand.
TATATTTACACTCCTACTGAAAAGCTATTAATTTTCCAGTGGCTATTAATGCAGAAAACATAAATAATTTATTTTTCTTATTTTTTTTTTCTTCCTTGGTTTCCCTCTGTTTCTCCTTCTTACTTCTGCATTCGTAAGAAAGTAATTTTTCATAAGAAGAAAAGGTATATTAAAAGAACAAACAAACACATTGCTGTAATTGTTTTGTTTTTTTTAATCCTGGAAAATGTCGCAGTGCGTGAGATACTACGAAATATTTAGTTTGACGAATACTCACAGTATAGTAAAATTCTTTCATATGAGTTAGTTATTTGATTTAGACCCCTGCAAGGGTATTATATTATGTTATTTTGCAAAATAATCAGTATATATTTATAATAGAGCTTGTGTGTGGCCTTAATGGGTCCCCGCACCGTTGGGCCTGGGAGGCTAAAATTTTACATAAGTGCCTCTTTTGATTCTGTTTGGGCCAAACTAAGGCTTATTATTTACCCGAAATACCAAGATTGTTTTTTGGAGATCAAGGAGACTAGATAAGGGGTTGAGTTATAAATCAAAAAGCGACTGGCGTCTCAAAAAACAACTATCGAATTAAAAAAATTCTAAATTTATTCAAAATCAAGAAAGTTATGGACCATCAAAGAGACTGGTAAAAATTGTAGTTTTGTTTTTTTTCTCGTGGAAAAAAAAATTGAAATCCAATGGAAGATTGGATTTATATATGAAACATAATTAGTAAAAATTTGTATGTTAATCAGGCTTATTTTTTTGACCCCATTATTCTTCATAACTTTTTTGTTTTTGCAGGTACAAAAAAATCTACTGGGTTTTTTCTATTTACTACTTTACTTGCAAAATTAGTGAAATATAGTTTTTTGCAAATTTTCTATTTGTCAATTTTTTGAAAAAAAATAAATGATGGAATTATCATATAGATAATCATATTATTTGAAGTTTATAACAAAATATATTTTTTTAAATTCATAATAATACATTTCATATAATATACAAATGCGATATTATAATGCTTGCCCGCACTAATTAAGAATAAATAACATAGACCATTGTGAATATGATTTACAGCTCCCTACTTGGCTGCCCAAGTAGCCACGGGTAACTCTTTGTTATTAATATATACAAAGGTGTATATACTATGTCCTAGAAAGTAGGAACGATTTGGTAATATGCGCAGGCCTTTTTATTTTCCATAGCTGTCAATTTTTCTATTTCTTTTCAACTATTCAGTGTTTCGAGCATTGATTGTTCGAAAAATCGAATTAACTCTTGTTGAGCTTGTATAAACTAGCTTATTATCATTGAATAATAATACCACAGTCTTGTGGAGTGTAATTGGCTACATAACAACTTATTTTTGGGAAGTTTTATGGACGATAGGATTCGAGATACAACAAATTGGGACCAACATTGATGAATATACTGACAATTGGGATGGTGAAATATCCTTGAGGGAAAATTGCTTCAAGGGAAAATTACCTAGAGCCTAATAAAATACGTCCTAGATAGCATGAGCCGCTTTCTCTAGTTGACAATCTGACCAGGATTTTTTTTTTACTTCCCAAAGCTGTTGCCATTATTTTTTAATTCTTCAGAAAGGAACGTCTAATTATAAAGTAATTGCGAAATGATTTAGTCCAAAATAGTTAAAGGCAAAATTATGGGGCATCATTTTTTACAGCTCTCACAATTAAATCAGGCATTATTTGAAATTAATAATTAAATTATTCATTAAAATGTTGAGTAGTTGAACAAGATTCTTGAGTTTTAATTATTACGATTCATAGTTTTAGAACTGTTGTCTATAAGATAAATAATGCTTAAAACTTATTCTTGATATATTGCCTATGTATATTATCCTTTATCACATTATAGGTAGGTATATAATAAATTAAATTAAATAAGAATTAATGGCAAAACATTAACATTTATATATTCACAATTAAAAAAAAAAAAAAAAAATAAGGCATAATTCTAATTATAAAGGATAAACATTGAAAAGCTTTGAAAATCCTATGATATTGATAGGATTTTGAAACAAAAATCTAATGACTAATATGATCACCTGTTTTTGTTGAGTTTGAGTGATTCAAACCTCAACAGACTCAAAAAATATTGAGTAGATACAAGGCATATTCATTTTAGAAATTGATTTACAATTAGATTACAATTATCTTGAGTATATTCCTTGGCTTTGTGAAATCTGTTCGTCCGAATTGTCGTTTTTATGAGACGAGTAGAGCACGTTCAGCTTTTTGCACTATATGCAAAGATATAGTGGTTATTTTCTTCATAGAGATAAAATACATACATAGACTGCTTATCCTGAGCAAAAGAAAAGGAAATCTTTTGAAGCCAAAAGTTAGTTGACAAAAACAATGGACAATATAGTTATTTATACCTCAATCAATCCAGATCTTGAACGGAATTACCCTATACTTCTATAAAAATTGAATAGTTTCATAAAGAAAATATAATTTAATGTAAAGTGAGGATAGAACATAAATATATTTTTGAAGCGTCCTCTAAGTTGCTAACATATCTATTTATTAAAACTACAATTTGAATGTTTTGGTCAACTACTGACGGCGTCAACTTCTTACTCACGTCATTACTATATGGTTTTCCTTTCAGATATTTTCATAATTTGACTCATGTATGATTGAAGGCACCTGACTCTACATATTCTGAAATCAAAAATGGTATTACATAGCTTCTTGATTTTTATATTAAATTATATAAATCCAGAACTTCCATTCAATGTTCATATATTATATATACAGAGTTGATCTTATCTAGTCTGCCCTCCCATTTTTGTGGAGAGGAAGGAAGGGCTCAATGTAGATGCTTATATCGAACTTTTGGATAAGAAAGTGCTACCTTAGGGAAAAGAAAAGTCCGGAGACAAATTTGTTTTCACTCAAGATGAAGCTCCGTTTCATTGCACCGCTAAGAAGCAGACCTTCCAGAGAGACAACTTTCCGGACTTATAAAGCCTCATCATGTGGCCACCCTCCTCTGCAGACGCAACCCCCCTAGGACTACTCTATCTAAGCACGTCTGGAGGAGAGGGTGTGTGCTACTCCTCACAGGAGTATCTAGAGGGTTCCATCAAGAAGGAGTAGACCAAGCTTGAGTATGGATACATAGTCAAGGTCTGCAAGCGATTTAAGCCTTGTATTGATGTAATTATTAGAGTTGAAGGATCACATATTGTAGTAAATTGTGGGAAGCACTATTTACAGATGATTTTATTAGATAATCTTCACACAAAACGTCTCGTTTAAATTTTAGTATTGGAAATAATTAGTGTTGAGTCTCAGTCCTGCACCGATTTTTTTTTCGGTTCGGTCTAAAGGGATTTTTTCTAGTCCGATTTTTCGGTACAGACCGTGTTCTCAGATCGTGGACCGATTTTTTTAGCTCTCACTTTGTAGACTGATTTTGATTAGGTTTCACTTTATGGAACGATTTTTTTCTGTCTCATATACTATGAGAGACCATTTTTTTTTTCTGGACCAACTGTCATTAATTTTTTTGAAAAAAATCTCAAAAGTACAGGATAAGTTCTAGAACAAATACTGTAAACATATAAGAGACGGCAGGATCAAAATTAGTCCGAGCTATATCTATTTAAACTTCGTATAACGTCATTGTAATTGAAAAAACCTATAATATCACGTTATAAACAATTTATCTGTTAAAATCGGCATAGACCGATTTTTTTTGGGACCAAACTAGACTTAACTTTTCCTTTGGACCGATCTAGACCAAATTTTTATATGACACTGGTCCAACCCCAGCTTTTTGTTGGACCGAACTAATTTGGTCCAACAAAAAATATAACGGTCTCAAACCGGTCTAAGATTTCTATATCGAACCCCAACACTGGAAATACTAAAATGTGTAGCACAAGATAAGATCAACCCTTTAAAATGTATTTAAGATCCAAAAAAATCACTTGGATCTTTCTTAAGATCCGTAAAAAGTTTGTTTTGGGCCTCCAAATCTTTTCAGATAATACAACCTTACTTATAATGTAACAGAGTACTTAGGATACGGGTACAATCTCTACCTTCAAACTGATTATTGACCTTTTTTTCACTATTTCTCTTTGTATGAAAGGTTGCGTGATAGTATAATACTAACGACGTGATCAATATATATCATATTTGCTCAGGCAATCATATATTGTGTACATAGTAAGATATATCTGATGAAAACCCCCTTTTTACCGTAATGTGTATAAATGATAATAATAATATTTGTATAGATAAAAAAATGAAGGAATTTTTGGTCATAAATCTCGAATATAAAAAAGTAAAAAAATGTGGAGAAGGCAAACTCTATGAAGACACACTGATTAAGAATGAGGGAGAGGGGGATATGCAATATAATAGTGTTGCTTTACGGTATGGATCGATCTCATTTAAAATTCGGGCCCGATCATTCTATAAATGAACAGTTAACTAATTTGTTATGTGTTACATGATTCTGAGAATGGACCTAGAATGACGTCATATAAAGTTAAATGTGGTATGTAAGTCATATATTTTATACAGCTCATCAATCAGCAGTGGGGATAAATTCGGTCCAAATATAGCATCGCGCAACCTTGCACATACAAAAAAAGCCCCAACAAATCATATGATACCAGATGGTCCTTGGAAATCTGAACACTTACCAATTCAAAAATTAATTAAGGTTGAGTGCTTAAAATAAATTCATATCTCTATATATTGAAGCATAAACAATTAGTCACAAAACAAAACAAAAATGATCTCTTTCGTTAACGTAAAAGTCGAGAAAATGACACTTGAACGTGATCGACGAATTTCCATACGCGCACTCCAAGTAGTCGGGTTTTACAGGATCACTGCCTACGCCGTCAGTAAGTCCGAAATATTGGAAACAGCTCTATCAAAAAAGGACAAACTGACACCGGAGAAGTTAAAAAGGCCTAGACCAATCCCCTCACGTTCATGAGGGCCCATGTAAGAGAGCTTGGGATTTCACATCAGACTGTCCAGAGAGCAGTCAAATAAGTGGGTGGAAAGAGCCTTTTAAGGGTCTCCTCCGTTGCGAGACTCTTTTGAACTCTTTTTTGACACTTTTGGACCCCCCACAGCCCTGATACCACCTGCTCTACTAAACATAAACTATATACTAAACTTTAGTATTAATTTTGTTGACATTGTTAATTAATAAATTAAATCTTGTTAAATTTTAAAATTCAAAGTGTTCCGATTTTAATTGTACACTCGGTAGAAGCTGTTCAAATTTATTTAAAATTCTGTTGTTTATATAAAATACTCTAAATAAGTCTTAGTTTATATTTTTCTGAATATAACCCACGTCCTTACATTGAATGTATCACGCAACCTTTCATATTTTAAAATATTTCCCCCCAGTTGTAGACAAAACAGCAGAGAGTTACACCGTCTTGCAGTAAAATAATACAACTCCCTGAATGATATTAATTGGTGTAGTAAAAAGTTCTCAAAAACATTGACTGCTTGAATATTCAAGCAATAAATCTTTTACAGAACACTGATTGGGAGGAATGAAGCAGAAAAATCTACAGCTATCAACAAAATACACTGTATATTTTTGTATTAGAAATATTGAGACTGAAAAGAATGATTTGTGATTGGAAAATGATTAAATTTATGTCTAGAAGAAATTGCTCAAACCCGAACCTGAATAAAAATTCGGTTCTGAACTGAGTCTCAACACTAATATGCACACATGATTTTGATAGACCGATGGGGATGGGAGAAAAGAGCTACAACCTAGTTTTAATATAATGATAAGTATGTAATTTTGTGAAAATATTCATAGATAAGAAGAAAAAATTTGAAGAAATAAAGGAATTTAGAATGTCGGAAAAATGTAGGGGTCAGAAAAACAAAAAAAAACAAAAAAATATTATTCATTGAAATATGTACACATCTGTTTCTTTAAATTATTTAATATATGAGTGTAACATAATTGAAACGTCCATTACGAAACAAACCCCACGTGATCAATATTTGTACAAACATGCTGGCTAAGCGAGAAGTTTTGTTTTTTTTTTTTCAAGAGACGTCGAGTAGTTGAGAATATTACTCTGTAACTAGCGGTGCCTGAATCTTTTTGCAATTAGTGGAGAGGGGAAGGGGGATTATATGATGATAACATTATTTCTGTAGGATTTTTTTTTTTTTTTTTTTTTTGGTTCCCCCATCCAATCGTGATTTTTATGGAATCAAGAAAAGACGAATCCGAACCAATTTGTAGATGTCCTCCTTCAAAAGCAATAACAGCCTCTTCTCGCCAGCAAACAGATTGGCAGCTCTACCACACGAAACGAATCCAAATTTCGATTAAAGGTGCAGCACACATTCTTTTCCAAGACACCCCTAAAGTGCAAGGGGTTGAGGTCAAAGCTGAAGTAGGACCAAATGGAGGCAGGCCAGAAGTCAACCATATCTTTTCTGCAGAAGTTCGGTTATTTTTGGCTGTAAAGAGCTGATATGGACTTCTTGATGTTGTAGTCAGTTTGGATAGAGATGCCAACGTTCTCTGCAGCCTTCTCGGCAATGACACCTGTACAGGGGAGATTTCGCATGCGTTTCTTTTTTGTTGTTGTTGATCCGACATTTTTAAACTTAGAGAAATGTGACAAAAAAACTTGTTTAATTTTGTTTCAACTGTCGTTTAGTTGTGTAATAAAACCATGCAATTAAAAATAAAGGGGATTTAATAGTAATTAGATGATATTACAAGTATTGGGTCCCGACTCTGTACATGCAGCTAGTGTCGGATTGCCAGAAAAGGGGTACAGGGTATTTTTATATATCAATAGTTTATAGTGTGTCAAAATTTTGGCGACTCAACTTTGTTTGCTTCTTAAACAAGAATCAGAATTTGTTTAAGAAAACAAAAAAAAACATGTAAAAAAAATCAATTGCCTGAGGGCGTCTTGTTGAAAGAAGATCTGAATTTTTCTTTCCAAAAAAGATCTAAAATTTCCCCATAAAGAGGTAAAAAAATAAACTTTTACACATATGTAGCCTGAACAGTCTCAAAATTACAAATGACTTCCCCTCTGAAAGTTGTTTCACTAACAATATGTTATGGACATATTTTGGGCAATTATATACTTTGTATTGAAATTACTCAGATAAGTTGAGTTACCCAATATTTTGAATTATAAACTTTATTTGATTCACGACAAGTAATTTGGCTCCAACATTCCTTTTCAAATTATATCAAAGCCATTTTTTATGTTGACGAGGCATTTTTCTTACTTTAAGTACTTCAATTGCTGGAGCCATCAAAAAATTAATAACTATGTAAGGATGATTTTTTCATAGAAATTCCCAATGATATCTGATTTGTCGAAAAAAAAATAATAGACTTTCACAAATGAATATTAGAAAATAATATATTTTATGTATTGGAAAGGTCATATCGGTGGCAAATACAGTCTCATAAATCAAATTAAGGTTTCCAAGTAGGCTTAACATTCTTGGGTATCTCAGTTCATCTCAGAAATTTGAACATAAAGTTTCAGAAATTGATGGGAATATTTTTTTTTTTTTTTTTTATTAACCTAATTTTCAGTTAGTACTTACCCACATAAGACAGCTGTCAAAATGTCATGATAATCTCTTCTTTAGTTTCTGAGTTATTATCAGTGATATAAATCCGGTGAATTTTTTAGCTGCTGCGTTTGTTTTTTGTTTTTTTTTAATTAGTAATTATAAGAAAGAATTTTATTTTTCTTAAGAGTTGACATTATTATTTAATTCCTAAGTTTTGACTCACCCAAAATCTATTCTAATTCAATGTTGAGTAATTCACTCAGGCTTCCTTTTATCTTGGCGAGTCACATAATATGAATTCCCTAATTAGTAATCATTGTTACGTATTTACTTATAAAAAGTAATATATAAATTATTTATGAGTTTTTTGTATGATTATTTGTAAATCATGTTTTCCTAATTTGTTCGACCCCCTCATTAAATTGTATAATAAATATATATATATATTACTACTAATAAAATTCAAATTATGAAATTATGGGCAATTTCGTGTTCAATCCGCACGTGGAACGTGCATCATTAAAATTTTTTGTTTTCTTGAAATGGAAAGATATATATATATATATATATATTTAAAATTTTCGACGAATGTGAAGAATTTGTAATTAATTAGATTATTGTTTTTCTTAGAATATAGTTATGTAGTATTTATTTAAATATTCATTCTTCAACAATATACATACATACATATATAAAATAGAAATATGCATTAACTAGATATGTACAAGGGGTTTGCTCTCAGGATCTCGGATCCTGTTGTACCGGGAATTACCCGCATTTAGTTATTCCACGTTGTCATTCATAAACCACGTGTTTCTTTTTTCACATCATTTACTCTTCCCCCAACACACACACGGTGTTACCTTCCTAACACAAAAATACCCTATGTAGACCGTTATATTTTTTGTTTGGCCGAATTAATTCTGTCCAACAAAAAAGCTCGGTCTGGACCAGTCTCATATAAAAATTCGGTCTAGTTCGGTCCTAAAAAAATCGGTCTCCACGGATTTTACAGATAAATTGTTTATAACATGACATAATATGTTTTTTCAAGTACAATGACGTTATACGAAGTTTAAACAGAGATCGCTTGGATTAATTTTGATCCCGCCGTCTCTTATATATATACATTATTGTTTTTGAACTTATCGTGCACTTTTGAGACTTATTTGAAACAAATGAATGACAGTTGATTTAGAAAAAAAATTGGTCTCTCATAATATATGTGACCGAAAAAGACAGAACTTAACTCGCTCTACAATGTAGCAAAAAAATTCGGTCCACGGTCTGACACCGCGGTCTGGACCAAAAAATAGGTCTAGAAAAAAGCACTTAATACTGAACTGGAGAAAAAATTAGGTGTAGGACCGAGTTTCAAAACTATTATATATTTTGTACTCATCTGTCGATTCCCTCATCTCAGTTGATACGTCATGGCTATGTCATAATTTGGCTCACTAAGAAATACTACTTTAGAAAAATAAAAATCCCCCTAATACGCCCCCCTCCCTAACTACCCCTAAGCCCATAAATAATTTTGAGCTGTTTACTATACATATAACCTTAATTACAGAGAACTTTGAGAAGGATGGAATAATATGTACACTAAATGTGTTTATTGTATAAGTTTGCCAGGATGTTATAGTTTATTTTCCTATCTCAAAATTGGAGACAGCCACAGTGGATAGTTGAAATTTTAATCAGCGCAACCTTTTAATAAAGAGATTAAGAGATTATGAGTTTGCCTCTTATGAAGGATTCCTGGGGGGGTTCTAAGCCGATCTATAGACTGAGGGATGAGGTGTTGGAGGAGTTCAGGAGATCAGATCTCACTAATTAAAGCACAACGACTTTTTCTTGTGTCTACCATGAACTATCTCAGTATAATTACAGTATGAATATAATAGGTATCATGGAGAGGAACTTGTATGTCATCAAGTCCATTAAATCCTGAAATAGAAAATTACTATAAATATACATAAAAAGGAAGTATACCGTACAAAGAACTCCCATGATTATCTAATCCTACGTGGAAACTTATTCGAGCAATTATGATCGAGTCGAAATAAAATAATAATTATCCTACTACAATAACTTATTCTTTGTTTTGAAAATTTATTTCCTTATAATAAATACATACTCCCTTTTAAATGTGTACCAAACTTCAAAAGACAGCTGTCAAAAATCCATGACTATCTGTTCTTTGGTTTAATTGAGTTATTGAACACAGAGTGACTTTACTTACGTTATTTCCAAAGCAACGGATAAAAAAAACCGTTTTAATTTTGCAATGGGAAAAATACCATTCAAGCCAAGCAATGCCCTGAAAAGTGTTATGGGGACTCTGCTCCAAAAAAATTTAAACGAAAAAAAGTGTTTTCTTTGTTAAGCCCAGACTTTTGAGTCCATGTGTTATGATGTGGTAAAATTGGCTTCAAATTCAATATAATTTATTTTCAAAATTTAAATATTATTAACTAATGAGATCCCTATATTTTTAAACATTTGTTTCCCGGGATATTACTCAAAGACAATTTTCCGGGAAATAAGACATATTGCTACATATATATACACTATTAAGATGTTTTACATTCCTATCTGTCGGGCAGTAAATCTCTCTTGATTCCTGTCAATGTCAAATGACAATGTCGAAAGTTACTCACAGTGGATTTTTTTTTATTCAACAACCTTACATTTATAAAAAAAAGTATATATATTTTAATCTCTTATCGTTTTTAAATCAGCGTCTATTGTGAATTTAATGTCGTTGTTTTTTAAACATATAAATGTATGATTATATTTCAAAAAAATATGACTATTTATATTACAAAAAAGATGTATTTTTTATATTAAAAGTAGTATTTGAATATAGGCTTCTTTATATTCATGGCTTGTAATTTTCCCGCAAATATTTCAGTAGCTTGTAAGTTTGTCTCGAGGAGATTTTGTTGCATGACATATTCACCGACTTCTAATGTTTTTATATTATCGGTTCGAACTTTACAGTTAAATCTCGATCAGATTAATTTTATAGCTAGGAGAAGAAGAAAAAATGAAAATAATGACGGTATAATTAATTACTAAATAATAATAAAGGAATAGTCAATGATGATAAGAAGTAGTTGACGCCGTCAAAAAAGAAAAAAATAGTTGACCAAAACATTCGAATTGTAATAGTTAAGTATGTTAAAAACATAGATGGCGCTTCAAATATATATATTTTTATTTTTTGTAATGTTTATTGTGATAATAATAATTTATTACCCTAATTACAGTAAATATCAGATATTAATAGGTTAATAAAGTATTTTTGAATAGATCATATTTTTGGAGTATATCCATATTTCATTCCAATTTATAAATTTAAAAATAATTTAATTTAATTTCGTCACTTTTTGAATACTCATTACGTTCACAGTTTCGCAATTTACGTAATTAGAGTTCAATAGTTCATCATTAAAAAAAAAAAGATATATTGAGATCAATCTTTGTTGCATTTAAAAACAATTTCTCTAGAAATAGGGGGAAAACTCAAGGTTATTACATTGTAATTAATCAATTCTTCCTAACTGTGTAACCATTTTTTATTTAATCATGGGGAATTGCTCACCCCCTAATAATAGCTAATTCGAATTCAATCAATCAACGTTACTCAACATTCATGAGGAGCAAGATAAGTAAAAATAATGGACAGCTGACATAATAATAGAAGATTTTTTTAATGTCTTGTAGATACCCTTGTGATAAAGAGATAAAATGTGAGCATTAGAAAATACTGTTCCCCACTAATATACACGAACATTGTATTTGTTATTCAGCTGTAAATTTCTATATTCTGAAAGTTGATTAGGGTTGAATCCTAATAATCTCTTTGCCGTTTTTTGTTTCTTTTCAGAGGATAATGACGTGTTTATTTTATTTTTCATTTGTACGTACTTATATAAAAACTGGAAAGCCCAGTTGAATGACGTCATAGGAATAATGACGTTGATTAGTAAGACTTTATATATATCGCCAATCTAATTTCAAAATATTAGAGCGGGCTCTAATCCTTATGAGGGATGGGCATTTCGGGGAGTAAGGAGATATATTGTACTACTAAATTAATACCCTTATTTATATCACTGCCTGTTATATGATGGTCGGGGGAGAGAAAATTAATTACTGCTATAAAAAAGTTTTGTATAGCTTATAATAGAATTAGTGCAGGAAAATATTATAACTATTTTAAAATACATATATAATTATTTTATTATGGATTTTTAAAAAGATTTAAAGCAAAGATTGGTGAGAATTCTTCCTTTAGAGGGAGATTTTAACAGCACCACGGCCTATAAAAGAATGAATATAACGGAAAAAGATATTGGTGTTGTTTTTTTTTCAAAACCCCTTCTTCACTAATAATTAAGGATGTCATTTTTGTCATGAAAAAACAAAGTTTATAAATAAGAAAAGGAAAAAGGATTGCTGCGTGTGCTCTTTCTTCTTTTTTGTTTATTATTTTATAGGTCGTAGCGGTGTTAATTTATCTATCTGCATAAATAAATGCATAATGAAATAAATATATATGAATAGAGTATAGAATTAAAATTAAATATAGCTTTAATATAATTATAATATTTTCTCTGCACTAATGTTATTTTAAATGTGGAAGGTTCTCCACTTTATAGGAATGATTCATTTTCTCCTGCAAAATCATATAGCAGGTAGCTGATATTAACAATGGTATTAATTCAGTTATACCCTATGTCTCGCTCCCGCCTTCTCCTTGTGCTTTTTTTTTTTTTTTTCCTTAGAAAAATGACAAAAAATGATTCTGTTTCTATTCTCATTATTAGTCTTCTAATTACTACTCATAACTACCAAATAACTTGATTTCGGACCTTTTTTATCGAATTGATATATTTGATAAGGTATTTCATTCGTAATTTTAATGATAATGTGTATTCGGAAATTCTATGTTTATAAATTATATTATTTTCTACTAAAGTCCTCGCCAAACTTATATAATTTTTATCTTAGTCCTTGGAGATTCATTATAATTTATGAAATATAATTCTCGTGAGGGTTGATACGATAATATACATACATAATATTGCATATAATAGTTTATTCATGTTAATGGGTTAATTTAACATATATTATGATAGGGATGTATTATAATAATTTATTTATTATTTTATATATTTAGGAAAGTTCAAGGGTTATGCCCTTGTAGAGTACAAGACAAAAAGTGCCTCAATCCAAGCAAAACATATCCTAGATGGCCATAAACTTCGTGGGCATACTCTTGAAGCAGATTGGTTAACACTGGATCGAGTTCACGAAACGTCTCTTCATTCTAAATGTCTATTTGTGGATAGACTTCCTACAGATTATAGGGATATGGGCGAGTTTCGAAAACTATTCTCATCTGTCGTCCATCCTCCGTATTGTCAGGTAATAATAACATATTATGCACAAATATTAAGAAGTCGGGCTCTTAGAAGGATCTTGATATGAAGGTCGTCATATAAGGATACGATACGAAATTGTTTAGTGATTTGTTGACTTTTTTTTTTTTAATATTAGGGTCAATAAAAAGTTCTGAGCGTTTTTCGCTAAATGTCTTTAAGTTAGCCATATCTTACGATTAATAGATTGCATCAAAACTAGCTTAAAGGTTAAGCATACACTTTAAAAAAATCATTTACAGTAAAGTGTTTGGTGAAGTCAGTTGTGTGCTACAGAGTTCCAAACTTGAAGTAAAAAAAGAGAAAATTCGATACATTCTTCAGTATCACTACGACCAAGGTAAAAACACGTAGTAGGCGGTCAAAAAAATTGGTCCTGCTTATGGAGCCAATACAGTATCGAATGCAAGAGCAAAGTGGTGGTTTCAACAATTATGTTCTGGTAATATGGACGTCGAAAGTATCGATAAATTCATGGAAATCGTTAAGTGATCACTTATTCAATCGCGGAGGAACTGAAGATTAGCTATAAAACTGTTTGGAACCATCTAATTCGAATAATCCTAACTATGTTAATTATATGTCAAAATTGTGCACAAAAATGCTCACAACTTTTTACTTCGGTTATTAATAGATCTTTTTCGTTCGAAATTTTTAGCGAGATTAACAAACTAATGTAACAAAGCAACAAATGTTACTCTTTCAAGAATCGATTAAGTTCCACATTATCTAATTTTAGTAGTATTTGATGCGCGGATCACGAACCTGCACTGATATTTTTTAATCATAATCTAGTTTTCAAGAATTTTATAGGTTTGAGACAACTTTTGAGTAAGGAAAACATCATTAATTGACGTGTAAATAAACCCACTTCTCATAAAATGCAATTTAAAGCTTAAAAAATTACCTTTTTTAAGGACTTTGTTTGGGAAGGAATAACGCCTCTTTTTTGAATTTTTTTTAAAATTGAATTATAGAATAACAATAAATCCATAGTTGGGAAGAATTGTCCAACTTATCCTGAATTTTTTCAGTTACTTTTCGTTCGAAAAGTTGCAAGGTACAATAATGACAACTACCTGTCTAATCGTATTTTTTGAGCATCTCTCTCAGCCTGATAGTGATTAAAAATTATCTCCTTCTTATTGTTCACTGGTAAATTTAAATATGAATGACAAGAGGGTTTGTATCCATGTAGGTAATGGCTATAAATCATAATATATATACAGAGTGGTCTGGATAAATTGGGAAAATCTTTCAAAGACGAACAAAATGGATTAACCCCATATTTTTTTAATATTTATAAGCTATATTTAATGACATTCAATTATTTATAATGATATCCCCTCTCTTGATAACCTTGTCCACAAGGCGCCGGAAACTTTGGTATGCCCGGGCGACCTCGTGCAGATCCAGCTTTGCCGTTGTACGGGTAATGTACTTCTTTAGGGCTTCCACACACAAATGATACTTGGCGCATATGCTCTTGGTACTCTTCTTCAGAGATAGAAATGGCATGGGTTCAGGTCCGGGCTTTTTGGAGATCAAGAATCTGGGATCCAAGAGTGATGACATTTTCTGGCTAAGTCCTGCACTTTTTTGGCCTTGTGAGTCGGTGCACTGTCTTGTTGTAATTTTATCCTTGGGCTACTCTATCCATTTAGAGAATGTAAATTAACGGTGAAAAACCATAACCAGTACTATGGCAAATTTTGATCCGCACAAGGTCCTTCGGGCATGCAAAACTTCCGGCCGAAGGTTATCAAGAAAGACGAATTTCCTTATGAATACTTGAATTTCATTAAATGTAGCTTTCAAATAATAAAAATGTATGGCTCTAACTTATCTAGTTCATCCGTTATAACCCTTTAAATATTTCCCCAATTTATCTGGACCACCCTATATACATGTATTTTCTCAATTTAAAATGGTTATATTACAAAGTAATGGTTTACAATATACATACATAGGAAACTGAGTAATAAAAAGAAATTGTCCTTCGAGTAATGAAATTTGTGTTTGATAAATGGCAGAGTATTACCATGAACCAGGTTTTGCCTGGAAATTCGAACACTCCGTTTAACTCTTAATACCCGAGGTTGTGTAATTAAGATAACTGCACTTCTGCTTGTTTGAAATAATTTATCAGCTCAAGGTGTCCAAGAACAAAGTCTACTCCGTCCAGCAGGATAGCGCTCCTGACCATAACACAAACACATTTTTAGAAGAAAAAAATTAAAAAATAGCTGTTCACAAAAAATTGCAAATATTAATTTGCAATTAGGAATTAGGGCATGCCTGTTCACTCTTCAAACTCGAGGTTGTGTGAACCAATTTCATAACTTCAAATCGCGTAAGAATCTGCTGAGTGTATGTTGTTGTTTTTTTTGCATCGCTCGTCACTCTCATGGATCCAAATTAGCTTACAAAGAGACGTTCGGATCCAGATCTCTGCACTTTCCCTTGGTGGAAATAACTCCCATAGATTTATAACCAGCTCAAGCTGTCCAGGAACACAGTATACATTAGTGATAAAAACTTGTTAGCTTGCCTGTTTTTTGAATTGATAATCTGAAGAAAGAATTTTCCTTTCCTCAACTGTTGTCATTATTGTTTAACTTCTGAGTAGGGAAGTTCTTTTTCTACTGAATTCAATTATATTCCAAACCTGATTCAATATTCGAGTTTTCTCAGTAACCTTGATTATTTTTTGGGGAGTTATAATTGTGAGTCCTCGTTGGATTCAGATTAGAAATAAGGATCGACATCAGAGTAATGCTTGCCTATGGCATTGTTTATTTCCTTCTCCCCTCCTCGCAGCTGATCTAAAAAAATGTCATAACAGCTAAGTTGGTCTCATCCAAAACATTTTTGTAATTATCAGGGATGTTGATTTTCCTTTTCTTTTTTCAAAATAATCTCGATTTTAATCACTAGTCCACATAGTCTAGCAGCGGCTTGCCAGCAATGAGGATTCAGTTCGCCAAACAGAAGCTCCTCTATAAAATCAACAAAAGTTTGAACTTCTGCCTCAAGTAGATGTCCCCTTCCTACAGCCCTCACTTGAACCCACTTAACTTTAATTTCTAGCCGCACGTAGAGTCAATGGCCTGGACCATTCAACACCTGAACGTCGCCCTGAATGCCGCCGTCGCTGAGCACTCTAAGGGTATGGTCAAAGATACTATGGGTGTGCAGCCTTTAGGGACCACCAAGGTTAACCACATTAAGAAGGTATTGTTCTCAAGAATTCTGTGAAGAAAATTGGAAAAAAATTACGTTGAATCTTTTTGTTATGGAAATATATGTTCATAAAATTATTATTGAAAAGTGTTGTAATTTTCAAGCAACACCCTGTATGTGGCATTCTGGCATATGTTGTTTGTAATAATAGTAGACATATATTCATGCATATTACATATATATTACCTTTTATTCAAACAACACATCAGCAAATGAAATTGATAGAATTACCAGCATAAAAAGCAAATAAAATATTATATAATTTATAGTTCATGTATTCCTACTAAACTAGAGATGATGCTATTCTCGAGTTCGATCTTGATTTCTAAACATTCAATTTTCAAATCTTTAAACTCCTGAAAGTCTAGGTCTTGATCCAATACCGGTTTTAGAAAGGGGTCATGGGTAGTATTTGGCTTCTAAACAAGTTTGGATATTGACCCCCAAAATGAGCGCTGTACCTCGAGATCAAAAGTAAAATCACGTGATCATTTTTCGACTAAATTTAGTTGGCTACGGGAATACCTTTTTATCCACTTACGGGGCACTGAGGGTATCATGAACTACACTATAAAAACCTCCATAAATTCACAAGGGGAGAATTCTCAGGAAAAAAATTGCATACGTAACGAGAGATAAAGATTAAGTGACGTCATCTGGGGTATCTCGAAATGGACATCTCGCAAGTAAAAAGTTTTTTAACTTATTAGTGCTCCTAACGTCGATTGGTTGCAAACGAATTAGCAATTGTTATAGTATGCATAATTCCCTAACTTTTAAACATTATTTTTTTTTTTTAATCCTTCAAAAAAAAGTTTTACCTCTTTTCTCATTATTATTTTTTCTTTTAATGCAATAAGTTTTACTAGCCCAAGACAAAAATTCCTTCATTTGTCGGGACTACAGTCCCTCCATTCCCCCCTTGAGGACGTCCCTAGTATAGGTATGTATTTAGGAACGAGGACCACGGTCCACTCTAGTCTGGTACCATCCAGTTTGTTGATCCTTAAAGAAGGTAAAATCAATCCCTTGCGACGTCATTGATGGTTTTATTCCGTTATTATAATATTTATATGTCATAATATAATATGATTGTATCATACTGCTTTATAATGAAAAGACAAATATTTTTTGCAAGATATGTGCATTTCTCTTAACGCATAGGAAAAAATTCCAAGGACTGAAAGTCCTACAAACCGATAGGCGATAGTACCAGTCCTAAGATCAGACTGGACAGAATAAATAAGCACCAACACAACACTAGTGACGGTGGGGCTCAAATTTCACATTGTACATGGACATGGGTAAACAATCTGTCCCTTAATAGTATTTTTCTTTTTTTGATTTATTTTTTATGAGAAGAATTTTGAATCTTGTGTTTCTTATAAACGCTTTTTTAATCATGTTTTTTAACATAACCGTTCAGCTAAAACATTTACTTTTATTAAAAGAAATAAAAAATGGATCTATCTGTCAGAAATTTTCATTTCCCATCCCCTATAATAAGCCGCCTCTAAAAATACTGATCTCCGAGGGAGACCAGGCCCTAACTGTATTAAATAATGAAGGGGGGGGGCGAATTGGTTAACTACCATATAATGTGAGGTCCTTCTTCATTTTTTTTTTTTTGGAAGAAATGTTGCAAGATAAAAGAAAATTGCTATGTGCAGAAACTTTTTTGAAAATGAATGACACATTACTTATGCTTTTTTTTATGTTTAGCTTTTTTGTTGAAGAAATAATAAAAAACTTAGATGTTTTTCATCTCCGAAGTAAACCCTACAAAAATATTATTTTTGACCTTTACTTTGTTTATTCTAAGAATCTCCCATATTTGGAATAATTTGACAGGAAATATATTTATTTTCATGTGGAGTTCCGTTGTTGTTGTTTTTTCATCCTCAAAAATAGGCTCAAATCTATAAAAAGTGTAAGATATCTATATACAAAATCTAATTATTTTCTCCTAATCAGTGTTCTGAGCATTGATTGGTGGAAAAGTTCGAATAAATTTTGTGTTTTGCAGCCTTCTTATTTCCCTCAGCTGTTATCATTATGTTTTAATTTTTGAAGAGAGAGCATCTAAGTATGAAGTAATAACTATTGTGTTTGCTAGTGAAAGACGGAGATTAACAATGAGGCTTTGCTCGGGAGTTATAATTGTAAGTCTTTCTTGGAATCAAAGTAAAATTGAGGATCGACATAGGATTAATTCTTAGAAATATTCTTTCTATATACGGAGTGGAAGCCGTGTTTATTTACTTTCTCTCACAGCTGATCGAATAAAACCTCATGACATCGAAACTGCTCTACTCCCTAACGTTAGTCAAATTATGAGGATTACCACGTTTATTTTCAGTTTATTTTATTTTTACAACCCGGCAGGTCATATTTGATACAGTACTTAATCTATCTGCTACACTAGGGATGTCCAACCTTTTAATATAATGGGCGCATCCCTACTTGAAATATTTTGATGGGCCACAAAAGCTTGGTTTTTTTCTCCACTGTATAATTTGAAAATTCCTTTATTTTGGAAATATTTTTCTATGTTTTTCCGTATTATGCGCGGTCTACGCATTTTGATGATATTGTGACAATTTTGCTAAAAAAATATTACTTGAAGTGAGAATGAGTAGTGGGCCGCACTTATATATTACGTATCCCCCAATGCAGCCACAGGTTGGATATCCCTGTCCTACAAATATGACTACAATTATGCATAAGTATGACCTGGTTGGTATGTTAAAGTTAGATATTTTGCCTTCAAAAATTAAATGATAATGATAACAGCTTAGAAAAAAAGCTTGTTCTTTCTCTGACATATTTTTTAAACCTCTACCTATGATCTATAATGAGTAAACTACTAAAATTAGATATGAACCCTATGTAAAAAATTTGTTCATGGAATTGCATAATTAATTCATTATTATTTGAAGAAAAATAAATTGATAAAATAATTATTTTTGGCCCCATTTATCAAATTATTTACTATACTTATCTGAAGGATTTATAATAATTAATATTTTAAGGAGGGCTCAGCTCTTCTTGTGTATGAAAAGCCTTTGATCTTTAATATATATATTTATTTATTTTTTAATTTTATATCTAAATATATTTATTTATACCTTTTTCAGATTGCAATGAAGAATGGTGTCATACAGAATTGGGGCCTTGTAGAGTTTCAACGTAGCCAAGACGCAGAGCGTACACTTTTAGCCATGAATGGTTATGAAATAATTCCTGGATCGAAAATACGGGTCCAATATTGTATCCCTGGAGTACATGCCATTAATGTATATATGTCTTTTGTTAATAATCCCATGGATGCTTTATCGGAAAAGAAGGCCCTTTTGGAAGAAACGCCTTCAACTAAAGTATATGATCAACTAGAGTCTCTTTCTAAACAAAATCCGTGGTTTGTTCAGAGTCTACAAAATATAATGGCTATGAATAATGGCGGAGATAACCATATAAAAGAGCCTCCAAAACCCCCTGCAAGTAAGGGGGATCCTGCTCAAGCAGCATTAGTCCTACTCCTTGCTGGTTCTGTTGTACGAAGTAAAGAAAATAAATCCAACGACTCCATAGCCTCCCTTCTCCAAACTGTTATTAAAAAACTGGAAACTGGTGTATCCGCCTCAAATATCCTCAAGTCCTTTCTCCCTTCTAGTGCAACAGACCTTAAGTCATTTATTGCCGACTTACTAGTCAAATATGATTCTAGTCAAAAGCAACAGGAACAACTTTCGCCACCGCAACAAAGAAGTTTCTTCATTTCAAAACCTCCATCACCACCACAACATCACCAAACGAAGGATCCTACTCTAACAGACTTGCTCTTACAGTCATTTCAAGCTAGTATCAGCAAAGGAAAATGTCCTCAGTCCTCCCCTCCACTACAACAAACTACAACACATAGTCGAGGGCCCATAAAAACATCTCGTCCAGTGCACAAAATCCCGACAGTGAGTAAGACTCTTTCTCCGTCAAACCATACCAAAACCATTACACAGTCGCACATAACGTCCAATCTAGGACTATATCAACCCAGAACTACCCCTTCACAAACATATGCTGTCTACGCAGCACCACAAATGCAACCTTATCGACCAGCATCACAGCCCATTTTCAGCCCTGCAACATCGTTTTATCCTGGGTTGTGGCCAGCCTCTCGTATGAGCTTCCCACTTAATGTTGTCACAGCTCCTCAATGGGCCACATCGGGAGTCATGCCCATGATAAATGCAATGGAAAGTACTAATGCATCACCTTATTTGGCAGGACCCCCAGTTACATATCCAGCGGCTGTAGGCCAAAATGGCTCCAAGCGGAAATTCGAATCCCCATTTTATGGCGAGGCACTTACTAAAAAAGTTAAACTTAACGAAGGAGTATGACGTTTGTCACTAATTCCTTAGTTGTTGTTTTTTACCATTGTAAAATGCACTCCCAACGTGGTGCTGCTATCCTTATCTACGAAAATTCGGTAGTACCATTTTCAGTGAAATTCATATATTATTATTTCAAATAACGTTGATTGTGTGAAATGTTAAAAGATTCATATTAAATATATTTTATCAGATCTTGACATGCCGAAGTCTTTACGAAATGCATAATAAAGAACGAATATTTATAAATATAAAATATATATATATACACAAAAAATAAAAAACAGTACATAAAAATACTTATCATTCAATGTCTATGAACCACACATCAGGCAATCATCCTTGTTTTGCAAAGAACACATGATGGCCTCTTTGTTTTTGATAGCACTATCCGTTTTGTTTGTTTCAGAATTATTTGTATTAGTTGTTTTAATTCGTGATTTGTCCACTGTGAACTGAATGGCACTAGCCGCTGCTTTGGTACGAAGATAATACATCCCTGTTTTCAATCCGAGTTTCCAACCGTAGAAATGCATGGATGTAAGTTTTCCGTAGTTAGGCTGTGCGATATGTATGTTCAAGGATTGACTTTGATCAATAAAAGCCCCGCGATCAGCAGCCATTTGAAGGACCGTCTTTTGAGAAATTTCCCAGACTGTTTTATAAAGCTTCTTAATATCGTCAGGAATTTGAGGAATATTTTGTACGGATCCATTATCCGCAATAATATTTTGTTTCATTTCGTCATCCCAAAGATCCATATCAGTCAAGTCTCTCAATAAATGTTGATTCACAATTTGAAATTCACCGGATAGGACGCGTCTGGAGTAAATATTTGATGTGTATGCCTCAATTCCTTCATTGTTACCTAGTATTTGGGCCGTGGAGGCGGTTGGCATGGGAGCAAGAAGAAGGGAATTCCGTACTCCGTCTTTAGCAATTTTTGCCTTTAATTTTGACCAATCCCACATATTTGTGGGGGTAACACCTTCCCAAAGATCAAATTGTAGCAACCCTTGACTTACTGGAGATCCTTTATATGTCTCGTATGTTCCAAATTCAGCAGCTAGTTCACAACTCGCTTCTAAGGCACCGTAGTAAATAGTTTCAAATATTTGTTTGTTTAATAGTAGGGCTTCATCACTAAAGTAAATCATTAAAAGACGTGTTTATAAATGTCAATTTAAATTGGGAAAATAATATACACTAATTACCTTTCAAATGGGTATCTCATGAGAATAAAAGCATCTGCTAGACCCTGTACACCAATTCCAATTGGACGGTGTCTCATATTAGATCTGCGGGCTTCCTGAATAGGATAATGATTAACATCAATTATTTTATTCAAATTGCGCGTGGCCACTTTAGCCACTTCCTTTAGTTGTTCAAAGTCATACACTTTATTTTTGACGAATTGATTAACAGCAATCGAAGCCAAATTGCACACGGCGACCTATAATATCAGCAATAATCATTACAAATAGACTGAAAAGTTATCATTAGTACAAACTTACTTCGTCAGGAGAGCTATATTCTACTATTTCGGTACATAAATTGGAGCACTTTATAGTTCCCAAGTTCTTTTGATTAGATTTCCGATTGCAAGAGTCCTTGTATAACATGTAAGGAGTCCCAGTTTCAATTTGCGATTCAATTATGGCCTCCCACACTTTATGAGCAGGTACCTGCCGCCTGAATTTGTTTTCATCCTCATATTTAAGATATAGTTTCTCAAAATCTTCACCCCAAACATCATCTAACCCTGGACATTCATGAGGACACATAAGGCTCCAAATACCATCCTCTTCCACTCGTTTCATGAATAAATCAGGAATCCAAAGAGCATAGAATAAATCCCTTGCCCTTTGCTCTTCAGCCCCCGTATTTTTACGTAGTTCTAGAAAATCAAAAACATCCGCATGCCAAGGTTCTAAATAAATTGCAAATGCGCCAGGCCTTTTGTTACCACCTTGGTCAACATATTTCGCCGTATTATTAAAAACTCGAAGCATGGGTACAATCCCATTAGAGTATCCATTGGTCCCCGCAATATAAGAACCTTTTGCTCGAATACAATGAATATTAATACCGATCCCTCCAGCGGATTTTGAAATAATTGCAGTTTGTTTCAGAGTATCATAAATGCCTTCAATGGAGTCAGAGGACATCGTTAATAAAAAGCAGCTTGATAATTGAGGTTTTGGTGTAGCAGCATTGAAAAGTGTGGGAGAGGCATGTGTGAAATACCCTTGAGAGAGAAGGTTGTAGGTCTTGATCACACCTTCAATATCTTCTCCGTGAATACCTACAGAGACTCTCATCAGCATATGTTGTGGCCTTTCAACCACTTTTTTGCCAATTTTGAGTAAGTAGCTTCGTTCTAGAGTTTTGAACCTGAAAAGAGTTGGAATATCCGTATATTAATTTAATCGGCAAACTTAAAAATCACAAGGATTCATGAAAACATTACCCACCCAAAATAATTGTAGGAAAAGTCTCGATCGAAGACAATGGCAGAGTTCAAACGATCCGAATGTTTCTGAATAATGTCATATGAACTCTCTGAGATCATGGGTGTATCAAGATCATGAGTTTTCATGTAGCGAAGATCGTGTATCACTTCAGAGAAAACCTTTTTTGTCTCTTTGTGAAGATTGGATACAGCAATCCGAGCAGCAAGGATGGCGTAGTCTGGATGCTTCGTTGTCATCGTAGCCGCAATTTCCGCAGCTAAATTGTCCAACTCAATAGTGGATACACCCGGATAGAGTCCCGAAATTACCTTAAGAGTAATGGCCGTGGGATTCACATGATCCATGTCCAGTCCATAACAAAGCTTTTGTACACGAGATGTGATCTTATCGAAGTGGACTTCTTCTTCTCGTCCAGAACGTTTGATCACATAAATATCACGTCTTGTTTTAGATTCGTTCACCATGTTGATGTTTCTTCTAGGATTATAAGATTCCAACTGATTCCAAAGTGAGTAAAAGAAGTTATTACTTTGAATTTATTGAAGTCAAGTCAAAACTTGTAAAACCATTTCCCGCTAAAAATATAAATGATGCAAGCAGCAAAGAAAGGCGCAATATGACGTCATTCTGCCATTACGCTTTGTCGAATATATAGAATATCACAGAATATTATTTATAAATAATAGGTAAGTTTCATCAAAATAGTTTAAAATTACACTTTAAACATTTTGACCATTCAAGAAATATTCTATTATTGCATGATACTCTAAATTTTTTATTTCATTTTTTGATTGCAACTAGTATTATTTGATTGCACAAGTTAAAAAATGTACATAACATATATTATAATTTATATACTTATTTAGTTCCGTCTTCTTCTATTCCTTTAAGACCGGTTACAACATGTTGTTTATGGTTCAGACAAGCCGATATAAGGGTGCGACCTCTATTTAACAACCAACACGATGTTTGTACTTAAATTGATTTTCGCCTAAACGAATCATCTGATTTAAATAAAAAATAATGGCAAATGAATGCTGAACCGAAAAATTATTATTTTACAATATTAACACCTTCCGCGCCAATAACGGTCTCGATTCAACCATAGAAACGGCTAATGACAGTCTCCTTTGGCAGATTCCAGAGTTCCTCCCGTATCCTAAACATCATTTTCGATTTTGTGTTGCAAGATGATCAGTTGTGTAGGGGCGTCAGCTGGCATTTATTTTGGGAGGGCCTAGTTTTTTGTATTATTTTTTTTTTAAATCCAAAAATTAAAATATTATAGGAAAAAAAATTGAATAATTAAATTTTATTGAAAATTAAATCTTTTGAAAAAAAGTTTCAAAATATTAAATTTTTTGAAAAAAAATTCTAAAATTAAGTTTCAATTATAATTTTTTTTTGAGAAAAATTTCAAAATCCATAGCTATTCACTAAATATTAAACTTACAGTGCATAGTAAGAGAATCTTGCAATAATTGAATATTCCATGGATGATCGATATATGAATAGTGTCATTTTGACTATTTCATTACAAATTACTAAAATATAAGTATTATAAAGTTCAGATACCCACAGTTATATTACTCATAAATACATAATGATCATCTAATTTTAATAGATCAAAATAATATGATACTATTAATGTTCCGTTGGTAATTAGAAAGCTCAATGTTGCAATTAAATATTGCATTTTAAGACTAAGAAATTGTAACTTGTACACATATTTCAAAAAATAAGTCAATAAGTTTTTTTAAATTTTAACTACACTTTATGATAGGCTGGCCATATTAATATTTGGTCAAACGAGTCGATTTATGGGGGGGAAAGGCTGTAAAATTATGAAATTAACATATTTTGATTGATGTAAGATACTTTGTTTAGGCTTTTTGTATTTTTCCTTATATTAAAACTTTCATGTTATGTAAATTGTCCACTTAAAACTGGAAATTACTTAGTATCATAAGTTTTATATAGTTTTGAGGTAGTGTTATCATGATATCAATATTTTCAGGTACCGAAATCCGTATTTTGATACTTTTATTCGACGTATAAAAACAAAAATCTCGCTCAGATGCACTTACCAGCACCCCGATAATTATTTGAGTAATCGTATTTATCGATCCTATAAATGGCGAGTCACTCATATCCGCCTCGAATAACAAGATTAAGGTACTGCTTACAGGCGTCTCATGTTTTTTTTTTTTAAATAAGGGTGGAATTACCCCATCGGTGAACCAATATTTATATAACAAATTGGCTCAACAAGAACTGGTTTCAATATGAAACAAGTTTGTAATGTTTTTAAATGCGTCAGTACTCCTGTACAACTATAGTACCACTCGGTATACAGAAGAGAAGCGTCCACTGGGGATGGATTGTAGCCCCCATATCAAGGAATTTTCTATATATCAAACAAAAAAGACTGTTTTGTAGAAAAAAAGTTTATTTGGTCCAATTGAGGGACAAAAAATTAAGGCCCGCCCCCAAAAAATAAAATCCAGGGGACACCCATGCCGAACAAGCCCTTCTCTAATTTATGATAAAAATCAGATCACAGTATCTACAAGCTGATTACAGGCTCGTGGTTCTAGCGAATTTAACATCAACTGGCTCAATTCTATCATTCATAGTCTCCTTTGCTTTCAAATATTTTGATTAATTATAATAGACGATTCCATAAAATCCACTTGCATTTTTTTTTTAAAGTATCATTTCCAGTGAACTAGAGTATAAATATTTTTTTCGAATGTAGTGTGAGATATAACTACAGATAAACGAAAACTAAATTTTCGTTGTTCAAATCTTTTGTATTAAACAATTACATTGTAATAATTAATGACATAATATCTATATAAGTTCTATTATTTCTTCACAAACTAAGTTAGTCATTGAATTCGTTTTTATTAAATATTATAACGCAATGTGTTTTATTCGCTTCACTATCCACTCGATAAAGATAAGGTTTTGATGGAAGGCATAACATTTTCGATGCAATCAGTTCCTTATATAATGACGGAGATATTCTCTGCCAATGGGACGACAATTGAAGAAGAAAGGGTGAGTAGCGACGAGTATGTGGGCTTATAACTGCCAGACGAACTTGCTCTATAGAAAAGGATATTTGAGATTGAAACTTTTCATACTCCATTTCAGATGATATGGCCTCTAATTTATTCAAAACGGAGTTTAAAACACTATGGTCCGGTGGAGGTGCTTCTTCCCGGGATTTTAAATATGAAAGGATATTTAATGTGGTAGAGACTTTACTAATTTTTCCTCCTGTGGCTAAGTGCCTGACTATTTTGTTATCTAGTTTATTTCCTTTATACCCTATAGAAAACGTTAGATCTGATTTTATTACTAGGCTTAACAATACTTCAGGAACATCTAAATCCTCATTATAATGCAGGAAGGCGAGAGTATCATTTTTATTAAGGAATGTAAATCCTTCGGGAAGGACTTCATTTTGAAACTTATGACAACCTTCATCCACAGTATTGAATGTATCCTTTATCAATAACTCTTGATCCAGTTGTTTTTGTTGTTCTTTAGCCTTTTCGATTCTAGAAGATGAAGTACTGGCTGTCGAGCGACGTTTTATTTTGGTTGATAAATAAGAAGGCCCGTTTGAAAATATGTGGGGATAAGCATCTTTTTTTAATTTTTTTCGACACAAGAGTGTTGAATTTCTTCTAATTTTCCTAAAAGTATGAGTGTCTTCACTCTCTATTATGAAATCATCTTCATCAAAATGCTTTGAGCAAACTACGGAATGTTTTGATGGTTTCCACGTCGATTCACGAAGTACTTTTCGAGTCCATAAGTCATTTGAATGAGCTTCGATTGGAAATTTATGAAATGATATTTTTGGGGAAGAATCTGCTTTACTGTGAGAACCACATTTTGGAATACAGCATACTTTTACCATTTTAAACAAAATTCTAAGACTCAAAATTAGATGATGTTATTCTTACAAAATCTAAAGAAATAAACTTGCAAATGTTGAACAACTTGTCCCTCTAGTGTACACACTCAGCTTAAAAGGAATAATATGGGCTAGAAGAGTCCTGGGATCTCTTTTAGCTAAAGTAGTCCATGTTCTAGCTACAAGTATAGACATACTACCTGGAGAAACCAAAGCTAAACCACGCAACCTATCATTGTAAAAACATCTATTTTTTATGAGAAATTTCTGTTAGTTAACTAATATGAATTTTGTACCATTAAGCAATTCCAATATATTCACGTAGTTGTCATATTATACCAAAATCAACTTTTTCATTTTGGGGCGATTTTTTTTAATCCCTCAATAATTTTTCTTGAGGGGGGATGATAGACTCACTGTATATTTACAGTTCTAAATCTATTTAATATTTTTCTAAAGTACATCTTGAAAAAATATTGAATCAATTATATTTAAACCGATGAACTTGCTCTTCTAAAATTAAAGGATCAAGTTAGGTTCGTACATGTACAAGATAATTTAATTAGTTTCATTAAAATAATATAAAATAATTCATTCAATATGGTGAGCAAGCAGTCCGATTAATAACTTAATTCATCAAAACCAAAAGAGACAT
Organism: Lepeophtheirus salmonis; assembly: GCF_016086655.4. Classification (NCBI taxonomy): domain Eukaryota; kingdom Metazoa; phylum Arthropoda; class Copepoda; order Siphonostomatoida; family Caligidae; genus Lepeophtheirus; species Lepeophtheirus salmonis. The sequence goes on from NC_052136.2 coordinate 4,057,176, forward strand.
GCAAAAACAGTAAAAATAAGTATTTTGGATAAGGTAAAGAAGTTGGGATTAGAGAACAAATGAGCTCTTTGATATTAATTTGGCTTTGAAATATATATTTATTTAATGAAAGTATTTATTATGAACTATTTATTATTTCTTAATAAGCGGTAAATTTCAGTCCATAGCTTGAGGTCCAAATATACCGAGTATTTTTAATACTTATAACTAATTTAAATTTCTATTTTTTTAGTTTTTTTGTACAACTATATTTCAAAATAACTACATTTAATTAATACCAATTTCAAACATATTTAACACACGCGTTAACAAACAGGGAGACAGGTGGGTTCACGTACTTTGTAATTTATATAAAATATGCTGCATTTTGGTTTTAATTAAATTTGCCCCAATTTGACCCAAGACCAATAGAAATAAAACAGAAATCTTTTTTTTCTGTTTTAGATCAAGTTGAATTTTGAAAAAAAAATCTAGGTTTAAGTGGTCCCATATGTTATTCGTTGCCTTAACTTCAAATAAAAAATGGCTAGACGTTTCTATATTGTTTTCAAAGAAGAAGCAGATCCTTTCTTAGGTGGACCTTGCCTGAGTACTACCAAAGGGGAGAGTGCTTGTAACTATTCGATATTTTAACCAATAAAAGGAAAAATCAAACCCTACATTGAGGAGGGCACTCAACCCATCTGTTGGGTTGGATTATAATTGTAGTCGTTCGATCTTTCCATGTCCGGAATACCTAACGTGGACTTGGGAACATTTCTTAAGGTAAACTTAGACATGATTGTGTTAACCAAGCCGTTTTCATTTCTTTCCCGATTTCCATGTTCATCCCTTCTTTCTAGTGCAACAAACGATCCCTGTATTTTAATTACTTCTACAGTTTCTAATTTTTGAAAATCTAGTCTATTCGAGCAGTTTGTCATAAGTTTTGACTTCTGAAAATTGACTTCTAATCCAGAGATGCATTTGAACTTTTCAAGGATATTATCGGTACAGTTAAGGGAATTAATCATTTGTTTTGCGTCTCCTGAGTATAAAGTAGTCAGGTCGTATAATCATATCTAATAACCCTCCCCCTGTCAACTGGACGTCATAAATGTATGATCCTTTAGCGAAATAACACTGTGGTATATGCTAAACTTTTGTAAAGGACCGAATTAGCTCTCTTCACTAAAAATTATAACGGTCTAGAATTTTCAAGACCGAAGCCAACACTAATTGCCAGAACAGGTTTTAGGAAAAGTGTGCAATTTGGGAATCACACATTTTTTTAATAGAAATACAAGGTTATACGCGTAGACGACTGCTGTTTGACTTCCACCACACTTTTAATATTGATGTCATAGAAGATGAGTGGTTGCGTGTTTTGTCAAAATCTATTTTTCTTTCCCAGCATTCGGTACGATACATTAAATTGAAAATTCTAGTAATTGTGATGTCATAGACAATAATTAAGTGGTTGCGTGTTTTGTCAAAATCCGCCCATCTTGCCCAGCAGCCGGTACAATACATCAGATTGAAAATTCTAGCAAGCCCGATTACATGATGGTCTAACCTTGTATTTCTATTAACCTTGGTTTACTCCATAAATTTGACGAGATTTATTTAGGTTGGGTGTGGGGCTAGCATCCCAGATAGTCACAAGCATAGTTGAAAATAATATAATCTGCCAGTATGCTAATGAAAAAGAAACCAAAAATTAACGTGGTCATTCTAGTGTTGTGTTGGTCCTTATTTAGGACCGAGGTCCTGTCCAGTCCAGTCCCACTTGTTGGTCCTTAAAGCAGGTAAAATTGATCCCTTGTGACGTCAATGGGAGTGTTTTTCCTCCTTTTAATTATTCCCTTATATAAAAATAAATTATGTAACCAACTAACAATATAATATGTTCGTATTATATTGTTGTATAATGAGATATGTGCTATAATTTTAATAAATATTGAATATACCTTATTTGACTTAATAAAATATTGATATTTTTATCAAAAATTCCAAGGACCGGTCCTAAGACTGGTGTGGACGGAATAAATAAGGACCTACACACTAAGGTACCCCTTACAATTTGAAGAATGTTAGAGATAATAGCAGCTTAGATGTCATGACGTTTAATTAAATTAGCTGAGATTAAAGTACTCTAGGACAAGCACGGTCAAAATAAACAATTCAATTTAAAAACAAGGAAGACTATGTTCCTAACTTAGTCGCCCTTATTCTTCTCTTTTCACTAGGGGGGGGGGGAATAAGTATTTCACTTCCTCGCACCACCACTGACTGCGTGCATTGCTGGAAGATATACAGCAGCTTCTAATTTTAAGCCAATCAGAATTGAGAACTACTAAATCCTCCCTTCCTTCCCTTTAGTGTCCATTCTTTGACTCTAGTCCTTTAGGTAAGATGAAAGAAATAAATACAAGCCCCCCCCTTCAAAAATTTAGTAATGAATTACTCCAATGTAGATCTTCAGTTCTACTCCAAGTCCAACAAGGACTTACACTTATAACTCTGCAACAAATCCTCGGTATTACTCTTCGTCTTTAAAAAAAAGTGATTATTTTATTTTTAAATGTTCTCTCGTGAAGAATAAAGATAACAGGTTTGGAAAATTAAAATAAACAGATATATTTAGGTTGCAACTACAAAATCATATTGTCATATTATTTACATCCATGGGCACGAGCCTAAAAAGGAATAGGGAGTATAGAAAAATTTAATTATTAGTGTCGAGTACGTTTTCTGTTTTTTTCTTTGCTTCGGTCTTAAGTGATTTTTACAAAGACTGATAATTCAATCCAGAAGCGTAACTTGGAACGTTGACCGGAGTTTTCTTTTCTTAATAAGGTTAGTATTTAAAAAAAAAAAAGACAAATTCTGATTAAGGCCGATTTATTTTAATATTTTACAAAGAGACCGGCCCAGACCTAGTTGGACATTATTAGTTAAAGTTATAGCTGTCTCAATGATTTACAGACCGAAACACAATCCTAATAATTAGTTTCCTAGTCATCATGGAAGACTCTAAATATGCGTTGCATTTTTTAACCTTGAGAGAATCCAACTTTGAACAAAACTATTTTTTTATTTTAGTGAAAATTGAACTTACTTAAGTGATTGATAGAGTATAAGATCATTAAATCTATACTTTAGCTTTCAATCAAAAATAACTTATAAATTGATACTAATAACTTTATAGCTATTTTACTATATATATATATTTAAAGAAGTATTTCTCTAAAATTTAATTTAATTTTTTACGTTCAGAATCGGTTAAAGTAAAAAATAGTTTTTTTCCTCTCACATAGACAAAGCTAATAGATTTTTTTCCATAATACAGTTTGGAATTATTCTATGCCCCATGCACTTTTAAATAGGAAACCCATAAAAGAATGAATTAATCGAATATTTGAAAAAATAAAGAAGTATGACCAAGGTGAGGATCAATTAAGGAAACATGAATAAATATTCAGGTTCTTCCTTAAAAAAAAACTTGTTAAGCTTCAGCCCTCTTAATAATGTAATTCATATAGAGAAAGGTAATTAAACGAAATTTTATATAAAGTGACTGAAATTCAAATATGAAAAGATTGATAAAAAAGTGTTCAATCTAAAATTTATATTCTGAAAATACTCATTGTTAGGCAATGAGTATAAGTTTAAAAGAATAAGATTGGTATTATGTTTACTGGAAGTGTGATCAACGTATGTAATTATATAGGCAGGATACATGGACAAGGGTATATAAAATTTGCCAAAAAATAAAGAAATACCATATTGTGCAACTTTCAGTTTTACGTATGTAAGTATTTCATCCCTTTGATATTCTAAATAAAAATAATTCCTAGAGGTCCTTCAATTGAAGTAACACAACAGAACATGAATGAGTAGTCTGATTAAGTCCAAGTTAGTTTTGAAATATATTTCGCTTCAGTACATAACTTTATTGTTCAGCTCAAAATACAATACTCTTGTATGGTACACGGGCTTCCACTTATAAAAATGTTGGAATTAAAATAAAGTCTAAATTTTAATTTCAATTCTAATTTCGATTTTCTGTTCAACAAACAAATAATAAAAAAAGCAAAAAAAATGGAGCATTCGTCAAAACATGTGATTTACAAAGGCCACAACAAATCAATATATATATATATTTTCGCAAAAAGTAATGAGTCTTTACTATTTAAGTTGCTGAGCTTCCTGTTTCAGAAGGACCCAATGGACGATCCTCATTACTCTCACTAGCTTCCGTCGTCGTCGCAGGTTTGCTGGGTTCCTTTTCTTCCTCGTCATTAAAGTCCATAGTTTCCTGAGCAGGCTGTTTGTCATCCACAAGGGGCTGCTCAGGTGCAGGGGAGAGGTCGCCTAGAGATGTCACAGTAGCTTCCTCGGACTCCATTTTATCTTGAGATTCTTCTTCGTCCTCCTCTTCTACTGCCTCATTCTTGGGCTCACTCACAGAAGTCCCTTCGCCCTGCTTCATCTGCTTCATTGTCTCCAGTTCCTTCTCCAGATCCGCATTCTGCTTTTCGAGCTCTTCAATCTAATCCGTGGGCAAGAGAGAGAGAGAGAAATGACATGGAGGACTGTCAACAAGTGTGCGAGACTTACCTTTTCTAAGAGAGAAGCGTTCCTCTCCTTCAGCTTCTCCAACTCCTCTTCATTTTGGGAGGTGTTCGTTCCACGAGCAAAGTTATTTTTCAGGTATATCAGACCATCCTTGGGTTTCTCCGGCTCCTCGTACAAGGACACCAGAACAGAAGTGAGGCTCTGCAATATACCTTCCCTTTCCAGGTATTTACGAAACTCCTCTCGTTTGGCATCGATGGGATTCCCCGATTTGGCCGACATTTTGATCAACACAACGAGACCGCTCTGAACAAGTCCTCTAAAGTAACAAGGGATGAGATGAGATCACAAATTTATACTTCAAGCTTTTCTAATGCTTCAGCTCACCTTCACTTTGTTTCTACTTACCGCTACCCCTTAGCCCTGCATAGCCCTATTTTCTCCCTTTTTTTTCTTAGCCATATATCTATAGAGGGTATCCTTTTTGTTAGCTATTTCAGCCTTCCCCTTTATTCAAGGCTATGACAATGAGTTCTACTAATATCTGGAGTGGACCAAGGGACAATCACTTAACCTCATGGAGGGAGAGGTGTATTTTTTATATTAAAAAATCAAATGGCAAAAAGTAATTGACTTTGTACAATATTAATCCATTTTTATTTCATCAGCAACAGAGAATCTATGGGAAGTCACGTGCTACAATTCATAATTCTTTCACAGAGACAACATTTTTTAAATGAAATAAAAAAGTTATTGATAAAACAAACTTGTGTAAAGTATATGTTTCAACTTAGAATTGATACAAACATTACCTTTAACATTTTTCTACAAGTCTATTACTAAAAAAATTACCAAAAGTAATGTTTGAGTCAAACATTTTATCCGTTAAAGTTAGGAGTAATCCTTTTCACAAAGGATATCCAACATATATAACGTAAATCTTTAATAAAGAGAATTAAGAAAGAGAACTACCAGAGGGCTGAAGGATTGAATGATGATTAATTGATTAGTAATTTGATGTTAGACAGTAATGTGTCCGCGCCATTTTCATTTTATCACGAAAAATAATTCTTAATTTTGCTTTATATAATTAGTTATTAGTAGTGTATTGGTAAAAATACATTATATCTGTAATAAATGTTAAAAGGTCATTTATAATTACCTCATTGCAAGGTTAATAGAAATACAATGTACTTGCTTCTCTGGAGTAATATTGTACAAAGTCAGTTACTTTTTGCTATTTGATTTTTTACGATAAAGATACACATGAGGTTAAGTGATTGACCCTCGATCCACTCCAGATATTGGTAGAACTAATTGGCTATGATCACGATACATATTTTTTTAAATATACAGAGATAGAGTGTATAGGGGGTCCCCTCATAACGCGGTTCTAAACACCGCGGATTTTGCATAACGCGATGTTTGGAATTATTCTAACTCCCCGTATAGTGTGGAATATTCTCTTCATATCGCGGTTTTTCATATTAGGATAATAAATAAAAAAACTATATATTGAGGTAAACAAGAATTTCTGTAGTTTTAAAAAGTTCCCGTTCAACGCGGATTTTTCTTGTTCTCAAAAATCGCAATAAGCAGGGCGGGAACTCCTGTATTTTAGTTCAAATGTTTTCATGAATTTTAATGAGATGACCCAATGCACATTATATATGTTGTGTAGAATTTGCAATGTATGTACAAGTTGAACGTGTAAAAGAAAATTGTACAAGTTGCAATTTCCTCGTCTTAAAATCCATTATTTAATTACAATATGGTTAATTCCAATTGCCAACTATTAATTGATACTGTCATTTCACTTTGATCCATTTAAATGTCATGGTTATTATGTATTTATGCGTAATATAACTGTAGACATTTGAACTTTATAATGTGTCACATAATACATTTATTTTAGTAATTTCTATAATAACAGTTTAAAATGACACGATACATAAATATATGGATCAATTTAGTTCCAAGTACTTGCAAACCTTCATTTTAAAACTACTCATCTCATTTTTTTTGTTCAATTTTTTGGTACAATTTACTGATACAAGTTACAGCTTGTACACAACATATATGTATATAAATGTTCTTTGAGATACATTTGATCTCTATGGTTGACCAATTATTGTTCCGACCATGGCCCATGAACAATGAATATGGACAGCAATATCTTCTCAAATTTGAGGGAACTGCACAAAACTTCCCTCGTATCTATAACGCAAATATTGTAGTAAATTGAAACTTTAACAAGTCATATCCTATCCATTTCAAAAAATAATTATGTTTTTTTTATATAGAAAATTTAATCATCAAACAATTATCCCTTCCATGAGATAGAGTATATCTTTTTAATTTAAACAAACTTTATAATGAAACACATATATAGTATATAATATATGGTATATTTCATTATCAAAATTGGGTTAAATTAAAAATACATATTCTATATCATTGAAATGATAATTGTTTAATGCTTAAACTTTCTCTAAATAAATATAATTAAACTCTGAAAAAAAAGGGAAATCCATATTCATTATTTCAGTGTTCCCTGACATAATTAATTAACTCTACATATATGAACTCAAAAATGTACTACATAAGATTTGGTTGTTAATATTAATTTATATAATTATATATATAATTTATATAAACCTTCGTTTAGAATTCGTGTCATTTCATACTCAGTCATGGATAAGGTTATCTATTCAATAATCAATTTTCCCGCCCCATATTTTTAGAACTAAGTATATCTTGTTCATTAATGGTCACATTGGATCTTGCCAGGCTTGTAAGCGTTCGTCTATTTTTGGCGTTCTGTTCAATTTTTCTTTTTTCGATCAGGGTTCATTGTTCAGCTATTATTTTAATTCCGTTCTGTGTTTCCATTATTAGGTAGTACCAGGCTTTTATAGTATACATACATACAGTAGTACACTTTTGTTAGATGAAGTTTTACAGTTGTTGAGGCATAAAAAAGTCAGATAATCCAAATTAAATTGCTAAATTAAATTGAATGTAGAAAAACGAGAACGCTTTCATCTATGTCTGGAGTGGCAAAGCTTTTTTTTTGTCAGAAATGTTAATAGGAATCATAGAAAAAATTAATCAAAGTAAAGTTCAAAATACTAATAGCCGACTAATAAAAACAATCTTTTATTTTCACAGAAGTAGAATTGCTATCTCCGTTGCGATTCATATAGATCTCCTCTTAATCCCATATGTAAATATAGATGCATTAAGTCATAATTAATTATTATAATCTATTATATTTATAACTAATGACTGAATCTTAATAGTACTGAGTCATTGTAATAAAATTGCATATTTGTAGCACGTCAACCCAAAAGGAAGCTAAAATAATTTTTCCCAAAATTGAAGATGAAATAAATTTTACACTAAATTATAGTTCATTTCAACAAACAAATGATTCTGATCCTTTTAAGGCACCGCTAATTGTAGTTTAAGTAGCCAAAATTCACCTCCGCATTTATAAAATTAGGAAATTAATAAATTATATTTCTCAGAAAATATTGGCCCAAATTAAGTCAGGTAGAGAAAACGGAGTTTTTAAACAACAATTCACAATGTATTTCAATTTATCCAAAAAATTTGAACTTAATACCTATAATTGACCGGAATATCTCTTTGAAATATATATATATAAATATAAATGATAGAACCTTTATGATTTTATATGATTCGTGCATTTTTCATTAAAATAAATAGTTTTCTTGAACTAAACCCCAACATGAAGGTGACATTGAAAAAATACATTGCAGCCAAGATAAATAGAAATACAATAACCCTTGATTGCAGCCAGTAAAGTTAAACATAATATCTAACTCAAATATCCACTCAATGTAAAGTACTTTAAATCCCTACGAAAAATTACAACAAAAATAAGAAGAATAAGAGTGTGAGAATTTGTTTCATTGAGTACATGATAAATTAAATTATTACTGCATAAAAAGGACATAGATAATAATTATCTACTTTTTAGAGTGGTTAATTCACATTTACAGGAAGATTAATATCAGGGGCGTCTGTAGGGGTGGAGGCTTTAGATACCTCCCTATCTCAAAAATTGCCCGTTAATTTGCATAGTTTCTAGAATACTTATCCCGTGGACCACTACCCCCCTTCCGAAATTACTATGATCTGTTGTAACGGAACGCTTAAATCTCATTTTTGCGTTCCGTTCACAAGCATGGATCTTGCGATAAAGCGTTGTAAAGGTGGGAGTATATACTACAAACGCTTTTAGGGCAGTATTGCGCTCAGTTGGTTTAGTCTTGAATTATCGTACGTCGAGTAAGGAGGTCTTTAAGGAAGATATTCGCCATATTTTACTTTTTACTACCTGAAAGGGGAAAAACGAGTCGAAAGCTATTAAGAAAATTTGCGATACATACGATGATTCTCTTTCAGTTCGTTTTTCGTTTTTTCAGTTTTCAGTTCACAACTGTGGTTCTGCAATTTCCCCCTCTACTGAGAACAGCTCGAGCGGTTGAAGCTGACAATTGAACAGAAGTGGCCAGTATTGGTAAATAGGAGACAACTAAACAATGCTAGGCCGCACACATCTTTGACGACGCGCCAGGAGCCTGGGAGCTCGGATAAAAAAATTATTATACATCCACCCTAGATTCTGAACCTGGCACCAAGTGAAAACTACGTAGCCAACGCGCTTGGGGGTACAAATTTGGTCTCAATAGAGACCTGTGAAAGTTGGTTGTCCCAAGTTTTTTTGACTCTAGAGACATGGGCATCATACTGTTGGATTCTCGATAGCAACAAGTTTGCGAACAGAACGGGTCATCATTACCTTAAATCGGATGATTGTAACACTTCTTAATTCATATAAAACATTGAAATAAAGCGAAAAATACGAAATTACTTTTTCCCAAACCGACTAATTATTATATAATATTTAATAACTATTCTCTTAGTTTAGTCATAGTTAACAGTTGGCAATTAGGAAAATACAGAAGGATTTCTCTATGCATCCGAAAACGCCGTATGTTTTTCAAATTTTTCCTTTTTGACAGTCGGGGTTGAGTGAGTATAAAAAAACTCTATGTGAAATATCCTTTGGGTAATCCCAAGGTATATAGAAATACATGTTTTTCTAGGAAACTTTGGTAATCCTAATTAAGTATCTATTACATCCTAAAATAATTGGGTAATTGAAAAATAAGCCATTTTTTTTAACGTATGGAGAGACTATCAAATGAGACGAATGATCGATCTAATGTAAGATGAATTCTTTCAACTCTTTCTCTATAAATACACACACCAATATCATATGAAATTCAATCCCTGAATGTTTTAAAACAAAGTAGCGAAACGCCCCTATTACGCTTTATTATATATATTTTCATACCCATGATGTTGCTTTTTATAATATGACGTCACTTAATCATTTTTAGTCATTTACATTTGCCCTCAAACCGTTTCCAACTTTTTTCCCCTTCCATTATAGAGTTTATATGTCGGTGAGTTTATCCAAGGACTACTAGACTTCTAGTAGTCCTTGGTTTACCATGTTAATTTAGCTAGTAAATAAAGTGAATTTAAAGCTGCGTATAGAGTTATATAATTTATGAATTATGATATACGTAGTAATTTTCAACATAGCGGGAAATAAGTATCATGCACTACCTTATACTTGATTTCGCTACATCTTTTTAAAGCTGTAATTTCAGCCTGCTAGCCATATATCATATATAGCCAAATGAAAAAGAAGGAGTAATCATTTGGTATTTCTGTCCTTGAATTTCTAGTTGATATTTATTGTAGCAGGTAATGTGTATCTGAATTTTGGATTAATTAGTGGACGGGCCAGGACAGCGATCCTCATCTCCTAGCTTGAGGTAACTTTAGTCCTTGAGTTCGTCTCCGTTCTTCCTGACTACACTTTTTGGCCCTAGTTCCATTCCGTTTACATAATTGAGTTAGTTACTTAGTTGATTGAATGACCTGATTTTGGCATCCTCCATAAATTTATAATTATTGATTATTAGACCTACTCGAGGAACCTCCATCCTTGTTAGTAAGATCCCTAACGATAAAAAAGCTCAAGAATCATTGTGGACTTGTATTAAGAATTACATTTTGAGTAATATTGACTGTTGTGTAGATGTCTTGAATTTTAAATTTAATGACTTAACGAGATCACTTCTTGAACCAGCGTTTAATTTCATACATTCTTTCATTTTATATTGAATAATATGCCAGGAAACATAATTATAAATCATTTGATCATCTTACTCAATAAATGTTTCCTGATTTTTAGTTTAGTGATTATTCTGTCTACGAAGAGTAAGCGGGATAAAGCCAAAGGGGAATTGGTAAATGTATATGTGTATCAATAATACATAAATTAAACTCATTTTCTTAATCTTGAGCAATTTTGTAACTTACTAAGTCTAATTTACTTTATATTTCGTCAAATACTCTAAGAGGAACCATTTTTAATTTGTTTAATTATCGATTAAGGTAGTTCTTAAAGCTACTTCAAGGGTATTTATTTCTTTTCTTTTTCAAAGCTGTGCATAAAATTAATTAACACAGTAAGTAACAATAGTTCAAAAATTTATTTAATTATTTTTGGAAGAAATTAATAAATAATAAAATAAAAAATGATCGCTAGTCTTAGACTTTAAATGACCAGAATAGAGAAAAAAAATATATAAGTTAAAAAAAGGGTGATTAAGAATTATAGAGCCTTTCTCATTTGAGTGAATTTCTTTAGATTAATATATGGATTCTGATCGTCAAAAGGAATTACAAAACCCATGGATCTTTAAACGATATGATTAATTTTGGGAAAGTTATATGGAATTTGTGTGAAGATTTCGGAAAATTATTGTAATAACGTTAACTGGCATTGCTACTCCCATCTTCAATTGTAGATTTTAATTTATTACAAAGCAAATTTATCCTGCCTTAATTATTGCGACATATAGGTCTATATTTTGTCAATATATTTTTCTTAATTTTCAGACCTTAAAATACCATTCCAATTTATTGAAGGAAACTCCCTAGTTATCAACACCAAGAGATGACTTATATTCGAGGGTGTAAAAGGCAGAGATCTAATTCTCCATTATATTCTAAATTATCAAGAAATGAAAGGGAATACAAGGATAGCTCAGATCTATTTTTTCAAAGAAATCCTCAAGAAGATGCATATCAATCTGAATTGAAACAGGATCGAAGATTTGATACATTAAATAAAAATTCCCGAGAAGATGTATATCAATCGGAGATGCAGCAAGATCGACGATTTGATACATTTGATAGAAATCATCGAGAAGATGCATATCAATCGGAATTGAAACAGGATCGAAGGTTGGATACATTTAATAGAAATCCTCGACAATATGCGTATCATTCGGAATTGAAGCAGGATCGAAGAATTGATACATTTGATGGAAATCCTCGGGAAGATATATTTCGATCAGAATTCAAACAGAATCGAAGAATTGATACATTTGACAGATTTCCTCGGGAAGATGCATTTCAATCAGAAATGAAACAAAATCAAAGAATTGATACATTTGATGAAAATCCTTATTCTGGAAATAATCAAGTTGATGATAGAAATCCTTATTCAGGGAATAATCAAGTCAATCATAGATCAGGCTTTGGGGACTATAGACATAGTGCTGGAAATATACCTCCCAATTTTCTTGGAGAGGGAACAAGTTCGATGAAGAGTGGGGAATTCGATTTTCACTCAAGTGAAAACTTTCAAATTCCAAGTGAAAATTCATCGAATTATGTTTCATCTGTCAAATCAAGGCTAGGACATTCTGCAAATGAGACCTATTCCTATTCTAAGAGGAGACACGAATTGATAGTACGTCTTAAGGAATATGTTAATGAAGAAATTATTATCATGGAATTATCTGAACTCTCTGGTTTAGGGCATTATTCTCCAGTTTTTGTCCATCGTTCCTCTTTGTATGTTCCTAAAAATGATAATTCGAGGAGTTGTGAGAGATTAGATAATATTCCTAATGCAAATGTTTTCCAATATTTCCAAATCGGACAAAATTATAACTTTGAAGGTGAAGAAACGGAGAGAGATTGTATCCTTGAGTGGTTGGCATTTAAGATTTGGCCAGTTGATTTTGATAAACCTCCAACGTATTATGAGGGTGAACATGCTCAAAGAATACATTTCAGAAAGTTTTTAAATACATTTGATCGAAACCAACTGGTCTTTGCCACTTTATCCACAGTAACTGGATCAAGAATGAACCAAGTTGAAGCACATATTTCTAAGATAGTGACCGATAGGTTTGGAGTTATAGAAATAACAGGGATGAACAGAGGACCGACGTTTAATTGCCTTTTTCACTATGATAGTGTTTGGCTCGCTGACGGTCAGAATGTAGTAGATTGTGTAGGATACACAAAGATTTTGAGTGATTTGGTGTTTGTTGGGATGGAAGTCAATGTGTCTGCTAGAAGCATCATCAAATTTAAGGGACAGGATGTTGTCCCTAGCAAGTTAGAGTTACAAGGGATATTAGTATTTATTAAGCCATCTGCAATGCCAGCATCTATGCCAAAGGCAACGAGGTTAGTAATTATTTTACAACTATATTTTTAATTGAAGTATAAATTGTTAACCACTACTCAACGTTAAAAAAAAAGAAATACATACGTTAGCGAAGTAGTAGGTTGAAATTTCATCATTTCAGTTGTTTCTTCATTTCCTTAATTTTTATTTAAAGAATCAAATGTACTAAAATATTTTCTAGGATAAGAGGACCGCCGGGGTCAATAGGATATTCTCGTAATTACACACCATACTTTTTCAATTCCTCTCTTCTACCCAAATTAAATAGTCAACTATCTGAATTCATTAACATAACCAAGGAGATTGATCCGTTAATAGAACGGTCATACCTGAATGCCTCGGTAGATTTAGAGCTTCTTTTAAATAATAAGGAGAGAAGACTAAAAAGAGATTATGCTGGACTGCAACCCTCAGTAAAAATGGATATATTTGCAACTAAAGGGATTGTCATAGCTCTCTTTGATGATGAAGATAGCGGTATAATTGAAAGTATCGAAGGAGGAGAAAAATGCTATTTTAATATCAGCAACGTAATTATACGGAATGAGGATAACTTCCGTAGTTATTGTGGGATTGGCTCTATCTTGCGATTCAATGCGTCTTTAATAGACCTTCATCTCAGAATACCATATTTAGTTTCTACCTTATGGAATGAAGATTTCTTCCCTTTACAAAAACATGAACCTAACCTTCATCGAAATATACTAGAAAGGTTTGAAAGTGTCAATAAGAAAATAGGGAATGATTTAAATTATCCTCCTGATGCACTCAATGCCCGTGGAGTCGTCTATAAAATTTTAGATGATAATTTTGGACTTATTCGATGGGACAGGAACCATAAGTTGATACTATTCGACACTTGTGATTTGTGGTTAGACAATTACTCCACAGCCGATAAGAACAAAAAATCCCTCAAAGACGTGATTAAAGTCAATCAACCCTTACGCTTTCACGCTCTTCTCATGAAAAAAGACTGCAAAATACCCTATTTAGCTAGTGCTGTATGGAGTGTTCATAACTATAAATTAGCGGATTATCCTGCATTTGTTGAGAGGCATCAAATACATGCCAAGAAAGTATCAATATACGAAGTTGTTATAAAGTCAGTCCTAGAAAAATTATTTCCTAAAGAAAATATTGAAGCTTCGACAAAATTACTTAAAGACAAAATTAATCCTGCAGTTTCCGCGGAAGAAAGAACTCATCCTGATAACTTTCCAAATTCTTCAATGTCTGCCACTGACGAAGTTGTCGATTTAACTGAGGTAATAACATCATCTCGTGGTCGAGTAAAGCACATTCTTAATGCAAATTTTGGCTTGGTTCAAGATTTTCATAGTGGAGCTTACTGCCTTTTTGATACATACGATCTATATATCAGCCCTAAAGTCTCTGCAGCAGAAAGTAATAAAAGTGTGATGGATGTTGTCAAGTCTGGTGATGAGGTTGCTTTTAATGCTACGCTCGTGAATAGCGCTAAGAAAGTTCCGTATCTTATTACTGGACTATGGAGAGTTGAGCTCAATGACAGAATGCATTATATCCACCCAGTTGGATTAGGTTCAATACAAAGTGAAAAAATTAAGGTGTTTAATACGGTTTCTGACTCCTGTGAAGCAATCCTAAGAAAGTGTCAAGAGAATAAATCACAAAAAGATCAAGTAGATATTCGAAAAATTATGGAAAGGAAAAAATATATTCAAAAAGCCTATGCTTCGGAAAGCTACATTAAATATGTTTCCTCTCTCCCTAAAGAGTTTCGGTCATCTAGAGACCCTCGAACACCGGATCCTGAGTTTTGTGAGGAAGATCCATCTGATTTGATTAGATGGAGAGAAGATATCGTAGACTGGCTCTCAGATAAATTAATGCGCTCTAGCTATCGACAGCAATTGAATGTTAACCACAATAATGAGTTTGAATCAAAAGATGTTTTGGATGATTTTGACACTATAGGAAGGTTATATACTGCTGATGATAGTAGCGATTATGGGATTGTTAAACTTGAAAACGGGTCCAAAGCTCTTTTGCACAGAGATCGAGTTTGGCTTACAACACGACCTCTAGGCCGTTCTACAAGATTAAAGATACTTCTTTGGAAGGAGCCGTTTCGTAAAATACATGTTAAGGCTCGAAGACTATCTCCTAAATTATACACTGAGTCGGGTTGTGAGTATCAAATAATTTATTGCCATGCTGGAACGAACATTTCACGAAAGGGAATTAAATTTGATTATAGCAACAAAATGGTAAATTGGATAAACGCTCTGAAAAACAATGGAGTTTTGGATAAAGAGCTCAACATTTATACTCAATATCTTCTTGATACAAACAAGAATAAATAATGATAAGTTATTCTAAATGGTTTCGGAATCTGTTTGGATGCATTTGTTTTTTTGATTGTATCCTACTTTTGAATTAGGATCATTTGTTCAGTCATGTTGTTCTGTTTGCTCATTTCCGACATGAACCTAGTATAATCTTCATATACACCTACTTACGTACTTATTTTCTCCATCTATCTATTTTATGTTACTATTTTTTCATCATCGATTCAATATAATACTTAATCTCTTTTTAAAAGAAATGTTCCTTTTTTTTACATGATAAGAAAATATATGATACTCTTCCATCTTCAACGTTAATATATTAGTGGTTTGTTAATTATTGGAGCTTAATCGTGCATATTCTTGCCCTTCAAGAGGTGTAATGATTTAAAAAAAACATCATTAATATCAAATCAACTATTTAACAATATTATTTGAACGTTTATTTGTAGTACATTATGTTAAACATTCTTAAATACATACATAGATATATTTGTCCAACTAATTCATTTCATTTTCTAATTTATTATCTAATTCAATGTACAAAAAACAGAAGGTAGACATTGATTCATTTGGAAGTGTTAAGGGAGGAATTTTTATGAGAAGACGATGAATAGAAAAATGATTTACCCTTAAAAAAAAGGTCATATTAAAACTAAAAATAAATTAATGGAAATATGACCAAAATTTATTATAAAGGCCGGAAGAAGGCTTCACATAGTTCATAGGCCATATCTAATAATAATATAAAAACATTATTTTCTATGAAAAACGTCATAATATAAATAATTAAAAAAAGGAATCCTAACAAGACATGCTTCTATTGTTTTTTGTTTGTTTTCAATACATGTATTGATTATTGTTAATATGCATTAATAAAAATAATTCAGAAATAGCTACATATTGTATTATTGAGGGAAATTGTTTAAGAAAACTTTAACGCAAAAAGTTAAGAATGTTTAACTATTATTTAGTATCCTACTAAAAAAGCATAAACAAAACATTCCAATAAAGTGAACATTAACTTCTATATGAATCTCTTTACCTCTTTTTTTAGAAAAATCTAAAATCGGGATAATTATCCCAACCATCTAATCTCAATCTGGGTAACATAAATAAAGTACATGACACTGTGAAAAAATGTTACATATTTAGTTATTTTTTGTAGTAAAATTAACATTTACTAATTAGTATTCAACTTTGAAGTGATTTGTTCCGTATATCAGGGAGCACTTTATCACTAGACTGTGAGTCATATTTTACAGGCCCTAATATTCAAAAGGTTTTGTTAATATTTTTTATATCGACTATGAGGAATATATATTATAATTTATTGTTTGTTTATAAATTTTTGGTTTGAAAAGACCCAGAGCCTCTCTATGCCAGAGTCCTTTAAGAAGAGTTACGATACCAAGGAAACTGCCTGACGTCAGCTGATAATCAGCTGTAATAAATTTGTGGCCATATTCAAATCTTATTAACTGTGAAGAAAAAGTAATTTTTCCAATAAATCGACCTAAAATCCCAAAATTAGGACAGAAATTCCTTTGTGTAGCTCTGTTAAATGCTCGAGCTAATATGGAGACAAAGATTCCACTCTTTTCCCCATAAGAGTATCTAAAAGAAATAGATACTACGAATGAACCAGCCTGATATCCTTGCGAAGTTATTCGTCTTTACGCCTCTTAAATTTTTTGGGAGGAATTTTCCAAAGTGGAAATCCTTTTTAGATCAAAGATTTAAAAAAGATGACAAAAATTGAAAAATCTATTAGCGAAATGGCTATTGGAATGATAAAGTTGTTTACAGAAATTTCAAAATGCCATGACATAGTTAATTTTCTTATTAGTCACAATATTTGTATTCAGCTGCACATACATTTACGAAAAGAAACCAAAATTATAAAAGAGGGTAAAAAAATTACGTATAGTTTCAGTAGTCGTAGTATGTTCATGGGAGGAACATTTTCTAAAAAAAAATTGATTATTATTTTCGTATCATCTTTTCCTTATAAAATCGATTTTTTTGACATTGCAAGTTTATAAAATCTTTTTTTTTTTTTTTTGGGGGGGATTCTTAAAGCTAAAGCATTATTCAGTTCATTTTAGATTGAAAATATTGGTGTGTATTGTCATCTTTTAAATACTTCATTTTCTATAACTTCCATTGAAAATTAATGAAAATTTAAGATTAGAATATAATTATAATTCCAGTTCCTCCTTTGACAGAAGAATATAAACAAAATTAAATTTAGAATAAAAAGTTTATAAAGCAGCATAAATTTAAAAATATTGCATAAAATAATTGTGGAATCTAATTGAAAATGGGAAGTCCATACGATTAAGTATTTAATGAAAAAGGTAAGTAAAACCTTTATTTAAATTATATTTTTGGTCATATAAAATTGCAAGCAAACATTTTCTGTAAATGTTAGTTTTCATATTTATTGAGTATATGTTTAATAGAAAAAGTCGTCTAATTTTATGTCTTACTCGTAATGTTATGTAATTTGAATTAGTTGTTTAAACAAAAATGAACGTATTATGTTAAAAAAAAATATTATCATTTAATAATGATTTAATTAGGTTTGATCTACTTTTAATGTAATGAATTTAAGTTGTTTAAAGCCTTAATATTAGTTACATGAGGCTGACTCAAAGTGGCGCTCAAAGTTTATTGTCGCTACTCTTATTATAGGGCTCTGGAAAAGACTAAATTAAATAGGGTAGAATAGACTTGCAAAGATTCAGAATCCATTAACTTATAACTGGTAAGGAACATTATATCCCTAATATTTTGTAGCTAAATCGAGGTATTTATTTCCAGCTTTTAATTACTAATTAGTCATCATATCTTGAGACGGATTAACTATAGTCCATGGAAATAACATTAGGACCGACCCTATTCTAAGCTCTCAGATGCCAGTGGACATATTCAGAGGCGTTTGCAGAGGAGATGAGGCTACAGTACCTTCTCCCTCTAATCAAGGAATTTCAAGGGGGAAAACAAATTTTTAATGAATTTCTTCTAAAAAAAAAGATCATTTGATCAAATCCGGGGTCCGTCCGGTTGATCGTCCGGGGTAAAAAATTTAACTTATTGCAGACGCTTTTGATATTGCATAACGCAACAGATACTCTTTCGTCGTGCTTGGAGAAATGTTTGGCTTAACTATGCATGAATTGATGATGATGTCAATAAATAAGACACTTCATTTTCCATCTTAGAACTCCAAGGGTTCATTCAGATTATGTGTGATTCAATAATACATCAATATAACATTGAACATTTCTTGAAATCTATTAGATAAGTTTCTAGCTTTTACATTTATTTTTTAAAAATAAACATTATTTTCTTTATAAATTTATTAAAATTGCTGGAAATAACTGTGAATCTATATTTTTTATGCCAGATAAACCTTTTTTATAGCTTTACCTGAACATTATTAATGGAATTTTATTATTTATATTAAACAAAATTAAGTATTAAAATATCTTACATAGAAACTTTGCCTTATATTTGTTTATTTTTTTGCTAATAGGAACTCACTCATTATTCAATAATTTGATTTTATAAAATGCATATAATTTCTTATCTTCTCGCAGAAGATCTATCTGGAGAGCCGAGTGTGGCATATTCGGTATCAATACTTACCGTACTGATTAAAAAAAGGAAAAGAAGATCATGTTGTTTTTGAGGGTGAAAAATATTTTTTTTTAATATTTAAGGTAGGATTTTTGATTTTGTATTAAAAAAAGTAAAATTCCAACTACCATGCATGACGATGGTCGATTTATTGTCGTCCATTTCATTATCCTAATCTGACACAACTTATTGTCCACTAAAGAATACCACTAATATAGTAATATAAAAACTGAAAATTACGGATCTCTTCCGTACACCATGTTATAATTCCTCTTACTCTATTCTCTCGTGAAATTACCTGATTTATACAAGTAGGAAATTATTTCATCTCTTATTACTAAATAAAATGTAATTCAAAATTTTCCAGTATCCTTGGTATATAGTAGGGTTGCGAAAGGGTAGAAAATTTCCATGATAACTTAACTTCTACAATCTTCAAATTGTGAGGTCGAGTATCATAAAAACTTCTAATTTTTTTATAAATTCTTACTTCTTATCGGTTGAGTTGGTTTTAGCTTTTTTTAATGTTATAATCTTTTTAATTTCATTTGGTATAATGTTCTTTCTACTTGATTTTCAAATTCGAAAAAAAAATAACACAAAAAAACCCAGACTTCATATTTTATTGGGTCGGCATGAATTTGACGACCAAACCTCATTAAATGTATTTAATTTCGTGGCACTATCCTTAAGTGACTTTCTTATTAATAACAAATTCTGATGATATTTTTCTGTCTGTAGGATTATATTTTGGGTGAGGCTTTTTTTTTTGAAGTTTTAACGAATACGAATTACAATTTCACTGTTAATACAAGATATTAGCTCATTTTTGCTTATGGTAGTATTTTGTTGAATGTAAATTAATAAATGGGTAGTGAGCATGCTTATTTTTTCCTTTTCCAATTGAACGACTCGACGGTACAAAACTAATTTAGTTATTTTATTTTTTCTTAAATAGAACTTTATTTATTCATGGTTATTTTTTGAATACTTTACATCCAAATATGAATGCCTTCTTTAAATTTCATTCTTTTTTTACTAATTTCCTAATAAATTACTTTTAAATTCCCACATAAACTTTCCAACTTCGAAAATTCTAGACATGTTACAATCTTTGTATATAGCATAAAAGCTTGGAATGAAGTGGGTGTAAATATGAGTGAAATAGAATATTCCACTTTGTTCTCAATTTCAGCACATCATATGAAAATAAATATACATCCTCCATACTTCTCTTTTATGAACAAGCATACTAATTTTCTTCAACTTTCTTGATACATTTATTTTTAACTATTAAAATATCTGACATAATTAGTAGTTATAATTAATGTTTGAGCAACGCTTTGTACCATTCTTTCGAATCAATCAATATATTCTAAAAAGCCGTGAATTCGTCTTGCTCCATCGGCTTTTTTACCCACGAACCTAATTCGGCCTTTTTAAATGCTTCAACAAGTCTAGATTTAGCGGATTGAAAATCTACAGAAAGAGTTTTCACTTCTGTGTATGTAAGTTCTTTTAATTTACTTGTGTTATCTGAGATGGCAACTAGTTTAGGGGATTCGCAAAGTCTTAAAAACCGTCGAAAAAGAGATATTTTTGCAAGACGAGAAGGGCTTCCACTCTCCTAATCATTAGAAAATAAACTTTATTATAGAAAGACCTAAGTAGCAACTACTTACTTGCTCCTTTCCTTTCATGGCATCGATCACCTCAGGCTGATGACATCCTACGGTCCAATTTACTGAATAATTAGGCGCTTTTCCTGGTTGCCTAACTTCTGGCGAGGAAAGTAAGTTTAATCTGGGAATGTTAAGTCGATAGGGTGGAGGTAAACCCGCAATTGTATCCCTAATTCGACCTGCAACTGCTCGAAACATATGATGAGGGTGAAAAAGGGAACCTAATGATATAGAATAAAAGTAAATGGGCTCCATGAAGTGTGACAACAAAGCTCCTTGTATCCCAATGACGTTCCAACGCGCAATTTTATCTGTTAAAACATAAACATTAACTAGCATGCATGCATAAAAACACGCATGTATTGTACATCAGTCTAAATTTCATCTCCAAAATTCCCATAAAATAGCCATTTTTAGATAATATGACATGTATCTACATATAAACTAATTTAATTTTACATTCTTACCCGAGCAAGACATAGTTAAAAGGCGAGAACCTTGGAGAACTCCGTCCCATGTCTGTATTCCATCAGATGATTTGACGGGTATTGTTCCTTCACCAGATTCTATTTTTGTTCGTAATTGCCCTCGAGCTTTACGATTAGGGTGTCGATCAACATTGTTTTCAGATCCAGAACCACCTTCATGAGGTGAAAAAATCCGTGCATCTCCACATGGTGCAGTGTTAATATATAAATGAAAACGAACATTTTTCTGTAAAACATAGTAGTCATCAGTTTATAAATTATGTATCATTATTATAATATGTTATATATGTAATTTATAAACGTAAATGCTGATTCTACCTTTAACTTATAACCTCTCTTATTGCTACATTTTTGTAGTATTGACTCTTCTGGCTTATCTTTAGCTTCTTCAAGTTGGCTGTATAAATACTCTACAAGGCATCTTCGACTTATTATCTCTGCATGACAATCTTAAGGGGTAATATGAAAAATGAATTATTTTTTATAAATATCTTTAAATTGCACAAAGAATACCGTTTAGAGAATTTCCGTTGACTGACATGTGTTCCCCATTAATACATTTAGTTCCTGTAGACACTGAAACGATCTTTAAGTCCTCCATAGCATCATCTCGTGTCATTACGACCCCTGCCAGTACTTTTCTACGACTATGTTCAGAATGCCCCTCCATCATTTCCCCAAAGCGCTCAAGAATTAATTTTCCAATACGATCCGAAATGGTTTGAGGAAGTGAGAATTCAGAGACGGGTATATTTGTTCCTTAAATTAAT
Source organism: Lepeophtheirus salmonis (assembly GCF_016086655.4). NCBI lineage: Eukaryota > Metazoa > Arthropoda > Copepoda > Siphonostomatoida > Caligidae > Lepeophtheirus > Lepeophtheirus salmonis. The sequence goes on from NC_052136.2 coordinate 4,079,247, forward strand.
TACATGTACGTCCATACGTAAGTAAATTTACATAAAAATTGAAAATTCCACACCTGGAACTAATTGTGTGCCATCGTCTAAAGTAGAAATTGAAGGTGAAGCTATCATCGGAGTAAAAGTCATATTGTATAACTTAGTCAAGGCTGCTCTTGCAGTTGCGTGTTTGGCTAGTTTCTTCGACGCACCCGATCCTTCAAATATTTGTCCGTCACATTCAACATTCATTATGAATCGTTTTGTAACGGGAGAATCCCCGCATTCCTTTACTTCAAAGATTAGCCCAGGCCTTAGTTCATTTAGTAACATTACAGGATTTTTTTCTATTGGATTTGAGCTCAACTTTTGCTTCTTTGCTGAGGAACTACTCATGAAATGTAACAAAACTAATTACAATACACACTTATTTTTTAAGTGAGACAACCATATAATTGTCATTATAGATTGATTCACTAAATTACATCTTCAAAACTCACGGTTCAATATCTTGATCTGGATTCGAAGAAAATGCTACATTCGGTTGAATCTTAGTTTGACCATTACTATGAATAATTGGTCTTTGAATTTGTTCTTCTAAATCCGAAGTGAAGCTATATAGAAGTCCACTCTGTGTATCAATTGAAACATCGGATGTAAAGTCGAGATTTACATATTTCTTTTTCCCGATGGCTTGTTGTGCGCCACAAGTGTCGCGAAATTGGACAAAACTCTTTAAAGCAGCCTCGGCTGCATTGTGTTTCGCTAATCTTTTAGACCTAACATAACATAGTTAAAGTAAGAATAATCTTCGTGTATACATATTTTGATTTCTCTTTCTATAAAATAACCCTTCATTCTATTTCTCATTGGTCTTTACCTTACCTAATCTGGGGACTTACCTTCAAATTGATTATCTACATGGTACATACCTTTTGTTCCAACTATATTAGTTGCATATATATATATATATTGTATATACAGGGGTCCCCGCATAACGCGGTTTCAAACACCACGGATTTCACATAACGCAGTGTTGGAAATTATTCTGACTCCTGGTATAGTTCGGTATATTCCCATCATGTCACAGTTTTTTATATTTTGATAATTAATTATAAAAATAATTTTTAAAGTTGTTGATGAGTTCGTTCATACTATGCCTATATAATAAATGTATAATTTAGCATAGGGGGAGGGGAAAGTGTCCTGTAAGTATTTAATTTAAAAACTTTTGGTTATTACTTATTATACAAACTTACAAATAGAAAGGTTGCTGAATAAATATTGGTTAAGTTCCGATTATTTAAATTTCACAGTATTTACGTGACCAGATTAAAAATCAAGTAAATACAACGTTAATATTAAATTTTACAATTATTTTGTCTGCCATACATTAATTTAAACTATTTATGAAGAATAAAAAATATTTAATCGTCCTAATCATACAAAAAAAAAAAAAAAAAAAAAACGAAAAGAAACATAGTAAAAAGTGGAATTTGAAATGGAATTTCTCAGATTTAATATAAGAAAAAGTCCCTGTATAACGCGGATTTTTCTTATTCCCATAAAAACCGCTATAAGCAGGGACCCCCTGTAATACATAACCTGACTTGAAACAGATAGGCGTGTATATGCATATTCTCAAAAGTTATAAAGTTTAAAAAATCACTCACTACCTTATGTTTTATGCAATGCAGGAACAACCGGTCCATATCATGTTTTCAAAGCTAATCACGTCAGGCCAGGATCACGAATGATTTAAAGGAAAAATGTGCACTTATATTTAGTTATATAGTTGAGTACAAGTTGTAACTTGTATCATATGCAGATTGTAAGAGTTGGTATCAAAAAGTGAGTTGAATAATTTAGGGTGCTTGATGTGACGATGATAATGCAATAATTAAATATTCCTTGGATGTTTGATTATTAATACTGTATATAAATATTTGATTTTGTATTTAATATACAAATAATTATTTTTATTATAAATATAATGTGGCACATTATAAAGTTTAAAAATCTACAGAGTTATTTTACTCGTATATGCATAATAAATAAGTAATTTTAATCGATTAAAATGACTGATTTTGGCATTATGCGACGACCAAATTTTAACGGGCACACTCTGCTTATACAATTTATAATATGTACACAACATATACAATCAAAAAATAGTTCTCAAATGCCTTTATAAGCCAGATTTGATCTTCAAAGTGGTGTTTGCCCATGCTTGGGTTAAGCAAAAATGTTAACACAAAATGAAATGTACTAATATTGGATTATTTTTTATTTTTGACATTCAGGCTTTTAGTGATGATTAGTAAAGCAATGGCTTGAATCTTTAATTGTAGAACCAATGAGCTTTGTTTGATTATTATAAGACTTGATATCAACAAAGAAATAAGCATTAAAACATATAAAGTTATACTAACCTTCAATATGTAAAATCCTTCTATGCAACAAAATCATAAAATGTGCTGCAAATTTTTGCAGTTCATGCCTTTGAAGATATGATCGATTAGGACTAAGACTACTCATAAATAGTATTATCGATCTTTAATGAACTTTAAAAATGATGGTAGCACTTCGATGACTTTGTGGGCAGATTAGGATTTTATTATTTAATATATATCTTTTTCACTTATCCAGATCCCTTGATTACTTACGTTATATATGGATATAAATAATTATATTAAAATCTACATCTTATTTTAACATGATACGGAAACATACAAATGAACATACATGCAATAGTAAACAAAAACATCTTGTGCCATTATGAATGCTCAAACATGCTCAAACAATGTATCTGTAATTGGACGTAAACATGGTTAACATAGTTATTATCACTAATTGCTTTGTCTTGACGTATTGTTAGTTATATTCCTCAATCTTTATACTACATAATTAATATGTATTAATGAGATCAAACTGATCATATTATTTAGTACAAGGTGTTATTAAATTAAAATTCACTACTTTTAGGGATCTGGATACAAACATATTAGTTTATATTATATTATTGTATGTGCATGAATTTTTGTCATTTTTGACAATGAGCCCCAACGGCGGCGTACTTTACTTACTTGAAGTAGTTACATAGTAATAATTACTCAGATTGATCAACTCTTACCTTCCTTGCCCTACAAAAGTTTGCCCATTGAGCGCAACTTCAATTACGAATGTGGGCTTATGAATGGGACCCTTGTGCTCCACTAATTTGTATTCTAATCCAGGTTTGAGCTCATTTAGTGTCACAACTGCATTCTTGGGTTGGTAAGTTTTTTGTTTGTTTGGAGTGAGTCCTTGTTTTTCTTCCAGGTTGTTGTTACTGTATTCCTCAAACTTCCTCTTTCCGCGATGCCTTTTGGACTTCATTTTAAGAATTTTTATATTCTACTTGGAAATACAACAAATGTCAAATGGAATCAACACAAACTTTCCAGGTTTTCTGTTCTTCTAGGACCTAGTTCATTCAACCCCTCCTTTTTATGTACTTAATTGGAAGGTTCCAGGCTTAATCAATTACCACTACTACATACATATGTAGATCTAAGATATTCCCTCCAGAGTCTAAATTGGAGCAATTTTACGTTTAAAGAATGATAAAAAGTGTCTGGATTTGTCGTTTCCACTTGTTTTATGAATATAATAGTATTTATTATGTGTTTTGAGTCACTATTCGGCTTTCTCATTTTGTCATTAGCCTTATTACATGGGCGGTAGAGATACAACGGCTGCTTCTTTTCAGAATCACCCGCATACAGCCTCCCTCCTTTCTTCCTTTAATTTAATCAAGGATCGACTGACAATTGAAGCGTCTTCATTCTCTTTCTTTTTCCATTTTCTCATATTTTTCAACTCGTACGTATGTGTGTTAGTAAATTGTATATTTATAAATTTTAAATATATTCCTAAATTTCATCAAAACATTGTTTTTAAAAAAATGGTCAAATATTTGCGATTTTATTTGAGTAGGATTGAGAATAGAGTAGTCCATAGAGAACAAATAAATTAATATTATTTCAAATAATATAAAGAGGCGACAAATTATTTTTGATGGCACTTTGGCATTGAGAGGCAGACGTATTTGTTTTTTTATAAAAGGAAGGGTAAATTAATACATATTTTATGCTCATTTAGAAGAATTTAAGATGCTATAAACAAAATGAGAGTAGTGTTGGCCTTTGGTTTAATTGGAGACCAAGTTCTTACGTTCTTTGAACTGTTCTTACGAATCCCGGTTTGCTTAGTATAAAGTTTACAACTATGGATGTTGTTGTCAGCCCTCAATTACTTTTACGGCGTTAACTCGCTAACACAAAAATACCCTATGTATTTTGTTGCCAGCTGTCAATTTCCTCGTCTCTCTTGATACGTCATGGGTATTTCATAATTTATATAAATAAACAAAGTAATAAGTTATTATATATTTATGTTCCATTTCCAAAAGGACAAAAATATGTATAATGGAAATTGTATTATTTATATGAACAAATTTTGGCTATCATACACAAATCCAAATGTATAGCTACACTTTAAAAAAATATTGCTAAGCAATGTTATAAATCATAATAAAGTATCGAATAAAATACTTTGTAGGATTTTAATTTTACGAAATATACATATACTGTGTATAGGTACTAGTGTTGTGTTTCGGTCTGGAAATCCTAGACCGATCTGAGGCAGTTATATTTTTTTGTTGGACCAACAAACAAAAAAGATCGGTCCGGACCGCCTCATATAAAAATTCGGTCTAGATCGGTCCAAAGGAATTAATTGGTCTAGTTCGTCACAAAAAAATTGGTCTAGACCAATTTTACAGATAAATTGTTTATAACATGACATCATATGATTTTTCAAGTACAGTAACGTTATACGAAGTTTAAACAGAGATCCCTCGGATTAATTTTGATCCCGCCGTCTTTTATATGTATACAATATTTGTTCTAGAAAAAAAAAGGAATGCCATTTGATATAGAAAAAAAATAAGACCGGAAAAAATCGGTCCAAATTGGCATTTAAAAAATCACATAAGACCAAACTAAAAAAAAATTCGGTTCTGGACCGAGTCTCAACACTAATATGCATCTAATTCATTTTAAAAATTGTGACGATATAATAAGACATTGATAGTCTAGGAGTACATAAGAGATAAATATCTGTTTGTATGATTGCCTTATTTGGCTAACGACCTGATTATTTGTGATCTTTTTTTTTAATGAAAAATTGCGTGATACAATATAGATAAGGAAGTGTTTTGTCTTTAATTGATGACGTCATGCCTCATGTTACCTTTATTATGGCGTGCAACCTTTCCTCCAAAAGGAACAAAACAAAAAAAAAAAAAATGGTCAAAATCATCTGTCAATCAATAAGTCAATCATACCAATTGCTATTTATCTTTTTTTTAAACTCCCAGGTTAAGGTATTAAAATACAGTGAAGAAACGCGACCGGTATTTAAAGAAATACAATGGTGCAGCGTTTTAACATTTTTCCCCAAGATGTAGTTTTCCCATAATAAACCCCGGGCCACGGGTTATGTAAGTGAACAACTTTTTAAACTACCTTGAAACCTAACGGTTCCTTCAAAATGAACACGATGATATTACCACGCAATCACATTACCACAATAATTTTATCTGCAACCTTTTTACTACAATTATTTTACCGGAAACCAATTGGCTTTGGATATTGTCTACGCAATTTCATTTTAATTGAATGATTTCGAACATTCATAATCACGTTCATGAAATTATATATTTTGGTATGGTTGAACGAGAGATGAAGAGATTGCTTCAGTATGAATATTGAATGGTTTTAAAAGTAGTAGTTCAAAACATCATTTATGTTAATAACGGCCCCAATTCCTTCGTATCTCCCTTGAAAAGTGAATTATGACCACCGTGTTTCCTTGTTGGGGTCTACTCGCTCCCATTCTCTACCAATATTTCTTTTTGATCTTTTTTTCCGGTGCCAAGTCTTCCCATGGAATTTGAATAGTGGTGTACTCCAAGTTTCCCTTAGAGAATACATATAATTAATTTTTCTACGGAAATTGATCTTATATACAATTTCTATTATACCAGTAGCTTGCGATACATGATGTGACCATATAATGTTTTAATATGCATTCATTCCCAATAGATATATTCTAAATAATGCACGAGATATTAGTAGTAAACCACTTAAGAAATAAATAAATTTTGTCAAATATCGATATAATAGGCCAATTTTTAGGGGAACAACGGGCAAGTAGAACTATACCTCATTGCCATATGGACATTTCCGTATTGCCCGTATCGTTTTTCGTGAAGTCTTTAAGGAAGAGGTAAAGTTCTTATGGGAAAAAAGGGCAGAGATGCAATGGGAAAAGGATACTTCTTTGCCCTATCACCTGATTGGCTAATCTTTACTCTGTCTTATCATTTTATTGGCTTACAAAATCAAAAAGTGGATACAAAAATAAATATGAAGATCTGTTAGAGAAACTTATCAAACAACGAATAGAAAATTAAATGAAGGTCTGTGCGAGGCAATAGTGGGGAAAAGTCCTCATACTGCAAGTCTGAGTCGAGTCTTTAGTCTTTTCTCACGAATGCAAGTCAATTAATATTTTTATGGAGTCCAGTTGAAGTCATCAGAAAATAAAATTCATTTTAAAAGAGTACCTTAACATATATCCAGTGAAATAATTGAAATGAATTTCGAATTCAAGGCCCCACCTCTAGTATGACTCATACTAGAGGTGGGGCCTTGTATATCATACTGTATGAGGTGTACAGTATCAAGATAATCCTCAGGACTTTCAAAAATTAGCAAAAATGGATGCTAAAGTAACAACTTTAATTGGATGTCGGACCATGTGAAGTTGAATTTCCTCGTTTTTCCTTCAGTTGAAGAGGATAGAGAAATGCCTTGGAGTAATTTGTAATTTCATTCTGTAGTTTCAGAAGTTATTATTTGCCTGTATATATTTTAAACTCCAACATCATAATAGACCCATACTTATTTAGAGCTTACAATAATACACATATCCATGTAAAAACAATCTTAATCAGACAAATAATGAGCAAAAATTGATCTAATTTACATTTTCGTAGATATTTAAATCATAGCATAATGTAATTGTTGTAATATTTGGATTATAAAATGACTAACTCCAGTGAAAGACAAAATACCTATTAAATATTCTTTTTTGGAAAAGTACTACAACAACGTAGTTGTTAGTAGTAGTAGGTTAGTCGAAATTTAGTTTTTATTTACAAAAATATAAGCTCAGGATCAAGATAATAGACAAATATGTATGTTCATTTGGCTATTTCAATAAGACTGTTACTCCCTTAGATTCACAAAACTAACTGGCTTTATTCTAGTAAAATCAACAAACATCTTTACTAAATGCTAAACTCTTTAGGGGGAGAACCGGCTATATTTACCAGTGTAGTTAATTGCTACACTACTCCCCTTTTTGGCTTTGTATTCCGAGTCTCGAGAGTAGAAATTTCAACACTTTTGAGATAAATTATCTTGCCAGATCGGAAGTAATAATATGGTAGATGGATCTCAAAACCTGGAGATCCATTTAATCTGGAATGCTTCCACGATTACAGTTGGTGTAGTGTTCCTTAGAGATACTGCCTCTAATCATCCTGTACGTTGATCAATTATTGTAAGCAAATATCTCATGCCATCGACGTGTGAATGGGCCAAATAAATCTCTATGAAGGTGATGCAACTATTTTTCGATTTCATCCACCACAGTTGGATTCTTATTTATGTAGGTTGTTATTTTAGTCTTCGGACATGTACCACAGTCACGGATGCATTCCTTCACATCACCCTTGAGTTCAGAAATCTTTCTAATAGTAGCCTGTTCTCCCCGATGACTCTCAGTGTACATACCTGATTATTCCTTCGACTAAAGATGGAGGCACAACCGGACACAAACAGACTTCAAATATCACTTCATATCCGTTTATCTAAAGGACTTTGCAGTTTTCATCTAGAACAATGATCTCACGCTCTTACAGAAAAGCACACTCCTCTCAATCCACCACATCATCAATAATATTATTATCCATTTCTCTAATGATTCAAGTTTTAGGATACTGTATCACCCTTTTTGATTGAGTTGGTATAGGACTTCAACTATTTTCTGCTAATATTTAAATATTCTTGTCTCCATCTTGTCCAAAAACCTTCCCTGAATTTTTTTATTGACAATCTCATGTTACCGTAGCATAACGTGGACAAGATTGATTCATTTGAAGTGTTTATTACACCCTTTTGACGACCATAAATCAGGAGGTTTGGAGTAATAGCTGAAGGTGATAGGGATCGGAAACTCCCAATTATTATTTATGATACTTGTAATTTCTATAATTAATGTTTCTAAACGAAATCTTAACATATCCATATGTGATTCTTTTTTTAAATTTTTATTCATAGGGATATAAACATTTTTGGTATATCCATTGTTGCAATAAACTTGTGGATTTTTGAATGTAAATTTAATTGTACAATTTGTGGTAATAAACAAAATGAAGGTTGGTGATTAGTCATTTCATGTAGTCTCTTGTTTTATAAGCGAGGTATTAGAAACAGTCAAGTAGTGTTCTTACCTTGACGACATTTTTGTTAAATGAGTTCACTAAATAACTCATAATAGTGTTTGAAATATTTCTGTATTTAATAATACTGGTGTAATTAAAAAGAAAGGTAATTTTCTTTTTCACGGTAATTAAATTGTGAATTAGAATAAGCTGTTTCTACATTCTTTGTGGAGTTATTTTTTAACATTAAATATTTATTTTCGTTATACTTATTATTATACAGGGTGTCCACGATAAATTGGAACTACTTTAAACTTCATCCAGATCCATAATGTGATATTCGGGGTTAAATCATACTAATATAAAAGGTTGCGTGAAGAATACACTATAACTTCCACCACAATTGTTTTGACAACAAACAATAGTCATCTTGGAACAAGCAAGGAGAGACGCCATCCTCGAATTGGCTCGCGCGGGACACAAGCCCTATGCTATCTACAAGCTTCTTAACTACCCCAAGACCACGGTGTACTGGGTCTTCAATGCCTGGGAGGTTGAGGGGAAGGTCTGCCGCAAGGCCCACAACATGAGAAGTGACCGAATCTGCGCTCTCCGGAGGACTTCTGGAGGCCTTCAAGGATGGCCTCCAGAAGTCCATCAAGGCTTCGCCGGGGACTTCCTTGTCCAGGTTGGCCAAGAACCGTGGAGTGAGCAAGCAGCTGGTCTCCAAGGCTGTGAATGAGGACCTCGGGTACATGCCATACCGAATGGCCAAACAACACATCCTCACGGCATCCATGAAGGCCACCAGGCTCACCAACGGTAAGCGTCTCCTCAATGACCTGAAGAACCATGGAGGAAGAATCATCTTCTTCTCCAACGAGAAGAACTGGACTGTCGACAGAAGCTACAACGTCCAGAATGACAGGTGGTTTGCGAAGGAGAGAGAAAAGGTCCCTGCGGTCTTCACCACAAAGTTCCCGGCCTCCGTGATGCCCCTGGGTGTCATCTGCAGCACCGGTGAGGTGATGCCTCCTTTCTTCTTCAATCCCAAGGAAATGGTTAATGCGATAAGGTACTGTGAAGTCATGGAGGAGTTCGTCATCCCCTGGATGAAGGATATGGCCACTGGGAGGGAGTTCATATTCCAACAAGCACACATCGCCTGCACACATCGCCATGAGGACCACTAACCTCTTCAACTCCCACGACATCACTTTCTGGGATCGTAATATCTGGCCCTCCAAATCACCCGACATCAATCTGTGTGATTACTACTAGTAGGGGAAGTTGGAGAGGGAGGTGTGCAAGGTCAGCCACAAGAGCATCGCGGCCCTGAAGGGCTCCATTACGAGGGAGTGGAATGCTGTCGATTCCGCGGAAATCATCATGGCATGCAAATCCTTTAGGGGCAGGATGGAGAAGATGGTGGCTGCTGAGGGAGGCATGTTGAATAAATTTATTGTTTAATTTCATGTCTAACTTTTTCATATTAACAAATACACTCCAAATTCCATTTTTATCAAGCAGGTTGAATTTTAAGATAGTTCCAATTTATCGTGGACACCCTGTACATAGAATTCTTTTTATCTGAAGCATATTAATCTTTTAACGTTTTTAGTAGTATGGTTTCTAGGACATTAAAAATAGATTGATCTCTCGGCCCATGATGACTATTACAAATATTGCAGTTCCTATTACAGTAATAACCTATTCCGTATGTTATGAGACATTTAAAATAAATCCCTTTTCTTCAACGAACATACTTTGTTTAGTAGTTATTTTGAGGGCTTTGGGATATTTCATACTTTTGTAGAAATTATGTATTCTACAAATCGCACAACTTATTTTATAAATGTCTGTTTAAATTAAATTTTAAGCTTTTTATTCATAGTTCAGAGTTGAATTAATGGGAGTAGATTCTTGGAATAATTTCCATGGCTCGGAATCCTCAACTGATATCGGGGTAGAATGTTTATCTATTTCATTTTTTTTGGAGATGTAATGTTTATTTGATTTAAATCAAGACATTTATTTATATATTCTCCTCATCCATTTCAGGATTCTCTTTTTCTATGTCCTTTCTCTATAATGGACGGAGAGTTTTAATCTCTTTTTCGACCGATGCTTCTTCCTCCAAGGTTAACATGGTGGAGTTACGTTCTTGAAATATATCTGAAGGTTCAGGATATTCAAGAGATCTCGTGGTTGAATGATTTTTTTCAGCCATTTTTTTATTTTTAATATTTTTCTATAATATATAAAGAAAAAATAAGTTTGAATTCTTATTTCAGCTTTCAAACAAAATAATTTAATAATTAATATTTTTATTTTATTGACTGTATTTGAATCGAATAGATGGGTAACTTTCAAAATGTCGTTCAATAAGTTATATTAATTCGTTTGTATTTAACATAACTCTCGATATAATTAAAAATATGTACTGGTAAACACTGAGCTTATATTAATTTTAATCATCAATTGGTCTGTGTTAAACACAACTCTTTATATCTTTTAAAAATTGTAATTAAAAAGAGCTCTATAAGTTTCAAATACCACATTAACAGTCCCTTCTTCTAATACACTCAAAGAAGTCTGATTGATTGGGCGAGTTGCAACATTGAGCCCCTTGTTTTGGTTTTTATTCTTTCAATATACTTAAGGAACAATGAACAATGTGTTACAATGAGTCCTTCAAGTTTAAAAAAAAAACCCATGTCTGGGTTTATAATGAGCCTTTTATTCTTCATATATCATCTGTATGGTTTTAAAATGATCTTTATAAGCCTCAAGGTCCACACTCTTCAATCAATCTTCCGAAAATATATCGAAATCGTATAATATCAAATGAATCCCTAAGTATTTCGAGAAACCACGATCCAACTTAGGTTCTAATGAGAAAATGAAATTGATAAAAATAGCTAAAAAGCTAATTAAAATCATGCTTCTTTTGAACACGTATCATGAATATACTTGCAGAGAGTTCATTTCATTGATGGAAAGAAAAAAACAGAGACTGTGTTTCTTCGTCATTCATAATTTCCATGTACAATTTTAGACTAGACATGAGATAAACTATGTCTGACGGTGTCACTAATCCATATCTATTAACCATATTCATTAACTCTTCTTTTAAATCATTAAGTCATCTCATTTGACTTTCATCAAATGAAAGGTCAAAAACTGGAGATACATGGGTAACTTGAAAAAGATTAGGACAGTCCTCACATTTATTCAGGTTGATAATGGATTTTGCCACTTATCCAGACATGTGGTAAACAATTCAAGTATGACAATTTACTTCTTTGCTTAGCTATAAAATGGAAAAGAGCTTTATCGACTATTCGTGCAAATACATCGAAGTCATCACTCCTAATTGAAGAATTGATCAACTTTAATTGTTTAATAGCCCTTTTTGAATGTGAGAATAGACTTAAAAGCTTAATTTTTTTCTTGGCTTCCAGAAGACGTTTAATGGAGATGTAGTAATTAGATCCTCCAAGTTGACGATATTTTGACGATAGGATGGGAATCAATTTGAACTAATAGAACATCATTCAGTCCTTTAACTTCTAATAAATAAATAAAAAAGTTATCATAATTAAAAACTTAATTGTAAAAATGTCTCCTTGCTCTAGCCACACTTTCCTGAGTTATCCCCATGGTAAATGGTAAATTACAGCAGTCTTTCAGTGCGGTCAGCTTCAAATACATTTTTTTACATTTACCCTACACCAGAGTTATTTCACTAGGGAAAAAGGGTTAGAAGTTACTTCCCACATTGGGTTAGTCCCCACAAATGTTCTTAGTCTGGATATTGTAGAGTTACCGAAACAACTATCAGTAGGTTTAACACAAGTTCGCTCAATAGTCCTTGGATGAATGATCTTATCGGTTAATGTCCTTGATATGCCCAGAAGTGCTATTGATGAAGAAGCCCAGTAACGTTTTTGTAGGCTCCATATTTTCCAAACCCGTGATTCTGTCTTTGGAGTATTCAATTTGCTGCATTACATCAACTTCATCTATTCATCACTTTTTTATCATTCCATTTGAATGATGTGAGCCTTGTTTGCAGATATTTGTATGATTCCGGCTCCGTTCCCTTTTCACGTTCAAATGTGATACCATATCTTTTATGTAACGCATAGTTGTTAATGCTAGGAGTCCTTCTTTAACTATGCAGTTGTACAATGCAGGATACATGTTTTCTCACATAGGAGCTACTGTCAACGTAAAAGGTGAATAGCGTCGTCCTTTCATAGGAGTCATTATAGTTAAAGACTGTTCCATCAAAAACTTAATTGGGTTTGAAGTCTTATCTTCAATATCTGGAAGAACATTCAAAATGGACTGTATATTTTTTTTATTCCTTCCAATGGGTTGAAATCTGATGTTTTTGAAAGACTCTTGAGAGTTGCTAAAAAGTTTACAACCTCAGAAAGGTACAAATACTATTAGAAGCTAATTAATGGGTCATAAAGGAGAAAAATTAAATCTTCCCTTCTTTATAGATTTCAAAGTTTAAATTAGAGGGTATATTTAAACTAAAGTTAATCGTTGGAGCGCCTAAAAAATATAAACTTATAGGCTTTTCTATGAGATAGGACAAAAAAATACTACTTTTACGCTGTTTTTCAATAAATAAGTATGTTATTGAGGTATCTTCAGACATAATGAGTAAATGTTGTATTCGAATATTTTTTCCTTTAATTCACTTAAAGATGCAATATTGTCCGACACCATCAATTCATGGATCAAACGATTAATTTAAACGTTGTCTGATTCTCTTTGGGGAGATGCTGTGGATCTTTTTATTGGTTCTCTCATTACAAATTTTTTGACAAGTAACTTGGACCTGTAAATTGGGAAAGTACATCATCTCTATTCAATAGTCGACGGTCTAACGGCTGGCCACATGTTAAGCCTGTTTTACAGAAATCCTTTTCTGTAAAGTGAAGGGAGAATACGATCCCATTCTTAATATTTATAGATTTTTCATTTGATTTTTTTTTACATTATAAAGTATAAATTTATTTGAAACAAGCCTGTTTTCTTGAAATCAACATATAAGGATTAAAATTATTACTTATTTCCTAATCTCTTCGGAAAACCATGTAAAGATAACCTCAAGGTTCCGACACTATCATTTGATGATCTGGATCCCGTTTTCCAATGCAAAACGGTGCATTTTGAGTTTTTCCCATGTTTATAGTCTATAAAAACAAATGATAACTTACTCATCAATAACATCATGCAATAGCATTTTTGCGTGCAGACTGAAACCCACATTTATTATTCTTATTAAAGCCGTAGAACACGAAAAACACTATTAAAACTTTCAACCTCTACAGGTTTGGCCTTTAAAGCTTTAAAAAAAATCAAGTTTTTAAGATATACCCTCAATTCAGTGCCATATTTCGACATGAAATAAATATATAACTATGAAAATCAAAGTAAATAACAAATTGATTCAAAGATTTAGCATTTGAAAAATGAACTTTTTATTACTTTATCTTGAATACAATTAATAAAAAATGTATATAACCACAAAAAAATCGAATGAAAAGAAGACCCTTACTTGGAAGCCAATATCTTTTTTATTTTTTCTTCAAGTGCTGTATATCCTAGCGGAAGTTTTAGAATAGACCTTACATTTCAAGCCGATTAGGTTGCATTGAATACTGATTAAAACTATAACTATATTCCGGTGATAAAAATTTGAAATCTTCATGAGTTTTTAAGTTATAATGTATACTAATATCAAAAAAAAAAAAAAAAAAAAAATGATGTCAGGGGTTTAAAAGAAGTTTATAGATGATTCATATTCAAAGTAATTGATAAATTATTTGATATAAACGAATATTTTTTTACCTCTGGAATATTAAGGGACTGTATATTCTCGCAATCTAACTAACTTATCTGATTAAATTTCTTAATAAATATTAAAAACTAAATTGACCAAAAATTGATTTTCATCTATACAGTTCTTTCATGTCCAAATATGGCACTGCATACCCTTAAAACTTGATTTTTAAAAGGGCTTTGACAGTTTTAATGGTCATTTTCGTGTTCTACAGCTTAAATAAAAATTATATTTGTGTATTTCAGGCTACAGGGATTCTAAGACCCTCATTTTGTTGCATAGTGTAATTTGTATTATGTAGAAATACGTTTTTCAATGAACTCATTGAAAAACTCTTGAATTAACTTCAGTCAAAGAAATATAATTTTCAATAGGACGTCTTTTTTATTTTTATCACACACACCCAAAAGCATTCTAGTCCTATTGTAAAAGATGTCTTAGGAAATATAACACTTTAGTTCGAATATTATTGAATAAGATCAACGATTCTTATATAAATTTTTATTAGATAATTACTTGTTGCTGTTGTCATCCTGATGTACCCACACCACGTTCATTCAAATGGCTCACCTTTTTGGCTTAAATTTTGTACTAAGAAACACCTGAACCCCCCGGTTGCAGAGAAGCCGTATGACGGCCATTAACCACCACCAAAGTTACACATATATCTTTACAGAGCCCTCTAAGTATAATAATAAAAAAAGTTCAAGCCTTGGAGTTCTGTGATATTGATACTCAGGATAGCAGTGACGTTAGATTTTGATCCCCTTTGTTTACAAGCGGTTCACTTGCATAACTCATGATCACCCTTAGAGAGAAGGTGTCCACCTGCACAACCTATTGTCCGAGTTATATTTTGCAAAATAAAATGAAGTCTCTCATTACAATTTCTTATAATGCCTACGTGCAATAGCTTGATTGTCTGAATATAATATAAATTTCAATGAAAATACACAAAATGATCAAATTGCTTGCAAGTAATTGTTTAATAATCAAATTACCCACAATCATTTTACCTGATAATGTAAATGAACCTAAAATGACCACTCTATTCTAAATTTTATAGATTGCCCTGGCATTTTACATATAGAGCGGGTAATGTGCAAAATGCAATGGCAATCTATAAAATTTCCGAAATAATGAAATCTCGAAAGAACTACATTAATTAAATATAAAAAAAACATTTTACTATTATCCGTATCGAACTGTGGGTTTACCCTAATGTTGGTATGTATCTTTGCACATTTAAAAAAAAAAAAGGAGATTAAGGTTGAGAGAAAAAAAAATCAAGTAGTGCCGGCTTTCATATCCCGAATATATAGGTAGATAAATAAATATAGACACCAACGAATATTAAAAAGCTTTACTATAATTTAGGAAAGATTTTTTCAAGGTATTCAAAGTTTTTACCTATTTTTAAAAGTTTCTATCATTTTTATTAACTTTGTAATTAATAAATAGAGTAGTAGTCTTTATATAAATATAAATAGTTTCTAAATTAAATTTAATATACCTAGTTTAATATTGAATCAAAAATAGAGAGAAGTGATTATATTATTTTTATGATGGAAAAAGGGTTATTTGATTGTTAAATAGAATAAATATTAAATTCGAATTGGTTAATAAAGCATTGATTAGTCTATTTTACATTTCTATTTTAAATTAATGAGTTTGTTCATCGTGAAAGTTAAAACTTATAATAAATATATTAAGGCATAGGAAGGGATTGGAATACACATTTACTATTTATGTAAATGTAATATTTAATATAATTGTAATGTTAATTTTAAATCAAAAACAAATATTAAGCACTATTTAATAGGAAAACATCTTGCTAAGGCTTAAATAAATCTATAGCAAATGATTTCAAATAATTCGGAAGCTATCAACCAACTTCATGTCCTAGGGTAATTTGGAAAACTCTTTTCTGGTCCATGGATGAATAAATTTAAGACCTCACATGAAACTGAAATAAATAATTTAGAAGAGATAAAATCAGTCCATATCATTATTCTGCTACTATCAAAATATTCAATAGTTAGTTGTAAGGAAAAGGTAAAAAACCTAGTATGTATACTTCAAGGTTAATAGAAATGAAAGGTTTGCTCATCACGTAATTGGGATTGACAAAATACCCAATCTCCTAGTCTTTGACGTCACTACTGCTAGAATTTTCATTTAATGTATCGACCCGACGGCTAGGCAAGAAAAACAGATTTTGAAAAAACACGCAACCACTCATTGACTATGGCATTAATATTAAAAGCGTGATAGAAGTCAAACATTAGTCGTACACGCGTTATGGTATAACTTTGTATTTCTATTAACCTTGGTATACTTCTTTGTTGAAGTAATCTGTATTTGCTCTTGTGAAAGAAAACAAAGTCATTTAAATATGCTATGTTTGACTGTATGATTAGCCTTTTTTTAGTTTTTATGTGGCTATACAATAAATATGCAAGTTGTCAGCTTTAAAAAAAGCTCCTTTCATGTAGAATTATATCATCCAAAAATTATAGTATTAAAATCTTAAAAAAATGGTTGAAATTTAATACATCAGATAATTAAGTAAAGCCACAAAATTTGGAATTAAAGAAAAAAATTCTGTTAATTATTAAGAAAATAATTTATATAGCTACAAAGTTTAGAATTAATGCACCAAATTCTGCTAATTTATAAAAAGATAAAAGGACATAGAAACCACAATTAAAGGGAAGCAAATTCTGGTATTTTAATGTACGTTCAAAGATCCTAATAAATCAGAGATAGAAAATTACATTAAAACTGTATCACTTCAAAATTGAATAATTATTTTTAAAAAAATGCATTGTGGATTGGAGTAACGATCATTTTCATAGAAATTAAATTATTTTTTATACATGCTTTTATATAACTGGTCTATCAGCATGTATTACATGAAAGAAAAACTTTTTTAGCGTGAAATACATTAGTCGGCACAGCATTCCCTTCTTCTTCTCTTTAGCCTAATATACATATTCACTTGCTTAAATATATTACTTTAAAGAATTGTTTCACTCTTCAAATTTATTAAACTTTAGGTTTTAATTTTTTTGAGAATGACAGAATCAGGCCGGATAAAGGTCCTTAAACTTCAGTAGCATCTGTATTATGATACTTTATTATTATGGAGGACCCTGACTCGGCGTGAATCCCTGTCCCAAAAACTTACAAATATATTTTACATAGACTCTGCACAATTGCAACCCTTTTCCGAGCCCGGTACTAGTTATATTAAAGGAAAAGATCTTTGTAAAAAAACAACAACAAAGTTCAGCGATTAGAAAAGGAGAAACAGTTGTTGCGGGCGCTCTTTCTTCTTTTTTGTTCATTATTTAATAGGTCGTCGTGGTGTTAACTTCTCCCTCTGATGTAAGTATTCTCACCTATCTTTGATTTAAATTGTTTTAAAAAAACATCATAAAATAAATATATGTTTTATGAATTTCAATAAAATAATAATATTTTCTTTTGACTAATACTATGCTACAAGTTTAAGCTTCTCCTACTCATAAACAGGAATTTGTTTTCTCCCCCTAAGATCATAAAACAGGCAGCTGATATGAACAAAGGTCTTATCTTTTTTATCACTAGTTAATGTATGCAACGTTTATATTTTTCTTGATGAACCAAAATTCGAGATCACGATACGCCTTTTTTTTATTTGTGAATCAGAATACTTTTACTCCATGTCATTCTTTTCTTTTCAATATTTATATTTTTTTTAATATGAGTTATTTTAGCTTTCGATGTTGTTTGCTGTCGATCACACTCCTATGATTTCTTTCCTCCGACATGGCTTATACATGTTCTACTCCTGGATGTAGTTCTAGCACAAGTAAGGATTCTGAAGCGAGCATTCATCACATCCCAATGATGGACTCTACCACGTTAGGAAAGTGGCCAAGGGCCATTCAGAGAAACATCATTTATTATCCAATGATAAATACGATTTTGAACTGTCTAATGGTATCTCATAAGTCATAACATAGTGAATCTATATAAACATATTAATTAATTTTTGTTTCACATATCATCTCCTAATTAGTCATTTTATGTAAAAATTATATATTAGTAGATTATAAATTTTCATTATTTACGCTAGAAATGTTTACCTCTCCTTGGCCAGGCACGCTTTTTCTTTCACTTCCATGTTTTTTTAGTCTTCCTTGCGACTGCCTAGCTCTCCCTGTGGAGACTGGAAAAAACTACACTGTATGACATCACTAAATATCCCTCTTCATAGAAGAAATGAAGTGTCCGTGGATACATTTTGCAGGGAATTAATTTGCTGAGAATTAAATGATTAGTAATGGAAAGAAAGAAAATGAATTGACTAGAAAATATAATTACCGGTCATGCACTTGGATATTTTTAGCTCATATTAAATTGATTTACGCTTTGCTTAGGAGAAATAATCAATAAATTAATATTCCGATAATGTTTTTAATATTATATAATAAAGTAATCTTGATTGATTAAATGTCTATGCAATAGGGCTTTGCAGATGAGGTTATTGGCCTTAAGCTATCAAAAACTTTTAAAGATTTTGTAGGCAATTCGTAATCAATATAAATGGACGCTTGTTTTGGGAACGTTAGATTTGTGTTATGTACAAACTTTCTTCCTGATCTATCTCCTCTAAATCTCTTCATCTGAAGTTTTAATATATCCCAACATCTTCTCAAATGTGATGTATAAATAATGTGCATCTATGTCAGGATTTTGAAAATTTCCATTCCAAATGTGCTATTGATTTTACGTTGAGAAGATATTAGATGATTCTATTGATCTTCGATGTTGAAGTAATATCTTAATTAATTAACATGTTCCCTAGATTTGTTGTAATCTATACATCCTCCTTGCATCAGGATAAGAGGAGACGGATAACGTAGAACATTCAAGTTTTTATCTACCATATTTAAAATCTGTAAGGTTCAGTGTATTATCACTGGCAGACATAATTAACCAATTAAAAGTATTTCTGTTTATTATTTATGACTTTATTTCACCGCATTTAAGGAGTTATCCCAAAATCCCTTCTTAGATATTTATTCTAACATTTTTTACATAGTCATTTAAAAATCGATTCTTAAATTAATTCTATAAAGGAACTTACTAAAACTAGTTGTTTTAATAATTTGTTGTCTTGGGATTATGTAGAATTTTTTATTGACTATGATGATATGTTATGCCTAGGTCAAAACATTTCTTTAACGGACTGAAGTTGAAAAATATTCTTATTATGGTTTAAATGTTTTGATAGATTGTTGAAGATACATATTAGGTCTGGAGACTTATAAATATAGGAAAGAAAACTTAAGTATTGGAAAAGAAAATAAATTGTACATATCTGTCACTTCATTTTTTATCTAAAATTTTTATTTATCTCACCGATGAAATTACGCAGTTATGGTTTGTGCCAATCCCTATCTTTATAGAACTCATTGTGATAATATTGTTGACTAAATCATTCTTCCTACAAATACTGTGAATCAATCAAATATTTCAAATTTTCTCTTACATTGTAAACAATAAATGACTATGGAAGCCATTCAGTGCTAGTACAAATTTATGCTTTTAGTTTCATTTCAATAAATCATTACCGTTCTCAATTCACTGCGAGGAAATTCAACCACGAGGAGCAGTAATTTTTGTAAAATAGGTTATTAAATAAATTACTTATGATTAAGTCCTCATATAGCAGCACGGTCTTTTGGAACGTAAAAATTCATTTAATATGAAATTCGCGCTGTGCAGGGACTATTTTAGTACTAAATCCATAAAATGGGATAATAATTTTTTTGAAATTTCTCATTTTCTAATTCTTTACTTGATGAATCACGTCAAATTCCTGTGTTTACATTGAGTTCAAAAATTATTTTTCAAAATGAAAACCTGTCCAGGTCATTGGGTTCACTGTCTCAGACAAAAATCAAATCCTCCTTCTTCCGACCAACGCATAAAATGTTTAATATAACTTCTTATAAGTATTTTATGTTTAAATACACTTAACCATCCTGTTCTACACTATTCAGTAAACAAGACTAGGACAACCTTCGAGTAAGACTCTCAAAGAAACACTGATTTATTAAAATAAACATATAACTAAATACACGAACATTAGTGATGAGACGGTAATTGTGCGGGAATACTACAATCTCCATTTGAAGAATTTAAGTCGTAAAAGCTTCTGAGCCTTCCGTTGACTTCTCCTCGGTTCTTCTTGACAGCTTCAAGATCTGACGTTTCGTATGATGTCTTTTATAGATTTTGAATACGCGTTTCCTTAAGAATCTTTGGTTTCTCAAATATATTCATCCATTCGTTCCTTGGACGATGTAGGACCTACCATTCTCCCTCACTGATTCGACGATGTCAGTAGTATCCCATTCTTTTGTAATTGAATTAACTTTAGATTACTCGTTGTATACTTTTATTGCCTTCCCCTATTTCTTACATTTAAAATCCCTAATACGATTGTATTGTGTTTTTTGTGTAGGAATTAATGTTTTTCTTTTCCTTCGGAACAACCACTCTGCGTAGAAGAGTGCATCTTGTCTTTGAATATTTCTCACCCTAACAAAGCACTCTAGAATTTATATATCTCCAACATTCCTGTCCTTTTTCACGAGTCTTTTATTAGATTTAACTGCTGCTTCTGCGTCTCAATTAAAAAATAAATATTTCTAATATAAAATTGAAGAACAAAGTTAAAATCCTAAGTTATAAGTTAATTTTTAGATATTTGCAAAATTTGGATTTCAGAGTGGGAACCCCAAACTTGCGGTAGAATGAATAAATTAAGAAAACTGGATTTTTATGATATTTTTAAATACAAGATTTAGCCATATATTTTATGTAATAATATGTCCTCCTTCACATTCAATAACAGCCTCGAAACAAGGGCGAACAGATTGACAGCTCTTGACCATGAAGGCTGTGTCCACGGCGTACCACACTGCCATGATTGATGTTCAGAGCGAATCTAAATTTGGAAGATAGTTGTGGCAGACGTTCTTCTCCGAGACGCCTCAAACAAGTCCAAGGGATTGAGGCCAGGGCTGAAGGAGGGCCTCTGGAAGGCAGGCCAGAAAATAGCCATATTGTTTCTGCCGAAGTTTTGGTTCTTCTCGACTGTATGAAGCTTTAATGGATTTATTGATGTTTTAGGCAGTCTAGAAAGAGATGTCAAGGGTCTCTACAGCCTTTTCGGGACCTGCAACATTGCGGAGGAGATTGTACATTTTTTTGCTGTCCTTTGGTTGGGTAAAGAAACCTCTTAATTTAAAAATAACGGATATAAAATCGTAATTAAATGATGTTAAATGATCATTTGAGAATGATAAAACATATACTATGAATAATGTACACACATAAAATAATTAAATTTCGTTAAAACAAATAAAAACTAAACAAGGAATAATAACATATTTGAAAATACAATTAATAGATTTGAGGTTTCGTCGATTTCTAGAAATGTTCCGAAAAATGAACTAGTAAAAATAATTGTCTAAATAAACAATATCACACTAGTAACAAGTAAACACAAGCTACATTTATCTCAATACTTTTCCCTGCTAAGGATTTCTATAAAATTATATTCACCCGTCGCCATCTGGGCCACTTTTCTTGAGTTATGGCATTCCAGGGATACCTTTTTCCCCACGATTGTCTGAAACTTTCCCCCTGCTTTTGACGCTATCCTCAAAACCACATTTTGGCAATCCAGCAAGAAGCCGTATCTTATTTGGTACTACTGCGTTGGTGCTCTTCCAATATTTTGGAGAATATCCTCTGCCAGGACTCCCACTACTTTCTCTATTCTACCAATTTTTTCTCTCTGAAGTCGTGCCCTAATGGTTGCGCCACGTTACAGTGACAACAGAGGCTCCGCTCATTGTAAAATACTCTCAGCGTGAAGTAAAGGCCTGATTCTATTCTGTACATCATATACCTTAGTTTCGCTGTTAGTATAGGGTCCCTAGGCAAATGATATAGGGCATTTATGAAAAAAACCTCATCCAATTTTTTTTCCTAAACATTCTGTCAAAAATGTACAATTTTGAAAATAATCGAATGGCCACCTCCTTAAAGAAGTATTGTGACTCGCAGAGGACATACCAAGATCCCTTCAAGATGCGATAGAAGTGATTAGAAAAATTAATAAAGAGTTTGCAAAGATACTTATTGATTTGGAGAAGGCTTTTGACTCTATAAGCAATAAATTTATTGTAAACCAATTAGGTAAGGCTAGTTGACCTCTAAATTACATTTCAAAATTGCCAACAATTCTTAAGTTATCCTTCTCAATACTCGATCTGCCTGGTAATAAGAAAAAAAAAATGGAGGACGCAAGCAGGGTGACCCACTATCGCCTTCATTCTTCATTATAGCTATTAATCTGCCATATGAAAATGGGATCTCTAATTAATTAATCAAAGATCTTAAAATAGGAAGGAAGTTATTGAGGATAATGCTATTCGCTGACGACGTCTCTGTTTTTATTGCTGGTTCACGGGACGAAGTAAAAACTGCTTCACGAGAACTAGTTGGAGTGTTAGTCCAATTCTGAAAGGAATCTGGATTAATGGCCAACAAGTCAAAGACAAAATTACTTACATTTATGGAAAATGAACTTATCCAGGAGTTTCCTTCGTATTCATACTCTGTATCCCTCTTGGGTATTATAGTGTCCTGCCATAGTGAGGAACAAACATTACACGAAAACGGGGATAAAATGTTAAGCATAATTACCAAAGCAGTCGAGGGGTTAGTCCCATTTAAGATAAACAAATTTGACAAAATATACATATGGAACTAAAAAATTCTACCAAAAATTGTGCATCTTTTGCGATATTCCCCTTTCATAGAATACTTTTGCAACATAATTACAGCAAAACGAGAGCAGTTTCTATGGGAAGGACGAAGGAAGTATATTTCCGAATCGAGATTGATTGCTTCAACTTCAAAGTGAGGCTTAGGACTTGTGATCTGTTTTTTTTTTTTTTTTTTTTTTTTATGGAGAATCTTGAACATTAGCTGGCTCAAAAGAATCTGTACAAGTAAAGATTTTTGGGCGATATTAGTCAAGTCAAAGTACAAAGAAACCAGAAGAAGCACTTTCAGGGAAAACTTATTTAAATGGCCTTTAGACCTTTTTCAAGTGACGGATAAGCTTAGTTGGTATTGGAAAAGAATGTCTCAAGGGTGGCCAAAAACCTTTTTACATGTTAGTAAAATCATAGACCATGAAGAACCCCTAAACTATAACCCAAGACTGGATACAAGGAATTGATACTATTCAATCCTCAATATTACCACCCCTGGAGAACTCTGGCTTTGGAAGGAACGAGGTAACGTCAGCACATATTTTCTACGAGTGTAATAGGGTGAGTTCTTTGGTAAGAATGTTTCAATTAAAATTAAAAGAAAAACTACTAGTCTCGACGTCAGAAACTGACTGGGTAGTGACCACCGATCAAATTCTTCCATGGGCTTTTAGGGTGGAGGCCATCATCAGTAAAGTGCAGGTTATAATATATTCTTGCAAATGTAAAAAAAACCCATAACACCAAATTTGGAAGGTGTAATAGAGAAAGAATTCGACGTTTTTTTTAAAGCTAATTACACCCCTATCCCTTGTAACGTATCTCAGGTATAAATCAGTCGGTACGGTTCTACAAAATTGATGATATGTTGGTTAAGAGAGTATAATTTTTATTCAGAGTCTTATTTTGCAATAAAATAATTATCTATGTTATAGGTTTAGTAAAAAGTTATGAGTCTTTTACGTCAGATTTCTATAGTGCATATCTCACGATAATTACATTGCATCAAAAAAAGCTAAAAGTATGCAGAGAAAAAGTTATTTACAGTTTTGTTTTTGGTAAAGCCAGTTGTGTGCTACAGCATTCCAAAACGGGGAAAAAAAGGGAATTTGACACATTTTTCAGTGTTACAACAACCAAGTTGGAATACTTGGAGTACAATATCGAATGCAACAGAACAACGACGATTTTTTTCTGATAATATGGACGTTGAAAATGTCGATAAAATAATGAAAATCGTCGAGTTAGACCGGCATGTGATCACTTATTCCATTGCCCAGAAACTGAAGATTAGTCAGAAAACCGTTTGGAATCATCTAGATGAGATAATTTTAATTATGTTAATTTTATTTTCAAAATAAAGCAAAAACGTTAATAACTTTTTACTTCAACTATTATTAAATGCGAACGTCTAGTGTGTCATGAAATCACAGCCAAACCAAGTAATGGATTTTGCTGAAATTCTTATTGTTATTTTTTAAGGATCAAGAGATGAATTTGGTAACAATTTTGTTTATCTTTAAGGCCACGGTGACCTTGAAATAACATTTTTCTGGAAACGAACTTTTAGGAAAACAAACGAGTACTTCATATAAAACAAAAAATAAAGACCGTAAAATTCTAAGAATTATTTGCACTCTATATAGTTATGTATCTTTTGCACACTTTTTTCTGCAGGAGATTATAAGGTTTCAACAAGAAAAAATAAGAAAAGAGAATAAGACAAAGAATTTTGACAATAATATGAAAGTTGAGCGAATGAAAATTTTTCCAGGATTTAAAAGATGAAATATTTCTTAAGTTATATTGAATACAGTTCCTACAATATGGGTCTAATAATACAAAAATTAAGTAAAAAGAAAGCTTTAATTTATAATCTAATATTTTCTGAATATTTTTTCAATTACATTATCATATTAAATGAAAAACTCAGGAACTAACCTTATATTACAACTTTGAAAGATTTACCATCTACAAAGAGGTCGTTTTTGATGGATTTTTTCAGTTTAACGCTTAATTTTCTTATAGATAATGTATTTATTGAATACGAAATGTAAGATTGCGTCAAAATGTTCCAAAATTGAATATATGTAATTAAGTCAATTAGATGAGACTTAATCTTTAATAAACACAAATCAAATACATTGAATATACAACATATTTAAATTGGGTTAATCTTCTTGCCTCTAAAATACTATTTACCTATACAGAATCGAAAATATACTCAAAAACGTTATTTAAAAAAAAGGCTTTAACCCCCAAACCTACTGCAATTACAGCTTTAATGGTTATTTTCGTTCTCTGACTTAAACAACAATAATAAATAGGGTTTTTAGCCGGTGGGCAAAAATGCTGTTGCATATTGTAAGCCCTTTATAAAAAATATTTTTAAATAAAAAGCATTATCTACACTTGTTTTTTCGAACATTTCAAGAGATACAAAAGGAAATATGAGCAGTCAAATAGAAATCGATTCAACTTAAGCACTAACAATGATTTAAATTCCTTTGTTAAAAAAATAATTCTCTTATTGGCCCAGTTATGGAGCACTCAATTTCAAAAAATCTATATCCCAAAATTGTCCCATGCTTTTTCTATAAATATTTGAAACTGACTAGTTATTCATTACTAGTAGCACCATCCATTTTTTATTTTTTTTATGCTTCTACAATGTCCTTTCAATTTTTAACTCTTAAATAATTAAAAAAATAAAGCCTTGTGGTGCTCTTATGCGTTTTATCACCACGCATAGAGAGTAATAAAAGTTGAAAGGCTTGTTGAGCACATTAAAAAGTGCAAAATTCGTTAAAATAAATGAATGTGTAGTATGATCAACATAATAAATATATGAATTAAATATAAATAAAGTTTAAATACCATAAACATTCAAGTAGAAAAGTCTTTTTGGGGACTCTTTTTTAAATTAAAGTTGATTAACACTTCACAATATTACTTTACTGGGCCGTATTAGAAGTCATTTTTGACTTGAAAAGTGCAGTGATATTACGAAATAACCAAAAAATGTTACTTGTATGTACAAATTACAAGAACTATTATAAAATACCAACTTGTATACAACATGTAATATGTAGATTATAGCCATACATGTATATCCGTAGTGTTTTTACCTGGCCCGTTAATTTGTAATTGGTAGGATAAAGAATGATTTTTATTTTCCTTAGTAGTTATCATTATTATTTGATTCTTGAGTAGTGAACATCCTTTCCTAAATCGATTCAATTATATTCAAAACCTGTTAACGTTCATGTGTGCTCACTTAGGATAGAATTGAGGATCAACATCGGAGTAATTCTTGCCAATGTACTTGTTTATATCCTTTCTTCCTTCCTCTCGTGACAGCTGATTGTAACTGATCTAATGAAACGTCATGAGCATTATTTTCTCTCTCTTGTAATACGTTCTTCAAATTGTTAGGGTTATCATGTTGATTTTTGCATTCTTTTTTTTCAACATGCCCATTCCACACCTGATTTTCATCTTTGTTTATAGCTATTCGTACTGTTGTGTCAGTCATTATTTATTCGACCCAGTTCAGAGGAGACTTAGGACCAGGTCCTTAAACTGTCCATCCTTCAGACAGGTACATTCTATAAGTTACCCGGCACGTCATTATTTCTCTTTCTATCTAGATATTGGAAACTTTGTGAGTGGAAAGTTGAAATTCAATTATTGTAACCTTTTAATTATAAGAAAATAACTTTGCTAGGCGAATCGTCGCGACGCAAGAATATATTATTAGAGTAGGAACACCAATTAGCTCTTTAGTGCATCATGAACAGAATTGCATTGAATGTTATTTAAAAAGAGGTTCCGAATTTTTGCAGTTGTTACCTGATTCAGGGAGAGTGCTCCTTACTTGTTTTTATTTACAAAAGCTGTCATCATCATTATTCTATTCTTTTTTATCCTCACTAAGCCATTATACCATGAGTTCTCAAAGATTAAGGAAGAACTTGTGGGAAATTATATTTTGCCTTAGACGAGACTACAAGTAGATCCAGACATTACATATTTTTCTATAGACAAGAAGTAAGATAAATTGTACTCGAAATCCAAATAATCTACAGCATGATAAATCGGGGCCAGGAAGACCCCAGGCATGATGACTCGGACTTGACCTTAAGACTGAAAAAATTGAATCAAATACAGGTCTGAATAGTGGATCTTTACTCTTTTCTTTTCTTTAATTATATTTAGTTTTTACTATCTAGAATGAGTAATTAATAATTATTTATGGAGTACAAAGAGGATCTATAATAGAGATGCAAAATAAGTAATGAGAATTATGAATATAGGTAGATACGAATATAGTATTATATCTTAATATTTGCTTTCTTAAATTGATTGACAAGACAAGAATACAGGTAAATCCAGACATTATTTATTTTCCCATATACCTAGAGCATGAGGGCTCTTTCTGGATTCACTCTTTTCTTTATTTTTTTTATAGTTTTTATAACATAACCGATACTGTTATTGACTGTATTTAGAATGAATAATTATTTTTGGAAAATCATCTAAATGAATATGCAAGAGAATTAATGAAAATAACGAATATACGAGTATAATATTAAAAACATATCTGAATATTTGGTTTCTTATATAGATTGTACTTAGTAGTTTTTCTAAATGTTCCTTTAATTTGTTTTAGATGGAGTTGCACTGATTAAGTATAAGTAAACATAAGTATTACAATTACTCCATCTAACCTAGGAATCTTTTGGTGAAATCCATATACATAAAGTATATTTCTTTCTCTAGGAATCACCGGGGCGCAAACGTACACAGATCAAGCTCAAGAGAATAACTCCCAATCGTGCTGTCCATGAGCTATGACGATTCCATCTCTGTATGTTTTAGTGATGATAACCCTGCGAAATTTGTAGAAGCCTCGTTCATCAGTACAAATTTAAGTTGTGCGTACAAGTTCCACTATAAAAAAGGTATTTTATACCTTGAATGGATAACGTTAATGTTGTTGATTTATTGATTTCATCACTGTTGGATGTCCATACCATTGAGACTGAATTGAAGTTCTCGGCGTAGTAATTAATCGTTTTCGATCACAAGAATTAAGAAACAAAATTTTTATTTCCCTTAGTATTTTTAATGTAATTCAGAGAGAGCTGAAAATTTATATTTACGCTTCACGGATTTATTTCAATCAATGATGGGCATCATATTCTTATACCACTGATAGATTGAGATATCTAATACCGTTACTACAGCCATAGTCTAGAACCTTCATTTGATATATTATACTTTATTTGGTTCCATTATGAACTTTCAACTATAGAATATATTTTATCTTTTTACTGCTTTTCATTACGATTTTGAATGATGTATCATAATAATTTATTCATGGAAATGTAATCCAGACTATCTTTTGAGGAAAATACATTCTAGCTTGTTTTTATGTTGACGAGCTATATATAAATGCCCAGCTATTTATAAATGAAGGTTGATATTTATTTAATTAATTAAAATACTTTTTTCATTCATTCAAAAGAGATGGTATTTTGTTTAAAGGATTATGGGAATCATTAAAAATTGCAACACTTATTTAGGGGAACCGATTGTTTTTTAATACCTCATGGATATTATATGAAATATGAAAATAAAAAATTAACTACACAATACACAAGGGAGTCATTCCAAGCTAAAATGTCCACAAATTTCAAAAAATATAATAATATATCATTAAAATTTTGTAATAGAGGTGGCCTCTCTGCGCCTTTAAAAATATTGCATAAAGCTTAGTTAAATTATAAGCAATTTCTTCAAAGAAATTTGGAAAAACGATAAACCTTAAAAACTAATTATAAATTCGGAAAGCTAATATTTAATAAATATAATATATCAAATAAAATATAAATTTATTCATAGTTTCTGATACAAGGAAAACATCATTGCATGGAAATGCTATTTGTATTAAAAAACAAACAAATTTTGTTATAGAACAAATTAATAAATATACTTTATAATGATTTAAGCTGCAATACAAAGTAATAATTATTTTCATTCATCTCACACCAATTTAAAAAGATAATGCGTTAATTATATCCCTTGAATTGCAATTTTTAAGTGTTGATTGATTAATAATTGATTCATTTATTGTAACCGTTCTAACAATAATCATGACAACTGCCCTATAAATAAATTAAAAAGATATTTTTTTAAATTCAAAGATGGAGATTCAATGTACATTGGGAATGAAACAGTCGTTTGGATAGAATGTGTTGGAGCTCTTACCTTAAGTAAGTCCAGATCAACACTTTTCTATTTTAAGGTCATATCTGACTCTATAATTATCAAGATGTGTTTTTCATTGAAGAAATTTAGTTAATTTACATACTTTTGACTCATTAGTTATAAGTGTATGTTCGGCAAAGTGTCTTAAAATATTACTTTTAACACTACATCAAAGAATTAAATGAATTTGGATTTGCAGTTTAACCCATTGAAAATTGAAGTCAATATAATCATTAAATGTATATTTTCTTCTTTAGGAGTACACGGTATCGAAATTGAGATTTATTTTTCATAGGTTGTATCATAAAAGGAAAGATCTCAAGTTGAAAATAAGTCTTTGTAGCCAACTTAAATTTTACAAAAATTGAGCTCCATAGTCGTCGTTTAGTTATTTGTCATAAATTGAAGTTATGAGTGGTTGATTCATGTCATGAATCATGACAATTATGTTTTATATGAAGAAGATCGCATAATTAATGTCTATTTTTATAGTTTGTATTATTTATGACGTATAAGTCAATAACTTATTTCTCTTCATTCAGTCTTTGCAACTATTTAAAATCCTTCTCTCCTCTCATTGTAAGAGCAATGAGCCAGTCTGACGCCTTTCAAGTTATGTTAAACCTGTCGGTAATTATACTCTCCGCCATCAACAATAGAGGTCTCACTCGATCACAGAAATAAAGTAGGCGGAAGGAAGATTCTACCGCCTCTTTACAGAAAAAACATTCACATTCCGTTTTATTTGACTTACTGGTGTATACGGAGGATGTTGCAAGCCTATACCGAAACCGCTTCTATGACCATGTTGCAAAGGAGTTTGAGTGTATTATTCTTGGGTTGACTGCTTCTTCTTCCATATTAAGTTTCTTCCAGCGTTTTGCCACCAACAAGTTTGGTTGTGATTTTTTTTTCTTCTCCACTGAACTATCAAGAAGGGAACTGGTGGGCCTTGTTCTTGGAAATTAGCAGCACAAGTCATGGAAGTGACCCCTGCTTGAAAGATTCAGTTTGTAATATTTCCCGAAAATCCCTGACGTCACTTCCGGTACGTTTATTGCTAGTAAAATGTACTTTTCAGAAAAGTAATTATACTTTTGCCTTTAAAAATTACATTAGCAAAATAATTTAGAAAGTTTAATTGATTTGATGGACGACACAGAACATTATATTATATTGAATGTACTTCATGATTCATTTATGTTACTTAGATGGACCCAGTGCACACATGGTATTATATTCTTACATTAAAGTATCTTTTAACATGTAAATAATCTTATAAAATTACCTGACTGAAATAAAGGATAGAAAAAATTTGTCGGCTCAATTCCAATAATTTGTGTACTTTTCTTAGAGAAGTAATTAAGTACCTTTTATCAACTCCAAGACACCATTTAAAGCATCTAAAAAAGATTTTAAGACAAACTAAACATTTATATTTGAAATATGTTTTTAATGTGTTTTTATCAATTGTTTAAGTCTTTTTGTCCATGCGGTTTTATTTCCTAATATCTATTGTAGATTTTATCAGTTTAACATAAGTATTCTAGCAATATTGTGATGTAATCTTAACCTGAAACTTTAATTTTAAACTATAATATTTATTTATGTCTAGATTTTTACGTAAAAGCTTTGGTATTTGGTTGTAAGATCATTTGAAAACAAGACAAAATGTCCAATTAATTATTTTACATTATAAAGGGTATGATTTCTATTTAAAAACCAATAGGATGTTAAAAAATAGAAGAATTTTCCCCGAAACTAATTATAAATCATGCGATTTTAATAAAAATTGGTGCCAAATGAAAGCTGAATCAATTTTTTTATTATTATTCAAGAAATTGCCTTTGGCGTTAATGAAAGTCTCGATTCGACCTCGATAACGGGGGAAAGTTTGATGACAATCTCCTTTGGTATGTTGTATTGCAGGAGCATATGTTGGCATGTCTCAAACTCTGCCCCACACAAAGAAGTCCATGGGGTTGAGATCCAGTAAGCTTGGAAGCCAAACACTGGGTCGTCCAAAAAAAGTAAAAAAAAATATGACAACTAATTCCTTCCTGACTCCCCAGACAAAGGATCACCCCATGTTTAAGAAGTTTGCAATATATCTTAATGTATATACATAGAGTCCAATATTTCATTGCATATTTTGCTCAATTTTAGGTTTTTATTTAAATTTCGAGCATGAGTTAAGATATCCAAGAATATTAACTAATATGTAGTGTCTTCATTTTTTTACCTTTGAAAAATTTGCCATGGGATTACTCACATTGAAAAAAGCTCAGGGGTCAGAGTATTTATTTAATTTAAATATTATTTACATTAAATAAAGGAAGGTGACTATTTTTATCAATTGTAATTCTTAGAAATTTACAGGAAAATGGTATTTTTCAAATATCACTAATATATATTATGATGTTGTCACGGTACGTTTACCAATTCAAGGTACATCCATTCCAATATTTTTTATCGAATAAAATATAACTCATTCACAAAATTCTATATACTTAATGAAAAATTTAATGAAATTGTGTTCAATGATCTTTCCACGAACACAGTAGATTTTGAGTTCACATCGATAAATGTTCTGCTATATCTATTTCCTGAGACTACATATTGCCTAGTAGGTTTTGTTTATTTTACTTAAATTAATTATAGAAAAGTCGTTGATTTGGGTTTCAAGAGTTTTCAAGATAGTCTATTTAGTTGGTGTATTAGAAAGGTTTCGGTTCTAGTATTTGTGTCTCTAGAAAAACTGTATTTTTTTTAAAAATAAATAAATATTATTTTTTCTTTATTTGGCAGAGTTTATTTCTTATTTCTATGTTAAGAGGTATATAAACAACTCCAGTAGAGAAAATCCAAAATATCCAATTGAATAATAGAATGTATGCCTAGGCTTTTATGGTACTTTAAAGAAAGTTATTGATAGTTTTTACGCAAGACTTCTGAAAATAATTATTGATGCCATACAGCTAAGAACATTATTCACATAGTAAAAATATATGTACATGGGCACGTTCAGAAATGACGGGGTTAGCAAGAAGTGTGTTTACACTCTTTTTTTTTTAATTGATAAGGGGTTGAGTTATAAAAATAAAATAAATTCTTGGTTATAAAGATTTTGAGATTGAGATAATCTTGAGAATAGGGTCAAAGCTACTCCTTACCACAATCTCGACACTGTGTTGAAGCTGTGACTAATTTTTTATTGAATTTTGAATATTCATTAGTATATTTACAATTTTGCAAAGTTTCATTGAAATAAATTGAGTTGCAAAAAGGCTATTGGGGGTTCAATATTTCATTGTTTGACCGCCATTCTTTGTAATGCACTCTGTATAGCATGAAATAAGTGATGTTTTTTTAATAGCAAAAATAATTTGAAAGAGTTTAAGTTTACTATGTACAGACATTGTTAAAATTTGTTCTTCTTCAAAAAGAAAGATAATAATTATAGCCTTTAAGACTTTATAGACTTAAAATATGAAAATTATGAAATCCAGCAACATAACTTTAAGATAAAAACTTCTGAATCCATTTAAAAATAGAGATTATATTATATGTCTATTGCTTGAAACATAAAAAGGTTGTAATGATCACGAGTGTAATAGTGTGTACGGGTTCAAGCCTGAAAATTAGTATATTTTATTTTTTTGATAAAATTAGTGTGACTATATTGAATTATTAATTCATCATATCCCAAATCCTTTTATTCTCTGATTTTTTATTTCTTCAAGTTACAACGAAAATAAATATATACGCTGATACCTACCACATTATTAAATTGGAAATTACTCATTTGAGTAAAAACAAGAGTGTTTTAAGAAGAAATTGGTTAGAAAATATGTTTTAAATCATCAAAATTGATAGTATAAAGATAGTTTTTTTCAAAATCAAATAACTTTTCATCCTAAATAAAGAGGAATAAAACTGTTTAGATTTTTTGATAATTATTGTACTGAATGGT
The DNA here is from genome assembly GCF_016086655.4 of Lepeophtheirus salmonis. Classification (NCBI taxonomy): domain Eukaryota; kingdom Metazoa; phylum Arthropoda; class Copepoda; order Siphonostomatoida; family Caligidae; genus Lepeophtheirus; species Lepeophtheirus salmonis. The sequence continues at coordinate 4,112,738 of NC_052136.2, forward strand.
TCACAGCTTAAATAAAAGAGATAATTTTAGTTTAACCAATCAAATGATACACGTCATGAATAGTTATGGTTGATTTTATACATGAACAATGAGTATTTGACTCATTTAATCTCATAATTTCTTTTGTGACTTTTCTTTTCGGGACGCATTTGGACATAAAATGCTGCTGGTGTATAGTCCATAGTTTTTTCTTTCAAGTAATTTAAAAATTATAAATAAATAATGTAATTTATAATTTATGCTTGTCTATTTAAATCGAATGTAAAAGTACGCAATTTATTCCAGAACAATAAATAACAAACCCAAAAAAACCCGAATATTTTTATTAGTAAAACCCAGAAAATAAGCAAACCCCAAGTTAAAAATTTGCATGGTGGCCTTCTGGTTTTCATAAAAAAAAGTTTAAGTTCGTCCAAATTACTCCTGAAAGGTATTGTGTACGGCGATACTCCCATACTTACGCCTGATTTGAAGATGACTGAACATATTTGTACTCACAGGTGAACCACTTTAAAAGAAAAATACCAAGATACAAATTGCTAAAGTTCGGTAAATCAAATATTCAGTAGCAATAAACAATCAAGAGATTTCTACATAACAATCCTCTCAGTGTGTTGCTAAACCAAATTTATGATGAACAAATTTTTTGATTTTTTTGTTGATGTTTCTTTGTTTTAACTACAAATTAAAAGTTTATTATAATAACCTTTGTAAATTAAATCTTGTTCAACCCCATCTCAATAAACTAACCTACTCATAACTTCCCTAAAGTGAGGATCGCTTAATACATGCACCAACTACAAAACAATCATAAAATTACTTTACCTCTAAATAATTTAGTATCTTGCGTAATATCCAATTACGCAATAGAATGCTTATGGGCCATAGGTACTTAAAAATATTACCAATGTAATATGTCAAATTAGTTATACAATGTCACTATTTGGCTTTATTGAACAGATTAAATTCTTATAAGTGTTCATTTGAATTGCAGCTGGTTAATGCAATCTCCCCTTCATGTTACTACCTAAAAAAATATTCAACATATTGAATTCTCATAAGTGTTCAAGCATGACGATTAACTGACTAATTCAATCTCCCCTTCTCTTCTAATTTTTAATAGTAGAATAAAGAATAAAAACTGTTGCTAGGCAGAAAAAAAAACGGGGGAGGAGGAAGATTCAAAAACTTATTTTTGTATATACATATAAGATACCCCCTCAAAAACGTATTCTTAGCCAAACATAACACTTTTAGTAAATTGTTCATTAGGGCTTGAAGAAATATGATACTCTGATTTGAGATATCCTTGTTGCCTGCCGATGAGAAGAGAAAACACATGTAATTTGAAAAGGAAAAGAAGAATATATTTTATCTGGTGAGGAAAATTATGTGTATTTTGGGCATATTAAAAAAACAAAAAAATAACATGGTACATCTGACAATTTGTCGAATATAGTTGAGGGAACCGCTAGAATCAGCTGTGATGAGGAAGGAGGGGGACAAGGATATATACAAGTACATAGCCAAGATTGACTCCAATACCGATTCCCAATTCTACTCAGAGTACCACAAGGACTGACAACTATAAGTCCACAACAAATCCTCAAGGTTACTCTGCGTCCATTATGAGAACACAGGAATGTTCAATCAGGTTTTGAATATAATTGAAAAAAGAAGAAAAGGAAATTAACTTCTTAGGAGTCAAATAATAATGAAAACTGATTAGGAAAAGAAAATAAATTCTTCAGATTACCAATTCCAAAAAAACGGGCATGCTAAAAAAAACACAATATGCACATCAATAGTCATCACTCATCTTTGTGTATTATATTGACGTGGTGTACATGTGGCATTTTTGTACAAGTTGTAACTTGTATAAGGAAATTAATCAAGATGGAACCATAAAGTAAGATGAATAATTTTAAATGGAGGATTTCCAGTACTTGGGATGAGGCTATTACAATAGTTGAATATTCAAGTGATGATCTATAGATTAATGGTGCAATATTTGACTGCAAATTACTGAAATTTAAGTAGGGGGGGCACATTATAAAGTTCAAAGGCTCACAGTTATATTACTCATAAATACTTAATTGCCATGATATTTTAATTGATCAAAATGAAATGATTGCATCAATGAATAGTTCGACCCTTGTTGTTATTGAATAAGACATCCTCAGGTGAAAAAATTGTAACTTGTACAACAATCTGCTTATACAAGTTGCAACTCGTACATAATATTTATATTAATTTGATGCTATTTAATTAATAACTGTGTTTTTATTATCCTTATGGTTAATTGTAGTGTATAATTAATCAACTGTGTAATCATGACTTAAGTTTATAGTAGCGATACTTATCTAGAAATATAAAACTTGTTCAAGATGATTTTTATTCAGGACTGTTTACTAAGGCGTGTATAATTAATTAGTCATCAATGTGAAACACTAATTTTCCATTACAAAGCTTTAAAAAGACAAAGTTATGGGAGACTTGATGAGCTATTTACAAATATTGATAATAATAGTAACACATACTCAATCCATTCATTAAACCAAATTAATTAATGAACGAATGAGTAACTCAGGCTAATAACACAATTATCATTAAAAATCTAATGACAAATCTGTTATTATTTTTTTCATGTAAAATCTGGTTTTTGATCATTTTTAATTTGATTTTTTTGGATTAATTTTACACTTTATTTGTAAGCAATCATGAGAGGACGAGGAAGGAATTCAGCAAAAATCCCACTCCGTAGCTAACAAGGCGATATGTTAAGTAGGGATTTTACAATATTTATATACTAGAGCAAATAGGGAACAATCCCAGTAATCCACATGAAAATGAATCTTTTATCTGCAAAATTTTATGTTCATTTCAAATATAGGCTTATATTTTATATGGTCCCATCCAATTTTAATAAAATTTATAAGTACAAAATCCACTAGTTTTAAGAGTTTTGATTAGAAAAGAACAATTTCCATTTGTTTTTAAGACAAAAAAAAAAATTATTAAAAATGAAATAAGTAATCGGAATTTCATTTACATAAAAGTAATTTCTTATATAAGGGTTCGTTTAGTCGCAATATGAATTTGATTTGATTTTTATGGATATATAAATTGCTAAAAAAATAACTTTATGTTACTTAATTCTTAATAACTTAGTATTGTAGATTTTGAGCCAAGATATTCAGAAGCGATTGTGCTATTTGGTATTCCGTATAACATAAAGTAGAGTTCAGATGAGGAAAAAACAATTGGTGCGGCTATCAGTAACTGTAAAGCGTTTATTGCTCAATAGCTCAGAGAACGTAAGGTGATTGCAGAAGAAATCTAAGGACTATCTAGAAATTGGCTGCAGCTAGATACACAGTTTTAATCTTGAGGATTATCCAACCACAAGACTCATCGCAGAATTATGCAGCCGAATTAGTTAAATATTTTCCAAGGATATAAATTTGGTTTGAAAGTACTCTTAGGCTGATTATTTAGTGATATAAGAAAGAAAATATGGATTGAGTTGTTTTTTCTTTTTTAATTTATTTGAGTTGTTTTGCTAATTTTTTTTCTTAAGAACATTAAGTTTTAAAAATATTATATTATGTATGTTCGAATATGTGAAGCTTTGTTATTATTATTTTTCGATAGTTTAATTGTTTTTTAGGTCTTAAGAAGGAAATTAATATAAACTATTATGTTAAATGAAATTTGATTTTATGTGTTTATTTTTATTTTTGTACATCTAATATTTATGAATAACGACCTTGCTCTTGGTAAATATGGGGGGAAACCTGTGGGGTTGATCAGTAAAAGGATTTAGGTTTTCAGCTAGATGGATCCGAAATGTGAAAACTACGTACATATTTTGTAATAGATGGTAGATTGAAATCGCTTTCTTCAAATTACCATAAATGTTCAACCAAAAGAAAATATCAAAAGGTTTTTTTAGCCCAAATAAGTTTCTATGGTTCAAAGTTTCCTGCATCTTGAAATTCTAGATATATAGAAGTCTATCGACGCCATTTTAATCCCTATCCCCCCTCATGAGTCTTTCTTTAAAAACTTTATACATTTACAGTAAGTATAGTGTCGGCCATTATTTAGGACCGATCACTGAAGTACAGTCTAGTCCAGTCCAACTTCTTGGTCCTAAAAAAAGGTAGAATAGATCACTCGAGACGTTATTGTGGGTGTTTTTTTATTACTCTGTTATATAATATAATTAATTATATATCTGAGTAAATATATAGTATCTTTGTATAAATTTGTATAGTGTCCTTTTAGAAATGTTTAACATCAGTCCTTATTTTACTATATGTTATAAGCATAAAAGAAAATGAAGTCATATGGAAAGGAAAAATGTTCTTTATTTTTCCTTATCTTGAGTTTTACACCTCTATTAAGAATCTCTTAAGAAAACAAAAATATATTAGCTTACAGTTGGAAAACTTTATGGATATGATTTTTTTATATAAAAAAAAATCTTTCCTGATCAATGCAGAAATTTGTCCGTTCTACAAAAAAGAAATAAAACTATTTTCAATCACATAAAGCTGTCCAACAAGAATAACAAAAGCTATCTTTTAATTTAAACTATAAAAACAAGGAATGTTTTTGATACGCTGAAGGCAAACACCAGCCGTACTTAGGTTTGTGTATTGAAAATGTGTTGATAAATTAATTCAGTATTTTAGAACGTCACATGAGTGTAAATTTTCAAAAAAAATACTTTTGTCAGAAACACTCTTTACTGAAACTCCTTTTATATTTTCCTATGACTAGAAAGCAATGGAAATATGTCGAAAGAAACAAATTCCTAACTACTTCAAATTACATATCCTCATAGTATATAGATGGTTTCACGAAAATAAACTATCTTGGGGCATAAAGTAACAAATTTTGTAAGAACATTTGTCCTTTTTTCATTGAGACTAAGACATTTTGATGTCAATATGAGACCAAGAAAGAAAATGACTTAAGCTTTTAATTTTGATCGAAATTAATTCCCTCTAATGTAGCATTTCTCAAACCTTTTTAAATGAGAGCACCTTTCAAAAGTGTAATAAATCTCAAGGGACTCCACTTTACAATATAGGGGAGTGTAAGGATACTTGTTACATTGCCAATAACTTTAAAATATAAATATATATTTAACCCCCTTGTTCTTAGACAATTGAATGTCTTCCTTTGTTTATCAAGTTAACATAAAACCCGGGTTCCCTAATGCTTACAGTTATAGAGAATTTTTATATTTAAATTTTAAACACAAAAAGTAATATTTCAGGTTACTTTTTTTGGAGATATATTTCTATGTTAAACCATGATATTATTTTATTATTATTAAATGTTGTAGCTGTTGTTCAATTAATTAACATTTTCGTAATAAATTATTAATTTCAAACTTCATTTCACATCATTTATTCTGATTCCAAAACTATGGAGGATACTTGTTACATCCCATTTTTATTATATATAGTCGTACTATATATATATGTATATTATATTTAATTATGGTTTTTTTTTGTGTAATTTTATGTCATACTTTAATTATCAATCACAGTATATAGTAAAAAAAAATTTTTTTAAATTTTATTATTAACTATGCTCCATTTCTGTTAATGTTTTATTTGTTTAACAAAAAATACTAATAAGTTTATGTTTCTTTGGAACCCTCCCTTGGTTTGACAATTTCGTGTCGTAAGTTTCTCCTGCAAAGGGAGAGAGCATTCTGGATCCCCAGTACTGATGAAGCCAAATTTGAGATAATTGTCGTTAAGTGTCCTTTCCCCCCCTTACCTTTGGGACCTTTGGTGCTAAATCAGAGCTGGTTGACGAAGGCTCGCATAAAGTAAGATGAGGCTCTATATCCGTTCAACTATGTGCAATTTTTGTGGGGCTTTTCTTTTTCGAAAACGATCCATGTTGCTTGTTCTTTGTGAAATCAAATGTACTTTCGCGGGTAAGTGATGAAACAATATGCTGTTCACTTCAGTAACTCTGAGCCTGGTGGGCTATTGACATGACACGTTATTGCCCATTAATAGAGGGCGACTTCAAAGTACTTGTCAGCGACCACCCACTCTTTTTGGTTGTTGAAAATCGGAGGCATCACCGTCCCGTTGGACCCAATGATCCCAACGAAATGACCGATACTGGAAACTTGGTTGTGTAGACTATGGAGACCTTCTCTTTCTTATCATCTATATAGCGTTAGTTTGGCTGTAGAATACCATGCTTACAGTCCACTTCTTCTCGTAGCTGAAGAAAATTTATAGAAGGATACTTATCTTTGAGGAGGATCAATAATTTGCTGCTCCTGGTCAACCATACTTCCTTCATCTTCAATGTGAAGATGTTTGGAGTGATTGTAGGAGGTCAACTTCAGGTCTTTCTTTACCTCCCCCTGGACTTTCTGCGTATTGAATCTGCTGTTGATTTTTTGAAGGTTCGCCTCAATCGATTGTTTGAGGCCGTCCAGAAACGTGGGATTTCTCTTCTGATCGCTTCTTGCCTTGTGGGACTTCCGTTTTGACTGGCCACTTAGCTTCCACTTGCCGTTTATCCTGCAGACCATTCACTTGTGGCACGATAGTGTTTTGGCGATTACAGGAGGCTTGTGGCTGCGCAAATAACTTCGACAACGGCCTATCTTTTACCTTGCTTCAATTATGTTTGTTTACCTATTTGAACAAAACTTTTTGTGCTTAAACTAAACACCCAACCTTATATTTCTTAAATAAAAAAATCCTGATAAACTATCTGTTACATTTGGATGGATTAAATATTTTTTCCGATTAATTATCCCTCTTTTTTCGTTCTTAGTTGATCAAAAACAAAATAAATTGTACAAATCTAGCGATTTATAAGGATTTTTAATACATAGGCATTGGATTTAATTCAGATATCACTGTTTTTAATTGACAGCAATTTTCTTATTTAAAGCCATTTCATGGAATTTTCATAAGATCCTTTGGAAATGTGTCTATTTTTTATTCAATCAATCTAACTCTATATTGTGTATTTCCAACATATGCATAACATTCAAAGTTCCAATGATGTAATCTCTGACGTCAATGACAACGCCCAATTAATTAAACATTATTTAAATATTAATGCATTATCTAAGTGTATATTTAACCTCTCACTACGAAAAACCATCAAAATATGAATCAGTAATAGTTCATGAAGAGAGTAATTACGTATGTGAATCTACAGTATATAGAATTGTAAAAAAATATCTTTATGCCCTTTATGAGCATGCACCAATGCTCAATCAGATTTTGAATATAACTGATTGTTGTACGAAAGGTTGTTCACTACTCAGGAGTTGAATAATAATAACAACAGTTGAGAAAAAGAAAATTCATTCTTTAGATTAGCAATTCCAAAGAAAGTGGGTTATGTAAAAAATCCATAGGACATACCTCAATACTCATGAATGGCACAGAATAATGCTCATGATTTTTGTGGGAGTTAAAAGTAGTGCAATTTCAGTCCTTATTTAGGTCGGAGGACCGCAGTCCGATCCCACTTTTTGGTCCTTAAAGAAGGTAAAAGCGATCCCCGTGAGATCATTGTGGGTGTTTATCCATTTTTTTAATGGACAGTTATATAACTAAGTAAAAGTATAATATGTTCGTATTATATTGAACTGTGAGACATTTTTTGGAAGGTATACATAATCTAATACTACATATGTTATTTGAACCATTGACATTTTTTAGAAAAATTAAAAGGACTGATAGTCCTTAGAACCGGTCTTAAGACTGGAATGGACCAAATGAATACGGATCAACATAACACTAGTTAAAAGTCTAAGTTCTTGTTGGACTCTGAGTATGGAGAACGATTAACATTGTTAGCTACGGACTGGGATATGTGTTTATTTCCTCCGACTGCTCGTAACTAATATATTAAAACGAGGGATGTACCAATACCAAATTTTCAGCCGATTCCAAGTTTCATTAACAAATAACAAAATTGTTTACTTTTTTAATGTTTAACTTTTTATTAATTACGGATAGGAAAAAAATACACAAATTTATCTATCATAATTAGTTGTTAATAAATTTATCTTTTTAAAAGGTAATTACTTTCCCTGCTCAGGAGTCAATTAATTTTTGGTTGGCTCATATTAGGGAATTTGACGTGTCTCTTCCTTGTTATATATTTTAAGTCAGATTCCCCACCCTTCGGTCTCTCATCTAATTTCAACTGCTTCACTGATAAAAAAAAAAAATTGCGATACTGAAAATAGGCTATTATCTATTATTCTACTGGTTCCGCCCACATGAGATAAAATGGCATTGAACTGTCTCAAACTCTTAACTGAGTTTTATATAGTTGCCTTAGGAATTGTAAATGGGCTTAAGGCTTCTATTTACATTTAGTAGAACAAATCAATAATAGGTATAAAGTAGGTTATTTTACAAGTACTGTAAGTGTTTTTGGAAAGTAGTCATTTTTTTTTATTTACATGTTCCTTCGACCAATAAATTATACATCCAAGATTATAAAACCATTTATGAAGCTTCATAATCAACCAAGGTTCGGTTCGTGCCCCTAATATTTATCGAGAGTAGTAGATTGGTTGTTTTCAATGTATTATGTACAATTCGATATTATATTCGTTTCTTATGTGTATACGCAATAAACTTCATCCATACTGATCCAGTCTTGTCCAGATCGTAAAAATCATCTCAATCCTTCTACTCTTTGAATAAATTTTCCACGAGCAGAGGCGATCTTAGAGAAACATACTCCGAATGGCTAATTCGGAAGATCTCTTCTGGTTGCCCTAGGAGTTGAAATATATATAAACCAGTTCTAAAGTCCGAACTTGTATTTTTTTAATCATACGAAACGAATACTAATTATTTGAACTTGACTCAGACTTCAGCTCTGTGATAAACAATATTATTACTAGATACCTACATACAAAAATAATAATGAAAAAGTTACTTAATGGTTTCAGAGTAAACCGCTCAACCCCAATCTTACTGTTACAGAGTTTTTGAACAACTCATGATACAATTCAAATGTATGGAACTCAAATCAGTTATATTATCCATTTATATAATTATGTATATAAATCAGTGGAATCGGCAATATTGAGCCGTATCTATCTACTTATATTTCAGATAATGATACTTTATGAGTACTTTGATATGCTTGCTCAACTCTTGAAATTATACAGGTGTACGCGTCTAAAACTTAACACTCCTTTAAATTTTAGGCGTTTTTCCTTGTCTACAGGCTTGAGGGCTTGACAAGAGTTCTCTTATTGATCTTAAGACCAAGATTTTTCTTAACTAGCCGGTCCATGGTCCTTCTGCTGACGTTGAACTCCCTGGAGAGGCCGCTGACGGCGGCCTTGCCTCTCTTGTTTTCGACAGACTTTTTCACTGCAGCAACCATTTCGTCTTGTGGTCGCCTCAGGAGTCCCTTTGGCTACCACGCTGTAGCCAGTAGTGCGTCTGCAGTTCAGAATCTTGGCAATTTCAGTGTGAGTTTTTTCCCGTGCAGAAAGTTACAAAATTGCGACTCGACGTCTCTCCATATTATCGGCTGTTGTTTCACTATTGCTATTTAGATTTTGCTGGAGTTTTGTTTATAACTAGTCAAGACCCTTGCCTCGAAGTATAAGCCGGTTTCAACTCAATAAAATCACGAATATGTGCATGGCGTAAAATTTAAAGAAGTGTTCAGTATTAGACGCGCACACCTGTAATTTCGAAGTTTTAGTTGATTAAAAATATTAATACGAAATGTAAACAAACAACAACAAAAAAAATCATCAATTCATTCAAACTATCAAACTAATAAGGCTTGATCAAGCGTGAATTCTATTAATTAATTTCTTGCAAAATAAATAGATTTAACGTAGTATGTATGTAAATTCTCTTATCAAGGTTAGGGTGTGGTGATTCAACATTGATTGTATTTTATCTACTTGAGAGAAATTTGAGCTTTTATAAGTATACAATAATAATATTCAATGGTAATTAAAAAGCGGTTATGAACGTGTGTATTAGACTGTTTCAAACAGGAGTCACTATGTATTTTTTGATGGAAAAAAGCATATTCTTTGTACTTCGATCGTTTAAGATCTTTTAAATAAATAAAATTTCTAAGAATTTGATATTGACTGAGCACATCAGAGTTAAAGATAGAACAATTCCATCGTCATTTCGTGAGTTTTATTTCCTAATTAGATTCAATTATATTCTAAGCCTGTTTGAACGTTCATGTGTGCTCATAAAAAACCCTGAGGATTTGTTGCAGAGTTTTTTTTTAAGATGCCCATTCTACTCTGGATTTTCATCATTATTCATAAAATTAAAAGTATAATCTCCTCCGGCCTCATTCTACCGTCCTCGTATAGGCTCTCCATTACAGATAAACTCACAACCTCTTCGACATAATGAGACCTTCCATCTACATTCATGATCAGAGTGGAAAATAATGTTACCCACTGGTATGCTAAAAAAAAGAAACCCAAAATTAACGTAGTACCCCTACAATTGAAGAACCTTTTGGAGAAAAGCAGCTTAGCTGTCATGACGTATACTGTAAACATCTCTGAGAGGGTTGGAAAGAAAGTAAACACGTATCCTACTCTGTATCTATTGTAAAAACATTGGTAAGGATGACTTCGGAGTCGATCCTAAATTCAAGTCTTATTCCAACAAAGACTTTTTATCTTAACCATAATTTTGATACCCTCAACCAATGTTGTATACTTAAGAATGGTTACAATATTAATCCATTATCTCACTCAGTTTGTATCAATGTTAAATGATTTACCAAATGTTCAAATTTGAAGAAAATGATCCAATTCTAGATCATTTGTGTCCTAAAATGGTAAGACTCTCAATAAAGGTATGATAAGAATAGACGATAGGATCCTTGATATTACAACATTAAACTGTCATGTCCTCTAAATATTGAAATCATATGAGCTTCTTAATTATAAAATTATTATTGCCAAGAATCGGATTCAATATTATGTATGATGTCAAAGAACAACTCCATCGTCATTTCGTGAATTTCATTTGCTAAATAGATTCAATTATATTCAAAACCTGATTGGACATTCATGTGTTCCCATAAAAGACGAAGAGTAACCTTGAAGATTGATTGTGCTGTTATAATTGTTAGACTCCGAGTAAAATTGAGGATTGCCATCAAAGTAATTCTTACTCTTTTTTATTTTCTTCCCCTCACCCCCTTGCCACAGCTGCGCGTAGCTAATCTAATGAAACTTCATGACAGCTAAGCTAATTGTCAGAAGTATCATGTAATAATAATCCATCAATGGATGAAGGAAACATAAGTTATCAAAGAATGCTGAAATGTCGTGTATATATCACGTCGTTACCTTCATTCTATCATGCAACCTTTCCTCCGAAAAGAAAACAAAGGCCCGTGATCATCTAGTAGTTAGCCAAATAGTTCAATCATACCAACTGCTACTTATCTTTTAGTACTCCCAGTCTATCTTTTCCATATCATTTATCCAAAAATTTTAAAATGAATTACAGATATATATATTTCGAAAATTTTAAAATCCTTCACAGTATTTTATAGGATACTTTATTATATTACTACTTTGTAATATTATAAAAAAGCGTATTTGTATACAATAGCCAAAACTTCTTCATAGAAATAATAAAATGGTAAATACATATTTCAATATACGCTGAGGGATCAACAAGAAATTGTGTTTCTATCCTTTTGGAAACAGAGAAGTTACGATGTATCTAGTGAGATGAGTAAATTAACAGTAAAAACAAAATACAGAGGATATTTTTGTGTTAGGGAACTACTAAGGCCGTGATATCTCACAAATTCCAAAGATACTAGAAGACAAAATAGATCAGAAACACTGTTTTTATGAAAAAAGTATTGAAAAGTATATCCAATTTTCCAACATAATATTGAATAAACCTTATAAAAAATTAGAAAATGAGCACAATGTATTGCTTACCGAGTGTGCTAAGTGCCCGATGGCGATGACATGCACAACTTTAGCGATGGGTAATTGGTAAATCAACACGCTTAAATTATTTATCTTCTTTTTGTCAAATCTACCTGGCGCGGTTGAGAAAATGATGACGGATATATCTTATATCTAAGTATTTTGACTATTCCTAAATATTTAACCCCCATGTGATTTTATGTGTAATCATTGTGTAAGAAATATTATTTATCTAATAATCTTAGACTCAACCTAATACAGAGAAATTGCTCTTCTATAGCAAAAGTCCATTGTGTTGGCATTTTAAACAATCTAATGTGTTTTGTTTGACAATCGTTTGAATAGAGGAAGTTGACTTATTTTCAAAAAATGGACGAAAAATAATTTCGTGTGTTGATCAACATTTTATATGTAAGGCAAAACGCCACAGGAGACTAAAAAGAAACTTGATAAAAATTATGGGGATTCTGTACCTTCGATTAAAATAGTTCATCAGTGGTTTCAAAATTTTCGGAGTGGCACAAGTGACGCTGAACGTTCTGGAAGCCCTGTTTAGCTTACTACTCCATAAATCATTGATAAAATCCATGATATGGCTTGGATGACAGGAGAGTGAAGGTACGTGAGATTGCTAGTTCTGTAGGCATATCAAGATGGAACCCTATTTACATTAATTTTGCGACCATTGTCATGATGGAAATTGACTTTTTTTTTGTGGGCCAATCGTGGGCGTTTTTCTTGCCGCTCAGTTTTCAAACTGTCCAATAACGATGAATAATTTGCAACTGTAATAGTTTTATCTTTTTCCAGATAGTCGATGAGTATTATTCCTTGTGAATCGAAAAGACAGTGGCCATAATCTTTGTGGCCAATTCCTGGATTCAAACGAATCCCAAACAGAAAGAAAAAGACCAATCTGGCTGAAAGTTGGTTTGTGTTCTTCCAAGAGAAGTTTCTAACTAAACACAACGTTGGTACGAACCATTAGTTCCATCTCTCGGACTTTGCACATACATTTCAAACTACCTTCGTATGTATGAACTGTCCTACTTTTTGTCTACATACATAGTGTGGACCCTAACATGCAGTAACATGACTAAATTACAAAAAACGTGATTTTTATAGAGTCAAGAAAAGACAACTCAAAATCAATTTGTGATAGGTTTAAATACGATATTTGGCTTTAATTTTTTTAATCAATATGTCCTTCTTCACAAGAAATAAAAACTTTGACACATCGGCAAACAGATTGTCAGACCTTGATGAGGAAGTGCGAATACATGGTGTACCACGTTGTCAAGATGGTAGCTGGGAGAAAATTCATATTTGGATAAAAGTTGCGGCCGAGATTCTTCTCCAAGACGCCATAAACTGTATAGTCCAGGGGTCAAGGTCTGGGCTGGAGGAGGCACTGGTCCCGGCTTGTATTTTCAGGTGCAGGGGGCAAAATTATATAATGGTGTTGTCATCTGTGGCGTCCACATGATTATTATTATTTTTTGGTAGGGGCACGGCTGTTATAAGCAGTCTGGACGGAGATGTTAACAGTCTTTGCAGCTTTCTCAGCACTTACACTGATAGGTGCCACCCGTGTTGCCTTTTTTGTTGTTGCTCGGAGATTTGTACACTTAGAGACATGGGATAAAAACAAAGGTTATTTATTTATTGCGTAATGAAACCTTGTAATTTAAAATAACGGTGATAAAAGTATTATTAAATTCTACTCCGTGTTTTGGGCCTCAACCCAGTATGTGATGAATTAAAATAAAAACAATCTTGAAGAAAAATAGTTAAAAATGTGAAATTATGTCCAATTATTCGGAAATCCGGAATAACTTTAGTGGTTAGTTATGAGACATTTATAAAAGATAGAAGGTATATTTTTTAATGAATTGAAAGCCATATTAAATAATTATTTATAATGAAAGCCTTCAATCTCGATCACGATCTCTACACGGCGCCTGAATGCCTTGCATGCCCTTGCTACCTCTTGTAGATCCAGCTCCTTCATTTTCTTGACGATAGAAGCCATCAAGTTCTCAACTGAGGCATGATATTCTCGGATGCAATTCTCTCTACCCTGCCCACAGCTAAACATCACAGTGATTAAGGTCAGGGCTGTTTGCTGGCCGATGGAATGGTGGCCAAAAACTGGCACATTTTGTCCAAAGAACTCTTGGATAATCTTGGCATTATGAGCAGGTTCATACATTCGTATTAGCATATATATGGGTTCCCATCAGTGGCCCCATTCATCTACAGGATGACCACGCCCTTGGAGACCTCCTCCTTTACCTTTTGGCTCTTTTGGAAGAAGTGGGGGGGGGTGAGGGGGATAACATGTCCCTTTGTGATGATGACCAAGAGGAGCATAATCGAAGCCGGATTCTTTGTTTTCATGACTGCCTGGACCACCTCATCTGGGTCCAGATGTATCAATCTATCGTTTCTACGGTTATGTTTGGCGTCAATGGTGAAGATTTTGTCGTCCAAAAAACAACTACACATGTTACCCCTTTTGCTTTTCATTTGCTTAATAAGAATCCTGCCTTTGTTCATCTTTCTGCTTTATTCTGCTCTTTCTGTCTTTCCCTCCTCATCAAATCAAAGGCCTTAATCACGTCATAAACTGTTGATTTTGGATATTTGAAGACATAAATTATCTACTGTAAGGAGTGTCCCGCACGGCGAGCTTCGATGATTCTCCTTACTCTTTCCGTGCTTTGACAACGATATATGTACTAAAAAAACTGTGAATATATTCTACAACTAACTAATTTAGCTTGTCGTGATAATTAATTTTTTTATCACATAACCTCTACATGTCTCAAAATTCCCTCCTAAATTTATTTCAGATTCTCCTTGTCTACCCTATATACATAGAGTCCACTATTTAATATATATTTTTGTCAATTTTAAACTGTATATTCAAATTTCTGGGATGAATTAAGGTACCCAAGATTTTTAACTTAAATTTAATACCATCATTTGACTTAAAGTACTTAATTTAACCACGATATGATCTGTCAAATAAAATTTGCCAATTAATAATTCTATAGTTGTGATGATTAATTTTTGCTCGTATATGTGAAATATAGGGTAAATCCAATGAATATATCAAAATAATTCGTGGATATAAATTGAAAAAAATATTTATAAATGTAATCCAGGCTCAATTTTGAGAAATATCATTTAATCTTACTTTTGTGTTGATCGGCCACATATATTGCCTAAAAACAAACCTGGTATAAGGCTAATTAAATCCATAATATGTCGATAGATGTGGGGTTAAATGCTTGACGTTGCTCAAATCACAAAACCTGCCATATTCTTCATTTGACCTGAACCCCTTATAAATAGTATGTTTTCCTTCAAACATACTATTTATAAGTGGTTCAGGTCAAATGATGAATATGGCAGGTTTTGTGATTGGCATGGCATAGTTTTAATGGAAATAAAATCATATAGTTTTGTAAAAAATATTTTTAAAGGAGAGAGCGAGGGAAAAACGTTTTTGAAGCCAATTTCCCGTAATTACTCCACTTTCGACAAGAGCTCTTCATTTGCACGAACATTTGTAATTTTTTTTTCAGCCAACTGATTTCCAAATTGAGTTATTGCTTATTTTGGGTTGATTCTATATTGAGAAAATGGTTGAAATTGCTTTTGTCAAATGTAGTTGCAAAGTTTTCTGACCATATAAAATATCTGAACCTTTTTGTGAAATAAGTATTCTTTTTATATCTTAGACCCATCTTCCAACATTTCAGCCAAACATTATATTGACCCATAAATATTCATACAAATAGGCTTGTACACTGCATTGGTGGTAATCCTTGGGAGGAGATAAAGAGACCCATTTACTCCCTATAATAATTTAAGAGCCACTCAATAAAATATGTTGAAAAAAATATACAAAGTCGGTTACCGAAACTGGAAAAAGAAAATAAAATCTGGAGGAAGATTCTCAAATAGGAACACAGTGACTCACACAAACCAGCCAGTGAACGTTTGATAACTATTTAAAAACATTGAACGTCATCGGAGACATTTTTAACAAAATTCTTGTAGTTTCTTGGAGACACCCTACCAATATTTATGTTTTGAAGATAATATAAAATAACGACTTCACACATTTAAGGCAACTCCTTAAATGCAATGTGTCCCATATTTGACTTAACAATCTATTTAAAAATGCAACTAATATCAATTTAAAAACCAACCACAACATCCAAAAATCACTACAAGTTTTACTTTTAATTATTAAAAAGATTAAATTGACAGTTTTATTAACTATCTTGGCAGATTAAACAAGTTATGATTTCAATACTGAGCTACTGGACGTATGCATTCAATAGGTTGATGCTACCTTATATGACATGGAGAATTCATAGGCTTTCAAAAGTTACCAAATACAAATTTTGAACAAATTGTGTTTTTTATCGAAGACATTCTACTATGGACGAATTTAAGTTTAAAAAATGTTCGCATGCCAGTCCCAAGTCTGGAATCAAGTAAAATCAAGTCATTAAATAGCAAGTGTGTGTACATACACTGTTATAAACATGTACTAAATTTAGTTTTGGGTAGCTATGTAAAAAATATTTACAATCTTTCTGAAAATTTCAGCACAGCTTAGGAAATATCCAAACTCGTCAAAAAATCACTCAAAATAAACGCCTAGTTGAACACTATCAAGGACTAAACAGCAAACTATTCAAAGAATGTTGATCAATTTTCTCTTAACGGATGGACAAAGTGAGTTGAAATTTTAGAAATCTTGGAAATGGTCTATACATAATGTAAAAGATACTGAAACCAAAGATAGAATTACAGGAATAAGGTCCGTTATGCCAACATTTGATTTTTGATTTTCCTTTGCCTTGGCAAAAATATCTTAAAGGAAATTGACAATTTGAGCAAAGCACTCGAAAGTCATGATATTTTTGCATCGGAAGAGCAAAAAAAAACAATCAATTTAAAGTCGAAACTCGGGAAAACATCTTCATTCAGTCTGTGAATTTTATAAAAAGTATTTCAAAAAAATTAATATTTTCTTTAAGTAAAAATAATGTAATTGCATTTCATCACATTAAAACTTGGCAAAAAAAAAATCAATATCCACAACTGAATCACATTTTTTAGGAGATTGAATAATCGTTGAAGAATTATTTCTGTAGAAATGGTTGAAATTGCAAAATTGATACTTGTCGGGTCTCCTACAATTACAATAATTGTATTATTTATCCTGAAACGTATAAAAACTTATATAAAATCAATCATTCCTAATGCCCGTTTTAACGAGTTTCTAGTTCTACATATTCACTTGAACTCTGTTGATGAAATTGACTTGGTACAAGTCAGAAATATAATTGATATTTTAGGTCATTAAAATTAAGATCCATAAATCTTATTCCCGACTTCTCCTCGCAATCTACGAAATGTTCATCCCTATATACAGGCCTCTGCTGTGAAAATTGTGTAGCTCCACCACTTCCTACAAAAGAGGATGTGCAAAACTAAACAAGCTTTAGTAGCTTACATTTCATATCTATTTTTAAATTAAGATAACTTTTATAGGTAATTTAATTCACCAACACATCATCTGTATAAAACGATATTCTTATATATACCTTTATTGAGAGCTCAAAATACTCAATAAACTGTTGTGTCTTAATAAGTAGGATTATTTGAGTAAAGTTAAACTGTCATTTTACATAGCTTGGGCCAAAAATCCTATTTCAAGGTATAGGGGAAAAGAGGCAATAAACATTAATTTATTGTATGTATATTCTTTTTCAACATATTTTATTAAGTGGCTCTTAAATTATTATAGGGAGTAAATGGGTCTCTTTATCTCCTCCCAAGGATTACCACCAATGCAGTGTACAAGCCTATTTGTATGAATATTTATGGGTCAATATAATGTTTGGCTGAAATGTTGGAAGATGGGTCTAAGATATAAAAAGAATACTTATTTCACAAAAAGGTTCAGATACTTTTATATGGTCAGAAAACTTTGCAACTACATTTGACAAAAGCAATTTCAACCATTTTCTCAATATAGAATCAACCCAAAATAAGCAAATAACTCAATTTGGAAATCATCAGCCTGGAAAATACCTGTCATTGCTCCGAGTTATTTGACGTAAATGAACAATTATTTAATAATATAGATACGTACCACCTAAGGTGGAGCTTATTTTTAAATTACAGAAATATTAAGCTATAAGGGTGGCGAATTTTCCTTTGAGACCGACATCGTATATAAATTTAGAACGGTTTAAAAAAAATATTTAGAGGTAGCTCAACGTACCAAAGTTATAAAATTTTACGATTTAAAAAAAAAAAGGTTTTTTACCTGAATATCAAGTATACCTTTGATGTTACAACATACTTTATAATACAAGAAATTTTGTTTTTAAAGTATAAAATATTAATATTTTTTTTGCTAGCGTTTTGTTCTAATTGGTCAAAAAGATAAATGATTCCCTTTACTGGCATTTTCTCTTTATGTCTATCTGTCTGTTCATAAAAGAAACTTGATCAATAATCACAATTTATGTTTCCAAAATTATTAGCAATGGTCAATTTCATACTTGAAGTAGACAGATAAAGCTAAATTACTATAAACTTGACCTTTTTCTGACCTTATAACTGACATTTTTCAATAAAAAAAGCCTTTATCATCTAAATTAATCTTGTACGTAGGCTGCGATATATATTTCTGGCCTAATAATGAAAATGCGAATAATTATATCAAAAATGGTTTTATTGTCTTTCAAAGTATTCTTTAGCATGATTTATACACTTTTACATGCAAATTGTCGAAGCTCTTTTTCCACTCCGATTGGTACAACTCCAAAACATGGTTTTTAAACGCTTCAACAGCATCTTCTGGTGACGAAAATGGTTGACCATACACTTTTTTCTTGATGTACGGGAATAAAAAGAAGTGATTGGGTGCCAAGTCAGGACCCTACGGTGGATGCCCCATTAATTCGACGTTTTGGCCGGTAAAAAAGGCGCTGGTTTGAGCCGATGTGTGAGAGCTTGCATTGTCATGGTGAACAATGATTTGTCTTCTCTTGTTCGTTTTTTTGGTTTTTTTCCGAACACTTCAGGTAAACAAATTGTGATGTCCCACTCAGAATGTATGCTAAAGTGGAACATTCGCCAGTTGTTTTGCCGAAGAAACAGGCGACCATTTGCTTCAAAGTGCTTCTTCCACGAACAACTTTCGTTAGATTTGGCTCGTCTTCGAAGACCCACACGGTCGATTGTTGTTTTGATTCGGCCTCATACCCATAGATCCATGATTCGTCACATATGATGATCCTATATACGTCTTTTGAAGCACCGCGAGCATATTTTTTCAAAATTTATTTGTACCTATAGACACGAGCCTTCTTTTGAGCGATTGTGGAATTGAGTGGGATCCAACGGGTACAAACCTTTTTTTACGGTCAGGTGTATATGCAATATCCAATGTATGATGGTGGAAGAAATGCACAAGGATGCCTCTATCTCACGGTATGTCACATGAGGATCTTGCATTCTCCCTTCACGCACGGCATCAATGTTTTCTGGCACAACGGCTGTTTTTGGACGACCTTCACGGAATTCGTCTTTGAGCGAGTGTCAGCCACGATTGAATGCATTAAACCAGTTTTTCACAGTACTATAGGATGGTACTTTATCGCCATACAAAGATTTAAGTTCATCAGTGCACTCTTGTCGTGATAATCCACGTCGAAAGTTGTGAAAAATGATCGCACAAAAATGTTCATGACTTAATTCCAATTTTTGTCCAATTAATTTTTTCAAGTCTCTGTAAATAATACAAATGATCGTCGTTTGTCAAAACATTCTGAGTACGATTATGCTACAAAAATATCAAATTACCAAAGGAAATGTCAAATTGCACATGGCAGCAATAAGTGTAGCCTAGGCCAGAAATATATTTAACACCCTACGTATATACAAAATCTTCGTAGTAGTCGTAATCAAAAACTATTATGATGTAGTTTTAGTTGAAAATTATCATTTTGAAGCAAGATTATTATGGGAGGAGCTTAAGAAATACGTAAAGAAAATATTATTATTATTTTTTTTCAATCATACAACTTTAATATATTTTCCTAATTTATTATTCATCTAAATTTTGAATATAACGTAATAAAATTCTAGTAATTTCATTGTACATATGTTTTTAAATTGAAATTTTAAAAGATTATTTTTGCTTGAATCGAGGAAGTATAAGCTTCGATGATCTTTGACTAGAAATTAGAGCTGCGATTCATCAAATGTTAGTAGACCCCGATATTCTTTAATGAGACTGAGTCCACGCGCAGTAAGATCTTTAACAACTTTTAAATGAATGATAGTATCAAGAGCTTGTCGGTAGTCATCTTGATCATTCCATAAGTGAGGATCGTCTCAAGAAATTTCTCTTGGAACTGCAGACTTCGAAATAGTAAAGAACGGACTTTCTTGAGTTTCATTACTCTAATATTGTATGGACGACTTTATTAGAATTATTTTTGATAATGAACTTAATACACTGTCAAATAGAGTTAATCCAACAAGTTCTTGAATAATGTTGAGATTCGAGATGTCTTAATTAATGAAGGAATATTAAGGAGCGATTTTATTAAATTCAAGTAATTATTAAGAGCACTTAAGGCTTGAGGAGAAGACATCCAAGTTCAGAAATACACTAGCACTATAAACACATAAATATTACAGAATCCTCACTCCTTCATGTCTGTCAATTGGAATGGTGATCGAAACATCAAATTTGTAGCCGCTATAAAACTTTTGTTAGCCATGAGGTGTGGTGTATAGCAACCAAATGACATAAATTTCACACCTTGTGGATGCAAATCACCAAGGAATATAATTATCAAATTAAGAAATTCTTTATAATCGTGTCAAGGAAGATTTATTTCCATATGTTTCTTCGGGACTCTTGACTCACGTCTACAACAAGACCAGCTATTTCACAATCTTCAATTCTAATATCATACTTATATGCATTAATGGACTGGCAATTTTCTTGAAATCTTTTAAATGATTGAACATCAGGAGAATATGTATGTCCAAAACATGACTTGAATGCTGTGCTTATGGTGAATTCCATAATATGGTGTCTACACACTAGAGGTAAAAGGTTTTTTCCTCGTTTTTTTTTAAATAAAAATACACAAGCTCTATGAGTCCTACACGTACGTATTTGAATTTGTTGTGTCAAACCACTTTCCTTGAATTATCACGAATATTTTGTCAGGAAAAAATTGAGCTACATAGCAGCGCTCAGAAATTTTATCTCAGTTTAAAATAAAATAAGTTTTAATAACTTTACTTATTGATTAAAGTTTGTCTATTAAGACTTTTTGGATCCAGTGAAGGTCAGAAAAAGGTTAACATCTTGACAAGGAGTATTTCTTAATACTCCATTGCGAATTGTTAAAAGGATTTAGCTCCAAAGTTATTTATTCGAAATAAGGTCAGTAAAAGGTCGAAAAAAGGTTAAATTTATCCTAACTTAACCTGATTTTTCAATTTCAAGTAATAAATTAACAATTGATAAGCATTTGTGACACATTAGTTGTTAAAATGAATATAAGCTTCAGCCTAGTCCCATTGTTTTTTTTATATGGCGCGCTTTACTTCCACACTCCCGTTGTTAAAAATGACGAGACAATCAAAGAAATGGACAACTTTGGCTTTAATAATATAAACGAACAAAAAAAAAAAAAAAAAAAAGATCCTGTTTGTCCTTTTGTAATCACACAACTATTATTTTTCTGTACGTTTTGTCTATCACTAACTATTTGTAAATTTTAGTGCCCCTTCACTAAAGACTGTCACAAGTTTTTTTCCAAAAAAAAAAAAAAAATCATAAAGCTCTTTTTAAAGGGAAATTTCAGATCTGGTATTTTTTTTTTAGAAAATCTGAATTCAGATTTTCTTTCGATTTCTCACCCCTTTCGAATATTTTTCTTTCTTTCCTAATGTAAATTTATTTTAGAACATTTATTTTTAGAATCTTTTTCTTTTTTAAGAATATTAAAAATAATGTGGTGGCTTTCTTTAGTCTTGTTTTTTAAACAAGATATAAAATTTGTTTTCACAAACCATCTATTTTAATAAATCATCAAATGAATTTTTTTAAAGAAAATAATGTTGCTTTAACTTTTAAAGTGACCTTTTTTAAGTGAAAGTCAATCCTTTTTTTTAATATATAACTTTTTTTATAAATGACATTTCCAGAGAAGATCTTCTTTAAAAACAAAATCCCAATTTTTTAAAGAACTTGATACTGCGTTCACTTTTATATCCTATAAATTGTTCTTCGTTAAGGCACTCTACCAATAAAAATAGATATCTTCTGATTCCCTTTGATGTTTTTTTAGCATACCTAACTATTTAAAAAAATATATAATTAATCAAAAAATTAATTTAAAAGTGCAAAATACCTAATTTACATAATTTTATAGCTCAAACCTTATTACTCCCTGAGGGGATTCAAATATTTTCAACTTATGTAGAGTATATCCCAGTCCTAATGCAACTAATTTCGTTTGATGTGACTTAAAATGTACTTAATATATTGCATTTTCTTTAATATGTATTTAAAATATCTAATGAATAAAAACACGGAAGAAAGTATTTGAGTATATGTGTACTAATTAAGAAGGATATGGTTTCAAAAAATAAGTAATTCTTAGTACAATTAAGTACTTCACTTTTTATAATGCTTGTAAATGCAATAAATGCTTGTGATTGTCGTCTATGGCATAAAAATTTACAGTACAATTTAAATGTATAAAAATGTTGAAGTAGAGCTAAATTGACTTTTAAAATTTAAAAACTGAATAAAATATATAAGCCAAATACGACAAGTATAATAAGCTATAAAATAATAGATTGGTAGTGAGAGGTAATAATAGTAATTAAAACAAAATATAAATGAAAGTCTAAAATTCGAGTTTTATAAAATATATTTTTAATAAAGCTCTTTCAACACTTTGCATTTTCATTATTTTTAATATACAAGGGGAGACTATTCCAATATTTCATTACCCCGAGTAAAAAATTCTGCTTAGTTGGGCATTTATTTATAAGCCCTATTGTGCAGTTAAGATATCTTCTAGTCATATAGGTAGAGTTGCCATGATTTGAGATCCAATTGGCATATTGATTCGAAACTTTCTAGGATATAAACGATGGAACAATAAAATGTCCTTTGCGGTCCTTTGTGCTTTTAGGGTTGTAAGGCCAACCTTTCTAATATAATTTTTGTAGGAGCCCCTATTGTATATTAGCCGTACAAATCTTCTCCGAAATTTCTCAATTGTTAATATAGATTGAAAACAGAGTAGGGAGCAAGACACTGCCCTGAGGAACAGAGGAGATAAGTGGAGAGAGGGCAGACCTTGCAGAGCTTATTACGACATTTTGATACCTATGTTGAATCCATGATTTAATCCACAACAAGAAACATTCTCTAATCCCTATTTTATTAAGCTTAATCAGAAGTTCCTCGTGAGGAACTTTGTTGAACGGTTTGCTAAAATCAAAATATAAAAAAAATATTTATTATTTCTAAAGTCAAAATAGAAAGCCAAAATTATAAATTGTATACACCATTTTCTTCAAGATAGAATAGATGGCTGCAATTTTCCAATCCATTGGAATATGATAGCTCTGAAAATATTTGTTAAATATCATCGTTAAAGGAAGAGACAGAGGGTGAGCTAATTTTTTAAGAACGTAGGGACTTATGTCGTCTTGTCCAGGCAAAGAGGATTAATTCGAGTGTAATTCTTTTAAAACCTCAAATTAAGTAAATAAGCACTGAGAGAGATTTCGACACTCAGCATTTTTGTGTTTTAATGCTTCTGGGAGAAGAGGATCTTGATGTAATGATGAGAAGTAAGAATTGGAACAGTCTTCAATTTCCTTCTCATATTTGATCCCTATTTAAATTTTTAATTTCAAATTCCAGGGGGAGATTCGAATAATGTATAGATTTTTTTTCGAATTTATGCCTTTTGTGGATAACGGATTTTTACATGCACTTTTGAAGATTTTTATATGATTCAGAGTAGTGTTGGCACAAGATTCAGTTTGTATTGAAGTCATGTTTTTTTCTTCTTTTAGAGAGTTTTGTGAACATTATTGAAAACTGACCATATATCTCCAGATCTAGGACATTCATTAGAAATCCCAAAAAGACATGTCCAAATTACTCTCCTAAGATAACTCATCCTTTCTTCATAGTCACAATTGGGTTTATACTTGTATTCCGTAGTTTGTGTAGCGGGAAAGTTTGAAGTTCTTTGCTTTCCAAAGTATTAACATGGGGTATTGATCAGTTAGGTTAATATCCTTCATCACCTCGGAATGATCGATGGAAGAGAGAGAGGTGACAAAATAATATCAAGTATATTTCCTCGAATATGTGTAGATTCGATGACCAATTAATTGAAATATTGTTTTTGGAACAGCACGATGTATATTCTAGTTGCGTGATAATATGGAGTTCAGGAGAACCAATCAATATTAGATAGATTTAAGCTCCCACAGATATGAATGTTTGCTCTAGTCGCAAAGAGGTATTGAACAAGTCCTTAATCCTCTTTAATGATAATATTTGGTGACCCATAAATTGTTATTATCTTTAGAAATTTCAGCAAAATTAGAGGATTTAATACCATTTAAGTTGAAAACAGCGACTAATAAAGATTGAATTGGGGTAATGTCGGGTTGAAATTTATGTATTTCGCATCAACAGATTAATTGGAAACTTTTCAAGATAATAGATAAATAAATGCATTAATGTCTATTATTCCTTTTGTTTGATCTAGTACACTTCATCCGTGAATTTGAAGACACACTTGAGGTAACTTAATTTCCACCAAATAGTTTGATTAAACAAATCAACCTATGAAATTTTTTTTACAGTGGGCGAAAGATCTAGAATTTATATTCATTAAATATAAATAACTTCAAATTGATTTCTCCCATTTTAGTAATGAACATCCAGCAAAACACTTATAGACTTCTGCACACACCTTCTGCAAATTTTTTTCGCACCATAAATCGGTATTTTGTAACATACCTAGTAGTTATCGGCCTATTAATGGTGAGCTAGGCATAGTCACTGCAATACCACCCCTCCTAAAATGATTACAGCTAGTCTATGCACAAGGTCCAACATAGCTATTCAGAGGAAATAATTATATATGTACAAACCATGTCGTTATCGTTATTATAAATTACAAGCTTTCCCTCAAACACACAAAAAACGAAAAAAAAAGAAGGCTTAACATATGTAAATTGGTAATTAGTAGATTCTTCACAACTATGGAATTACTATAAATTAATTCTTGCGAACTGATCAGAGCTCATTCTTATTCAACCAATCAACGTTCATAACACTGGTAAATGGAAAAGAACTGGAAAATCTAAAGCTGAAAACGAAATGCACTGGTTTAAAAAAATAAATAAAGTAACGCCGTTTGCATAATATTTTTTATACGTTATGACAAGGAATTAATTAATTAATTATTCATGATTACTTTTTTGAGCTCGGTTGCAATCAAATTTAAATATTAAATGTATACTTCTACTTAATATTTCATCTACTCAGAGTAGTAGAACTTGAATCTATATTCGAAACTATATAGACTTGGACTCGAATACAACTCTGCTTTCCATTTTATATTCAAACCCAGTCATTATATGTACATAAAACGTACATCAGAGATGTGGACCCAAATGACACAATATAAAATTGTTTCATTAATCTGATGACTTAACACTCAATCGGCAAAATGTTAAAGAACTTGACATTTGAATTTGACTTGAAGTGTTTTATTTGAGGTGACTAGCAACAACAGTAATTCGTGTCACTCAAAATATCTATCCCATGTATATAAATTTATAATTTATATTAATAATTTTTATAAGTTTTTTAAGTATGTATTTAGTTAATAATTATGTACATGTGTATATACAATCTCTTAATTATGGTAAAAATAATTATTCAGCTCTTCAAAAACTTGTCATTAAGCATATTGAACATTATCCTTAAAATAATGGTGAATATGTACTTCTCTTTTTCAAGAATGTTAAAACAACTTTCTAAAGTTAGTTAATCAATCTTTTTTATACTTAGAAATCTTTTTACTTATTTGGTTCTAAATAGTTATGGTCATTTGTATAAAGAGCAATAATAAATGAAATAAAAAACTTCTATAGCTCCCCTTAGTAATTTTTTAATTTCTTTGGCTAGAGGTTTTATTAAGAACACTGACATGATTTTAGAATTAAGGCAATTTAGAAATGGGTTGACATTTCTGAGCTGCCCAAAAGCCTTAGGCTTCTTGTAAATACTGGATTTGGCATAAACCGGATTTGAAGATTGAAGGGAAAATACATTCAATTAATGATTTCTATTCATTTTTGAGCGCTTGAATTAAAAATTCCTTCTACTACTTTTTAATTTTTCTCTAAATACATCTTTTACACCAGTAGCAAGGCTGAAACTAAGAAGTGAAACTAAATTTAAATTTATTACCCTACAAAAATATTTTTTTTGCTCGCTAGGGAATATCATGAATTACTCTATAAATATTTGCACACCCTCAATAAATTCACAAGGAGATTTCTGCAAGCTGAAGAAAAAGTTTCAAATGATGCGTGTAAACAATAGTAAAATAACGTCATCTATGGTACTTCAAAAGTACCCAGGAAAATAAATTATTGAGCCAAATAAATTGGAAGAAAAATTGATCGCGTGGTTGTCTTTTGTTTGAAATAATAAATCAAGGAGCGCCTGAACTGATTTTATTCAGAAAATAAGAGATGAACGGAAAAAGTGTGAACAGGTACAAGATTTGGGCATATCGAAAGTGATTTGGATTGAAAATGGTGTTTTTATCGACTTGGACTTCCAAGACTTGAGACTTCCAAATTGGTGATTGTGTAGTTTGTATGCAACACCTTTGAGCTCTACATATCCTTACATAAAAGGTTGTACCCTAATTGGTCGAGCGGTTCCAATTCTTGAACCGCTAGAACTGGAACCGGCAGAGTCGAACCAAGGCCAGAACCGTGACTGTAATATATTGCCTATTGGTCTCGCTTCCTATATAGAATATATAAAGAAAATACAAATACATATATAATAAAAAAAATTCGCTTTAATCAATTAGTCAATTTTATGAGTTTCTTATGTGCAATTTCTAAATTTTCCAATGATTTTTTTTACGTCGCCAGGGTGATACAGTTGTATCTGAGTTTCGAATAGTTAAGGGCTTCTTATGAATCTGGAAAAGTGGTTTTAGGCACAAGACGCTGTAAATAAAAGAGGGAAGGGGATGGGGTAGATTATGGATCCAAGTCCGCTACTAAAATTGTTGGCCCTAAAAATGATAACTATAATATTTATTAAGCAAGGGGTTCGCAAACTTTACTATGCCAAGGCTCCCTTCACTAATACATTATTAGCTAAGGCCCCCTTTATACGAAACATGTGTGTTGACTGAAAGCATTTCTCCATCTTCCTGCACCCCCCTCTCTAGCCTCCCTTCACACCCCCACTTTGAATGTAACGCACTCTGTGTATAAGGTAGCAGCTCTGTTTGTATCCAATATCATTTCCTGTACCCGAATTTTCTAGAAACGCCTCTTGTTTGAAGTTTTTGTTAACAAATTGAGCCTGTATAAAAAAGAAACGAGGCAGAAGACCTGAACTGAGACCGATAAAGCTGAACTGAAACCGAAGCCAAACCCGTTAAAATATAAGAACCGAAACCAGGACCGATGGAACTGCTGAAATTGAACTGGGCACAACCTTGCTTATATACAATGAGTTGAGTAAGATAGTTTATTTAGTGACGTCACTTGTTAATTAACTATTATTCAAAGCCTTACATTATTATGGAGAGTCTCAAAATGTGTTATAATGAATCCATATAAAAATATTGTAATTACCAACTACTCCAAGATATAATACAAATGTGTTTTATCCCTTCATTTTAATGCCTTTGCTGCTTTCCACTTAAAATATGTAGTATTATTCATTAGGGATGGTATGAAAATGAATTTTCGGACAATTCCTTTTTCTTATGAATGAGTGTATATCTAACGTTTGGGCAACATTCGTAGAAAAAGGATTTTAATTATATGTTATTTTAAAATTACATTTTATGATGTTTCACTATGTATCTAATAAAACTAGAGATGTGCGTAAAATAGAATAAAATTGACAAAAAAATAAAGTTGACAACCTGCTTATTATAAAGGTATACTTTTATTTTATATTCTTGCTCAAATTATAAACAATAGGAAAACGAAAAGACAAAGTGTTGTTCATATAATTGTAAGTTTTGTTTAGCACCCTCGCAATTCAAATCTGGTTCTCCTGTTTCATTCTTTCAGCAATAAACAAAAGAGATTTCTTAATTGTGTATTATTCTAAATGACAAGCAACTGATGGAATGAAAACCAAATAGCCATTGTGGACATACACACAGCTAGTCTAATAAAACGCCATGGCAGCAAAACTGCTCTCCTTACAAACTGTTATGGTTACCATACTATTTTTTTAACATATTCACAGAGTATATTTTTATAATTATATCATATACAAAGTGTTGTGCAGATTGACAACTGTAGTTTTTTTACTTAGTGTTACCTCACTAACACAAAAATTTGTGGTGTATTTAGTTTTTAACTGCAACCAATGTTTATCCTTCTTTTCCCCTAATTAGTATTTTGACCGTTGATTTATTGAATTTATAATAGTTTTTGGTAAGTTGTGAACAATTTCTAACAATTATTGAATAATAATTATAAATTTGGTGAACGACTACCGATAAGGGATGATCATACCAGAAAAATATATTATACTTAAGGTGGCGTGACAGTCTTTGTCTTGGAGAAGTAACATACATCTTTCTAAACCGCTGTTATGTTAGTAACATACTTATACTTTGTATTAAATTATATAATAATATGGGAGATATATTATTTTGCAGAAAGACAGCGCTATTGTCTGCCGCTTTGTTTTTAAACTAATAAACAATGCTCATGCCTCACTGATTTTGGGCATGCCCTCCAGTTTCTTTTCGGAGGGAAAATAGCAAGAGATACTACATGTAACAAAGTGAATAACAGCTGTACTAATAAAAAATAATTCAGAACTTGTTTTATCAGTTATTGACGTAAGTGTGACACTACTTCTGTTATTTCCAAAGCAATTGATCAAAAACAATGAAACATCTTAATTAATCAATGCCTCTTGATGGGAAAAAATACTGTTCAAGCTAACCAGTGGCTTGAAAATTGTTACAAAGACTCTGCTTCGTCAGAACTAACAATTAAACGTTGGCTTGCTGACTTCAAACGTTCTCGTAGAGACACCAATGATGCAGAACGCAGTGCACATTCAAATAAGGAGGTAACAACAGAAAATATCAGAAAATCTACAAAATCGTTTAGAATAATCAGAAAGTGATGTTGTGTGATGTAGCTGACATCGTGAATATATCAAAACAACCTCGTTTGTTTATATTGTATGCACATTTGTACATGTGAAAGCTCCTTTTAAAGTGGGTGTCGTGTTTGCTCACTGTTGACAGAAAAAAAAATTCTGACCTTGGTATGTGACAATGGACAAATCTGGATCTGTTACTTTACTCCTGAATCCAAACAATCTTCATCTGAGTGTACAGCAACTGGTGAATCGCGTCCAAAGCCCTCGAAAGCACAACAATCAACGGGAAAGGTTATGGCCTCGGTATTTTGGGATGATCAGGGTATGATATTCATAGATTACCTTGAGAATGGAAATAACATACACAGTGAATATTATTTAGCGTTATTAGATCATTTGAATGACGAAATCATTGAAGAACGGTCTCATTAGAGGAAGGAGAATGTGCTGTTTCACAACGCCCCTTGTCACAAGTAAGTCAAAATAATGGTGAAAATACATTAATTGAACTTCGAATTTTTTCCACATCCAACTTACTCTACAGTTTGTCTTGGCTCACAAGCACTACTGGCTGGTTGCATACCTAAAAAAAATGCTTACTGGTATTTAATTTTGCTCCAATGAAGAGATTATCGCAGACAATTTGAGGCATCCGATAAAGCGTGTTATAACAGTGGCATTGAATGTTAGAGGGGTCGGGAATGATGGTGTTGTTATTTATAGAGATTTTATTAATCTCTATAAAGCCAATTTATAGAGATTTTGCTTTGTTAAGCCTGGAACTTTTGAGTCCATGTGTCATGTTAGGAAGATCATAGTGTTGGGGTTTGGTCTGAAAATCCTAGACCGGTCTTAGACCCATATGAATGTCGGTGAACTTTTTTAAAAAGTTCGATCTCACAGAAAAGTTCGTTCAAGATAGATCCTAAATATTTTTAATAGGAGCTCAACTACCGACAAGAACATGTATGATTTTAAAAGAACAACTATAAAGCATAGAAAACGCATCAAAGTCAATTTTTAAACTATAAAATGATGATTACAGGTGCAAGGTTCGGAAAGCAGGCTTTTGAAAGATGATAGGCGAGAACCACAGCTATAGAACTTGGATTTTTAAACTATAAATGGAATATCTTCTATGTTTATTTTAGAGGATATTTGGATCATTTTGTGCGTTTATTTATATACTATAGCTTTTATTTAGATAATCTTTTACAAATCTCCGAAGAGGAGATAAATCAGTGGTATATTCCTTAATTGAGAAAAGCCGAGAAGATTAAATAATTAATAAATAAACAAATGTAGTCAGCAATGGTCACATGTAATATTCTGTCTAGACAAATTCTTCACATGAATTGTTGATGACGTTTTGTGTGTTTCAAAACTGTAAAACCTTTACAGTAACTCCATATAAATTTAAATGAGTTGCATAAATCAGAAGAAAATTGGACCACAGAATAAGACCAAAAAATCCGTCCACTATAAAAAAATGATTACATTTCAGTCTATGATTAGAGATTGCGTCTGAACCGAAATATTGATCCAAATCGGTCTAAAATGAGTACTGAGCAAGGATCCTTCTCCTTAATATATAAATTAATGAAATTTAAACGTCGTTTTCGTTATTTTTGGTCAAAATTTATGTTCCTTTGGAATTTTTTAAATCAAAATATGTAATGTGTATTACTAGAAAACGCATTAAATTGTTGTCTTCGGCTAGAAAAAAGATAATAAAATTATCATAATAAGAAAAGAAAAAAAAAAAACACTGCAAAATTTGAATATAAGAAATGTTAATCACTTTTCCTTTAGTAATTATTGTTAGACATGATGGATTATTCATGCTCATGGATTGAAGAACAAACATTATATAAGGGATGAGAATAGGCCCATCATTATTCCAACAGAAAATAAACATTTAATGCATTTTATACTAACAAATATTGCATATTTTGATTTTAAAAATGCAAAGAGAACATCAATATCATTTTCAAACGAACATAAACTTCATTTATTTATATATTAAGGTTAAATCATTTAAGGCAAAATGTCATGAGTAGATATATTTGAAGGCAAAATTACCGGGTGTCCTAGAAATAATCCATTAAGACTAAAGCACCCCCAAAAAATTCCAGTTCCGAGTGAGTTTCAATAATATTAGGTAAATAGTACAACTTGTTTAACAAATTGAAATAAGGAATTGAATTAGGATGTAATAAGTCACTTTTTAAAATAACTTCATTTTTACTTCCACAACTAAGTTTGTTTGTTTGCTTGTTACAGCAAAAGTTACAAATATATTTTGATCAAACTTGGTCATACTGAGAGGTCATTACATTTTGAGAGGTCAAGGTAACACAAAATGTATAATCCATCATAACATTGGAACAAACTGATGTACCTACATAATACAATTTGATTTTAGAAGGAGGTTTTGCGGTCTACCGAGTGCCAATTCTAGTTTTATATTATTTCCCCTGCATAGAACACAAATCCGTTGGTCAATTTTTCCAAGATACAACATTTTACATATTTATCAACAAATTAAAAAATTCCGATTTGTCTCTGTTGTATAATGTAGTACTCGTACAGGAAAAAAATTATCAAGGATCTTTGCTTTTGATTACACTAATTGCCAAAAGATAATTATTATGGTAGTTTAGTATCGCATTCATTTTTGAGGCCTATTTAAGATATATATGAATGATATTGTTTGAGGTTTTATATGTTTGTATTAAAGCAGGAGAAGGAGTGGGTAGGTTTTGAATTAATCGATATACTTTTAGGACCTAGGTTCTAAATAAAGGAGCTTTATATATATTTAGAACCAATAACAATATATCGATATATCACCGGATTATATTAAATTATATTTTGTTCCCAAATTAATCTTTTTAATTATAGACTGAAAAGTAGACAAATTAACCTATTGATTAGGGGTGACAAAAAGTAGAGAAAAATATCAGTTTTAAGATTACAATAGGAAAGAACAATTGGTGTTATTGTTCTTTATGTTTATTCTTAAATAAGTTAACATATGTCTATGCGAAAATAATTATCGCTTACTTGTGGCATATTTAATAATGTGCAATGCATATTTAAATATCACTAAATTTACTCATGCAAATTTTAGTGTTAAGGGTTCCCCTCCTCCCACTCTCAATTATATTGCAAGTAGCTGATATTATCAAGGCTTGTAATTGAATAGTACCGTATGTCATACTCCCGCATTTTCTTTGCACTCTCCACCTCAACTAATGATATAGAAAGGTACCTAATCTTGCTATCTATTCATTAGTATTGAGACTCGGCTCATACCGAATTTTTTTCCAGTTTGGTATTAAGTAACTTTTTCTTGATGATTTGTACCAAAAATTCAGTCGAGGCCTGGACCAATTTTTTTTTTTTTTTCAAATCGTAAATCGAACCTTTATGTCTCACACTAAAAACATATTTTCTTCCAATTCCACTTGTTCATGTTGAAGAAATATAAAACACTTTCAACTTCATATGACGTCATTGTAAGGATTTTCATAATTATGGAACACACATGACCACGATATATCTTATATAATCCAAATGGTGGAACAGATCAGTCTGAAATTCCCTAACTAGACAGATAAAATAAGTAAAGATGTTTCAATGATATTTTTTGGAGCCTCTAAGGCCTGTAAGAGGCAGTTTCGGCCACAATAAAACCTCTTTTTCTTCCTTCTTTCTCCTTCTCTCTCATTATAGCATGATTAGCAAATAATAATGATGAATTACTTAAATACGGAAGTGTAAAGAAGATTACAAATTAGTTCAGCGTACCCAAAGTAGGAGTCCAATTGCAACGTAACTTTATATTCAAGAAACTTCACTTTTGAAAAAATAATACTAAGAAAATAATTTTCAATAAAAAATAGTCTTTATTTTATTTAGAATATAAAAAAAACCTGCTGAGCTTTTTAGTAAAGAAACATTTCCAAATGTGTTCTATAACATTGAAACATAAAATATGTATATGGATGGTACTTTTTTTTTGTCCATTCATCAATAGATCGTTGTAGTGTTCAAATCAAGTTTATCTTTGGTGTATTTAAAACAAAGCGTAATAAAATAATAATAATATATTATCTATATTCATAAAGTAAAGTTTATCTAATATAAGTTTATTTGAATGAAAAAAGTCATTTTGGAATTAAGAAATAACAATGAATTTATGTTAATGAAATCTCGTAGGTATTTTGCAGTAGCATTGAGTGTGTATGCAGGGTGTACTGTATAAAATATTCCCTGACATACATCATGTAAATATTTTTTATCTTAAAAATTAACAATCGAGCGTGTGTAGCTAAAGATCGACCAGGTAGCGCTCTAGGGACACAAATACTCCCTGACTCGTCAGTCAAAACTAGTGATGGGACGATAAAAAAAAAGAAAAAAATCCAATGCGATTCTAGTAAAAAATCCCGATTCCAATGTTGATTCATTCGTATTTTAAATAGTTAATTAAAAAGCACAATTTTCCTATAAATTTCTAAGAATAAAAAATCATAAAATAAATGCAGATTTTTATAATCAACTTGTTTAATAATTCAATATTAATTATGATTGCATAGGTTATGATAAAATATAGAAATATATATGAATTTCTTTTGAGTCCAATTTTAATGGGAAATAAAATACATAAATGAACTTAATTTAACTTTCTACTCTAACCAATAAAACTATAATTAAAAATTAATATCTTCCATTTATATTTAGCTAACTGAAATCAAAAAAATTAACAAATTATAATACCCTCAAAGTATAATGTTAGAACATAGGCAAATATCCAGTGTCAGTAGTCAGTATATTTCTATTGAGAGTATAGACGGAAGTGCCAACACTGGAGAATGTAGGAAACTTGATTGATTAATTTTCTACCGCACATTTGTCCATCTCAAAGTTTATTTTTGCATTGATTTTCTAACTTTTATTGAGGCTCTCCTTGCAAATAATGTATATTCAAGCACAGCAAAAAGACTTTCAAAGAAATGATGAACTCATAAATTTTGAATTATCAATGAAGCAGTTGTAAGACAAATTTTTCAAAGGCGAACATTCCTAAATCCTATGAGACAACGTGCAGTACATTTAAAAAACTTATTACCCTAAAATAACCATTGCAGCACCGACTAGATGTGTTTAGAACACGTTTGTTCACGATGAGTTTTTGTTAAAAATGTTTTTTCTTAGTTATTGAGCATTTTTTAACATAAATTATTTTATTACGTTATTTTATCAAATTGTAGGACTCAAGTTATCAATTCACATTGTCAATTTTGTAATTTGACGAATATATTTAATAATTTTTTTTCATAACTTAGAAAAGTTATAAATAGTTAAATACCATTAATACTACATAAGACTCTGAATCGGGAATGAAAAATTACTTTACATTACATTATCCAGGAAAAGCACTCGACTCTCCGATTCCCCATTCCGATTAATTGTTCCATCATTTGTCATCACGGCATATTTTTTCTCTCTATCTGTTATTATTATTCTTACGTTTGTGTGAAGAGAGTATCTTTATTTTGTGTAACTGCGTTTGAGTATACTTATCAAAAATAGCGAGTAACACTGAGGATTTTTTGGATAAGTTATCTTTTAGGCAAAGTTTATAATATAATTATAATATTTTACTTTCAAAAATGTTCATATAAATGTAGATGGTTAAAAAATAATAAATAAAAAAAATAATTAAATAATTCATATAACTTGTAGCAGATACTAACAAGTGTCTTAATTCAGTATTACCATAAGACCCACTCCACTTTTAATGCACGCTCTCTAAAAGTCAAATCCCTATATATATATATATATATTACTGATGTACAAGTTGGGTTTTTTAAGTCTCTTGTATGTAACCCGACAAAAGAAAATCCCATTTATTTTTTGTAATACAATCTAATTAATTAATTCATTTTGTTTTATTCAAATTGAAAAGTTAATTTACAAAATTGCTCATATACCAAACCACTCACATTTACAAATTACCTTGAAACTCTTTTTGTTAAGGTGATATAAAGTTTTCAAGCCATATATCTCCTTCCTTGCTGTTTATGTAATAACTTGCTACGGAAATGCCAAAACCCGACATCCTTAAAAGTATATTCTGAGCGACTCCTATTAACATTTGTTATATTTTATCGATCCTGAATGTACTTCAAACCTGTAAATCGATTCAATTAAGGAATGATAGGCCTTGGAAATAAGTTCAGCATGATATTTTGTAAATAATTTTAATTAAATTATTACTTTTTTAACAAAAGGCCATCACATGAAACTCAATGTTACTTTTAACAAAAAGGAGGGGTTCAATTCCAATTCCAAATGGTTTATCTTTAAATAATTTTTCCTTTAATTTCAATGTTATTTTTAGTAAAGAAAAAGTACTCACTTCAAATGCAAGATTTCCTATGTTTGACAAAACATGTGAAAATTCAATATTTTCTTTAACACCGTGAGAAAAAGTAATTTTGTATAAGTTTTAGTCCTGAAAATCAAACAGATCAATAGTAATTTTTCAGGTTTTATACTCATAAAACCTCTTTATAGCTCAAAAAATGTATATTCTAAAATAATCTTAGATAAAATATTAGTTTATTTTAAAAAATTAATTAATTAAGTAAAGTGCTCTTTGTTTTATTTTATATTGCAGAGTTTATTATTATTCCAAGCTTAATTGAATAACCAAATTTCCAAAAAAGTTCAATGAGGTGTCACTTTTTTAAAGATCTTATTTAATTTTTTCACCATGTTCAGAATTGAACATTAAATAAATATATATAATGTTTTACTTTTCCTAAAATCTTTATACTTCTAAATGATAGTAATGCTTGTGGTATTAATTAAGATCCAGCTTAATTAGCTTTTTCTTATCAAATCTGGTTTTGAGAATTTTCTATTTTTGCCCTTTTTAAAGGTTTGAGGCAACTTATGGGTTAAAAATAATCTGTAACCTACATGATACCAAATGTATTCTTAGCAAAAATTTGTTCCATGATTTCAAGTAGGTACTTATATTTTATACGCAATCATTCAACCCTAAAAGATACCTTATTCCATGGGCTTTGTTGCTTTTATACCGAAAAAGTTCCTTTGAAGTGTAAATAATTAAAGCCAAGATTTTGAGACATACAATTTTAGGATGATAGTTTTTGAATATTGAATTTTATGAATAAACACACCGGCTGCACGTAGATTTTTATGGAAGCTTTTATTTTTTTACTATAAATGAATATCATTATGTGGTGCCTTATGTATTTGAATGTAAACGGTCTTTTTCAGACTTATTAGGCGTCGATGAACATACAAATTTTGTTTTAAGAATATTTATATTTACTCCTTTTTTCATTTCTTTTTAATTTCAGGGACTGAGCTTTAGCTAAACCTAATCTAAAGTTACATTCATTATTTTTTTATTTTATATATGTATGTACTGCCTTTTTTTCTTCTTTTAATATGACAAAATGAAAGATAGTATAATATGCATTATCCAATATTCAAGACATCAAGGAAATTATGAATGCAAAAAAATCCTTTCAGCTATCGCAAGTAACCCTTATTACATCCTTAAAAGTAAAGAATCACTGCCTTTTCGTTATCCATAACATTCCTCTCCACAATAAGAGAATTCTATTTGCCAAAGGCTGGAAGAGAAGGTGAAGTGAAGGAATTCAGAGCAATTATTGGAAATGTAAGAAAACCTTTTGGAAAAGAGGGGCTGGGATTAGGGATTCATTAGGTGAAGGTTACAAAGTGGGAGGTGGGTTATCTTATATTTAGGTTTTCTAAAGGAGGTTACATGCAAAGGGGCCTCTATGGGGGGATAGTAACAAGAGCTTATTTCAAGAGATTAGAAGACAAAATAAGAAAAATATCATAAATCAAATAGAGTTAAGACTTTTCTTAAATTGTATTTCACGTTGTCAGTTGAAGTAATTCATTGTCAAAAGAGCTTATTATTAGTTAATAGCAAATACAAACCTCAAATAATTAAAATGAGGAAAATTTACTTAAATAAAAATTTCTGACTAAGGTGTTTCATCGAAAAGCAGCGTGTCAAATAGACCAGGTTGCTTCATTATTTAATTATAGTATCGGCTGACAAATGACAATAGTCAATAATTAATAAGTATCAAGCGATGATAACATTTGAGTCAATTCAATATGTCAATAGAAAATTAAATCAAGAGTACCATATGGATGTACGTGTTTGCCATATTTAAGTAGAATATACGGTGTTGTGTTCATCAGAATGATTAATTGATACAAATGGAAGGTAATTAGTTGAAGAATGCAAATGTATCTCACAGTCATTTTAAGAAATGACTGCTTCTAGCTTACTTTGGTGTTGACTCAAAGATAAGTCTTGTTGCTCTATGGCAACTCTAGATAACTTTTATGTTCTATATTCAGTTATATTTTCAGTGATATGGCAAAACTAGATGTTAGTATCTACAAAAAGTTGTAGACTTTTAAGGGAGAGAGGGGAGCTATTTGGTACACTCTTCACTTTTTGGAATATTGCACTGCATGTTGAAGTAATTTTGAGATTCTAGTTTTATTGTTCCAAAGTTCAAAACAATATGCAATTTTTAATACCAATTTTATGTAAAATTTTAATGGTACTTCAGTTGTAATATTCATTATAATCTTGGCGGGTTTTTTAGTCTACTTGCTTCATGGATATGGGAAGTGTCACAGTTCAGTATTGGGTGTTCTCACCACCGTCAAAAAGCTGTTGCTCATGGAATATTAATATGTATATACTCTACGAAAGGGCTGGAGTAAAAATCGTAGAAACTACAAGGAATTTAATAAAAACAACTAGCTCTGTGGATCAAATAGCCCCAGTCTATCCTTATATTCATTTATTGTTTTAAAAAAATGGAGATTGTTTTCGTCAGGGAATTTTTTGGCAATAATTGGCAATCTAAAATCCATATTGTCATAGTTTTTATATACCAATACTTTTAAAACACTACTAAATTGGTGATTAAATAGTTTGTAATAATTTGAAATCTAAATATACTGAGCACTGAATAAGGAACTATTTATTATGAATTGATCTTATTTAAAAATTAATTTGTTTGAAAGCTATACTATACTTCTTTTTCCTGCCTATACGAAAGTCGATTTCAATTTTGTATATTATATATATATATATTTAACATTCAGAAAATTATAATTTGTTATATATAAAAAAAAATGTCAATATTATATACATTTTTAAAATAGGAAATATTTAAAATATCGTGGTATAAAAACATATTTAACTCCTAAAAAATATTTTTTTATCACCAATAAAAAAATGTATACTAATATAAACATGCATCACTTCTATGGGGTTGGTTTCAACCAATAAAATGCCCATTACAGTATTACTAAGGATTAAAGAATGTAGATGTGCCGAACATATAAGCATTAAAAACTAATTTCCTTAATACCTACTTGAATATACGATGAAGTACAATTTACAATTATGTTTGATTCTATCTCATTTTTGTAAACTGCAGTGAGTTTTCAAAAGATAAATTACATGATTGCTCCAACATCTTGAATAATTAAAGACCAAGAAAAAACTAGATGGGTAGGATCTAAACTCATCAAATTTATAATACATTAGTAGAAATGTTTTTTTTTTTAAGAACACGAGGAGAAGGCGGGAGCGAGACGTATAGTATAACTGAATTAGGACCCTTGTTAATATTATCTGCCTGGTATATACATTTTCATGATATTGGGGGAGAGAAACTGAATTACTGCTTGAAAAAGGAGACCCTTTTAAATTAAAAATAACATTACTGCAACACTATTATGATATTTAAATTTATATACATATATTTATTTTCTTATGCGTTGTTAGATTAATTTATACCAAAAAT
The DNA here is from genome assembly GCF_016086655.4 of Lepeophtheirus salmonis. Taxonomy (NCBI): domain Eukaryota; kingdom Metazoa; phylum Arthropoda; class Copepoda; order Siphonostomatoida; family Caligidae; genus Lepeophtheirus; species Lepeophtheirus salmonis. The sequence goes on from NC_052136.2 coordinate 4,152,156, forward strand.
GGGTAAGAATGCTTACTGCATCAGAAGAAGTTAACACCACGACGACCAATTGAATAATAAACAAAAAAGAAGAAAGAGGACTCGTTTTGTTATGAAAAAATATTTTATAGGTTTATTAAACTATCGAGCTTTGTTGATCGTAATGGAAATGCTGGCCTTAGTAGGCCACAAAAGCGTGCCCGGTTTTAAAGGTGATTTTTAAGTTTATCAAATTAAAAACAATCAGAGGCAGTTCTTACTTATTCGGCCCAGTCCTTAAGACTGTCGGTCCTTCGGACTGTCAGTACTAGAACTGATAAAAAAAGAAGAAATGAAATTGAGTAACGTCATCAAGGACCAAACTTTATAAGTTTTAGGTATGATATGTATGACTGAACTGGACAGGAACGAGGCTGGCTTGAACGGGACTCCAATCTTCAGTCCCAAATAAGGATTGACAAAACAATAATGAGGGCATACCTAGAGTTGTAGAAAATATAAATTGTGCGCAACATTTTTTGTAGTTGACAATTTGAGTTGTTTATTTTTATTTTTCCAAGCTGTGATCATTTATTTTTAACTCTTAAGGTGATAATATCGAAGTAATAAGTAATCACTATTGATTAATTGAGAGTAAAACTAATCATTTTTTGGAAAAATAAGTATAAGTGATTATTGGACGCAGAGTATCATTGATAGTCGACATTGTGGTATAACTTTATTTGAAGGAAGATTAAGCTAAAGCAACTCCGAGTCCCCTTGATACTCCATAATAGATATCAAGGGGACTTGGAGTTGCTTTAGCTTAATATTCCTTCTAATTGAAAAGGTTGAATTTCAATTTTCCCTTTTTCAAAACTCAAAACTATCTACAAAAAGAGATGGAAAGAGAACCCATGATGTATGGGTAAAAATTCTAACTATAAGATGTTATTGATTTTTTTGAAAATGTTAATGAGTTCCTATTTTTTTTTTTTTTTTTTTTTTTTTTGTCTCCTTTCATTCTTCATTTTTATGATTATTTATGTATATATCGGAAAAGACAGATGCCAAGATTAAGTAAGACGATATTACGCGAAGCTTTAATAATATGTATATTAGGGTGAGCTGGATACCTTGAATTTGTCCAAACAACCTAAACTTTTTTTTTTGTCGAGTGTATGAAGACAATGAACAAATCTGTGGGATTTCATTCAAATATGATTTTACACTATGCTTTTCTTTGTAATTTCTAAAAACACTATTTTATTGGCGGATTTTAATTTTTATATACTTACGTTTATCTTAAATCCTTAAATTAAATGTTGCAAATGTTTATTAAGTCCACAATAATCAACACCTTAAAAATGTTAGGCTTCTTTAGAAAAATTCGAGGAATCAGCTTTCATTTAATGTAAATATAAAAAATGAATATTTTACCAAATATAGGTAGATAGTAGTGTTGGGTGCCCGTATTGAAATCCTAGACCGTTCTGAGACCCTTATATTTTGCTCCAACAAAAAGCTCGGTCTAGACCAGTCTCACATAAAAATTTGTTCTAAATCCGTCCAAAGAAAAAACTCGGTCTAGATTGGTCCAGAGGAAAAATTCGGTCTAGTTCGGTCCTAAAAAATCGATTTTACAGATAAATTGTTTATAACATGACATCATATGTTTTTTTAAGTATAATGACGTTAAACGAAGTTTAAACAGAGATAGCTCGGATTAACTTTAATCCCGCTGTCTCTTATATGTATACAGCATTTGTTATGGTACTTAAAAAGTACTTTTTCAATTTTTTTTGAAAAAAAAATGAATGACAGTTGATAAGGAAAAAAAAAATGATCTCTCATAATATATAAGACCGGAAAAAATCGGCCCATAAATTAAGACTGAATAAAAATATCGATCCATAGAGTGAGGCCGAATCAACATTGATCTACAAAGTGAGACCTAAAAAAATCGGTCAACAGTCTGAAGCCGGGGTCTGAACGGAAAAATCGAACAATTATAATCTTTAACTCTTTCTCCATCGATGGAATATACTAATGCAAAATATATAATGTTTACGAACGAATATTTGTCAGAACTGGATCAAGAGTCTCTGTTCTTCATCTAATTTACTTATCAAATCTCTGGATCCACCAGGTTTCTTTTTTGTTTTTCTCTTTGTGTCTTTATGCTTATTCTAATTACATTTTAAAACAAGGGTCGTGAGCATAAAAACAAATTGATTAAATCAGAAATTATACAAATTAAAAAAAAAAAAAAGGAAGATGAGACAGGGCTTAGGACATATTTAAATCCCTAAAAAATGATTTTCAAGCTTCTCACATCTTAGAGTAACTATGGAAAAATATGGAAACATATCAAACTTCAAAAAAGTATATCTTTGAATAGGTCTATTATACTCCCGTCATAATTCCTATACTAAGAACTATTAAAGTTTTATATTGCTAAAATATTCATTGTAATATTGGGGTAGTTTATGTAACTAATGTAAGGGTTGGTTCCGGAAATTTTAGACCGCTCTAAGATTAAAATTTACTATTATTGTAGCAAAAAGTGACTTACAACTTCTGTGCTATACACACACACATCCTCTCCTTTGCACTACCGAATCTGTGGATAGGCTAGTAAGTTGGTATTTTTTGTATCGTATTTTTAGTCAAAAAGTATTGAAAATATTGATACCAACTTTAGTCCAGGAACTGATACGAAAATATGGATATTGTGGCAATTTTACTATACAAGAACATGGCTAGCTTTTATGAGTTGCCCAACTGCAAACTGATGAAATAGTTGTGATTTACTTATGACACGGTGCAATATCCTGGTGAAATGAAACATTCTTTTTCTTCATATTGGGTCCTTGTTCCGTGATTGTATTTTTCAAATGATCTAATAACGCAAAATAATACCCACTGTTTATGGTATTTTCCTTCTCAAGTTAATCAATGACTATTATGTTATTATCATCCTAATATACCGAAGTCATAATCTTTCCACCGGATTTTTGTGTTTACGGGCGCTTTGGACGCGATTTGAATGCTATACACTCAAATGACGATCGTTTTGATTCTGGAGTGAAGTAACTGTTCCATATTTCATCCATTGTCACATAGTAACACTATAATTCCGATTTGTTATGTTTAAACATGGCCAACCACTGAACTAAATTATCAGTACTTTTTTTTTTTTTGCCAATAGTGAGCAAACGCGGCGCGGCACCCACATTGAACAGAGCTATCTCATGGACAAATCCTCATGCAATATAAAGGGAACAGGTTCTTTTCATATCTTTACGATGTCAGTTAATTCATACAACTTCACTTTCCGATCATTCAAAACGATTTAGTGGATTTGTTTGATAACACCTCATTTGGTCGTCCACTGAATTTTGTATTGTGAGTGTCTATGATAAAGTTTGAAGTCATCAAACCAACACTTAATTGTTTTTTCTGTTGGAGGGATACATAGATAATGTTCAAAATCAATGTGATTCGTATATTTAGTTGGTATATACCATGGCAAAATGGAATGGTATCATTAACATCTATTTGATGAAAATGTACATTCAATGTATCGCTGTTAAGAGTGTTACTGGTATATACAAAAACACTACGTGATAACATGATGGCTACATAATATGCAGGGATGTACAATAGAGCAGTTTGATTTCCAACTTCGATTGCGTCTAGTGCGGAAAAGTTGTCATATGTTATGAAAATTATCTGTGCTAAATCCAGTATCCTATTAAGTCATCTTTAGGTCCCACATCTCGATTAAATTATGAAAAAAGGGGAAAATTATTTACTTGGCGACTATATATACTAAAAAACCATTTTTAGTTATTTTGCATCAAATAATATTGATATAAATTTTTTTAGACTATAAAAAATGTACAATTACTATGTTATTCTAAAATGATAATTGCAAAATAATGATTAATGCTGTATTCTAATCCTTATTGACGAAATAAATAACTTTTGTGTTCTTTCAAACTTTGAAATAGATGTGCTACTTAAAGACGCGTCGTAGGATGATTAATTTTTACGTAGGTTATTTTCTTATCACACAACAACTTCTCTGAACTATCCGTTAGTGAAATTCGAAAAAAAGTTGAAAAACAAACCATCCTAATGTACAATTTTACTAGATTCATTGCATAAAAAAAAATAGTAGAGAAGTACAAACTCAATAATGCTCTAATATAAATATATGTATATTGTAAAGCATATTCAAAATGCACTTTCACATCATTCCATGTCAGGGAATGAACTTGTATTCAATTACCCTAATGTACATCACCATGAGAATCTAGAACAGTTGTAGTAGTTAATACATATACCAACATGGGGGGGGGAGCTCTTATTATATATTCTAAAATGAGAGAGAGAGATGAATGCTGGAGACTGGTTATAAGCTGTGGCGAAGGAAGTGTGTGTGTAGTTGTTCAAATAGCCGCAAATGCGCTTGAAATTTTTTGATTTGAGGTTGTTCGTTCATTGATTTTACAACAAACATTTTTATTCTTGATAGGACATTTTCCTCAAATGTTTACAGCAATAATGTAACACTTTACCATAAAAATATGCACTTTTTATTTTTATAAACATTTATTATCACAGGGTACAACAAGGTTTTTCTCCTCACTTAATCTCCCGATTTTTACTAGAATCAATGCTAAATGAAAGATAAATAAATTTTACTATTATTATTCAATATAATTGCTTTTGGCGTCAATAACAGCTCGATTTCGGAATCGGAAGCAGATCTTGATGAGAGTCTCTTTTGGCAGATTCCAGAATTCCTCCCAGATCCTGGACATCATCTAAGATTTTGTGTTATGGTGGAGGATCTGTTGCTGTGTAGCTCAAGTGTACCCTATACAAAGAAGTCCATCAGGTTGAGGTCCAGTGAGCTTGGAGGCCAAACACTGGCTCCAACAAAGTAAAAAAAAACTTTTCTTTTGCCTTTTCTGTAAGAAGTTTAGCTCTTTACATAGTGTATGATTTTTATCGCAAATCATCTGCCATAGACTTTCAGAATAGTTGCAGTCCCTGGCCATTGCCCTCATCGATTTGTATGATCCAAAATGGATCATTGTTTTTTTATAGAATAAAATCCTGATCCCTCAGGCAGTCTGACCTCATCTTGCAATCATCATGCCTTGCTGTTAGTTTAGAATCACCCCCAGATTGTTCCAGTTCCTTCCTGATTTTCCAGATAAAGAAATTGTCTAGGTTTCATAAGTTTCAAATCGTATATTGTCTCTTCTGGTGCGGATTGCAACAAAGGCACGTTGCCTTTTCTACTATTTTGGAGCAAATACTTCGTTGTTGATGCCATTTTTTAAATCTGTCGACAAAAACTTCTGGGTAGCCGCCAAATAACGTTCTACCTACGCATGCGCCCAAACATTCCTGTAAAAAATGACTGTGGGCGGTAAATATACATAAACTGCGCGCTATAGGGTGTACAATACACTTTATGTCTAAAAAATAATCAGTTTAGGGAAAGACTATATGATAACTTTTGAAAAATTATGTATTCACATAAAAAAAGTAATTTTTACAAATTGGTCTATTTGTGCTTATATCAAGGCGGTGGAATGGGAAAGTGTGTCCCTTGGATTCTGCATTCTGATTTGGTGAATCAAGTGACGTCACAAATGTACTACCTATTACCTGAGAAATGAAAACAATAATATTAATACACAAGCGTGAATTGAGAATTTATCAAGGTGGTAGATAATATATAGTCTCTTCAATGGCATAGTATGTCCAAAGGATCTCGTCTCTAAGGCGAAATCCCATGAACAAGTGATTCACTCGGTGGATCCCATCTCCTTTAGTGGAAGGATCGTTCATTCTGCTGGTTCATCTTCATATCAATATAGTGACTTCTGATTTCGTTAATCATTGTCCCTACGCATAAATTACACATGATCTTCCAAGGAATCATCGTATACTACATATAAGAACTAAGGAGTTCCATACAACGATAGAATAATTGACTAAGATAGCCAGTGAGAAGCGGAGAGATCCTTCATCCACTGCTCCTTATTTAAAATTATTGAATGTCAACTATACCTTGTGCCCTTCTCTTAGAAATCTATTCCATTAATAAGAGTCCTTCAGTGTCAATGATGTATATAACGCAGAAAGCACTTATCTCTATCACATGTATATCAATTCCATTTTTAAGTTGGACTGCGTAATATACCGTCTATAAGGATAATTATTTAACCTGGACACATCAAGCTCACGCCTGATTTCTTTATTCCTACTGAGTCACATTTGTCATTGTAAAACAAGTGGAAGATGATTCTAGACTCGTATAGATAATGTGCTTTTCTTTTCTCGATATTTTGGTCTGCAAATCATATTCAATCCTGCTACTACAAAAAAATAATTATTTGAAGGTGTTCAGTGATTATGTGTTCAACAAAATATATAACAAACCTCCTAACTTCTGTAAGATTATGTTGAAATATCAGAACGTCATTGCAATTCCCAAACTTATTGAGTCAGGAATCCTTTTCTATGCAGCCAAATTGCTTGTCACCATATTGGAATATTACTCGTGTAAATATATAGGATCTCCACAGAAATAAATAAATTATTAAATGTTTTTCATACGAGCGAATTATAAGTTGTTTTACTCAAAACAATATTTAAAATGTAACTAAATAATAACACGATTGTTTTAGTATTTATTGAAAAAATAATAAGTCATCAATGATATTCTTCAAAATTTACATTCCCTATTTATGGGTTCTCCGTTATTTTATTTTATTTATCTTATTAATTAATGCAATCTTATTTTGGAGATACAAATGCTATTTTGTGATTGTTTTTAGGTAAGTAGAAATGTCAAAATCCTTATATTATTATTTGTAGAACTATAATTCCTCTCTATCACAATCTACTACAAGCAATTTGAAATTGGGGATGCTTTATAAAATTTGATTTCCCTTGTATTATTCAAATATTGACTAAAATATCTATCCCTTTTTGGAGATAATAGTAAAAACAACAAGGCAACAAAGGGCTATTAAATATATCAGTTTTGTTTGCAAGATTGAACACTATATCTTTTTAAAATCTCATTGTAAGTTTATTTTTTCACATGAGTATTTTATGTTTAGTACATAATATCCACTTATTCTGAATATGTTATTGATTTCTTTGCTGTACTGATGATTTTATTATAAAATATGCCTAATATTAAGATATATGAGTGTATATCCCCCATCTAAAGAAAATTGAAAAATATTCATAAATGATTAGACACAGTTGCAAGGCAACTGATAGTTATAGTGGTCTATCGTATTATATTCATAATTGTGGATTAACGTGTTTTTTTTAAAAATTTTCATACATTCAAGGGTACAGTATGAAAATAATATGTAATCCCACCTTTATATATTCCCAGGCCACGTTTACAAGTATGAAATCTTACATTTTGAGTTAGATTCCTTGTAATCTTAGATTAAAATACAAGGACGGGCCAGCGTTTTCCATACATTTGTTACGTCTTTAAAGCCTACTTACTACTGTCAATTTTTTTAAGCATGATAAAATTTTGAAAATGTAATGACGGTTTAGAACTTCTACATAATGATAAATATGGCCAAACTGTATACTTCTTTTAACATTTAAAAAAAAAAAAATAATAATAAGAGCCAGATTGTTTTAATTAATATTCCCCGCTACAGGTAAGTAACCTTTCTTTTTTTGTAATTTCTAAACAAAAATGGACAAACATAAGGGAGAGAGGGCAGCTTTTAATTAATTTTAAGACAAACTTTCTTTTATTGATGGTAAAGAAAATTCAATGACTACATAATTTTAGGCGTTTGCATGACTTCTGATGACTAATTGTTTATCCAAAGTTCCCCATAAAATGTAATCTTTTATATCCTTTCTTCTATTGTTCAATAAATTATAGTTTCCGTGATGTGTCCTTAGATTGTTTTGAACCCTTCCTTTTCTCTTGACCACTGCCCCTCAATATATTTATAACATATTATACATATGTAGGTACAAGAAGCCATGTTTTTTAATTTATTTTGTATCCATCCTTATAGAAAGCATGCTATCATCTACCATACATATTTTATAAGGTCACCATACATATGATGAAACATGACTTTTATGCTGACTTAATCATGAAAAAAAGCAATTTCTACAGAAGTCTTATTACTATTAATGGAAGAATTCAATTTCTTCCTTTACTAAGTAACTACATATTTGATGTGAGTTTACACAAAAGAAGTCTTGAACAAATATAATGACAAGAAGTATATGTTCAATTTATATTTAATATACTACGTACATTCAAATATTTTAGAGACATATTTCGGTCAATAAGCTTCAAATTTCTGGAATAAGTTGAAATATGTAGGAATTTTGACTATAGTTTATACCATTCATTAGATTTATCAGACTAAAATGAGGCCCCAATATGGCCTTTCAAAATTCATTATCATGATACATTTTTCTAACTTGTTTCTGTGTTGATGGGCGAGATATGTAGACCACCGTCTCTATGCGTTCCTGTGTAACAAGGCTAAGTATAATAAAGAAAAGATATTTCACTATGAACTGCTTTGAAACATCATTACGCATGTTGCAAGAACTTACAAAAAAACACACACAAAAAAAAAAAACACTTACTTTTTATTTATTTAGTGTTCATATGTTATCTTATATCTAATACATATAAATATTCATAACATTTTTAAAGTCAATGAAGAACTTTCTAATTGTATTTTTAAATGTTAAACGATTACCTTGCTAGATTCTAGGTATATATGAGGGGACCTGAGCCAGTTGCAACACTTTTTGTTTGTAGCTACATGGCACAGAATTGGTTTGACTGGATCCACCAAAATTCAACACAACATAACTGCAGAAGTTCCTATTTTTTATGAATAAATTCACAAGGTTAGGTGGAAACAAGAGATTGCTTTAGAAATATAGTTCAATAAGACGGATCCTGGGTTCCTCGTGTATGAGGATAATTCCGAGTCTACCTTCACAGTTCCTTTGGGGGTCATATCTGTTTTTCTGGAAGGTCTTCTCCATCATTCTTTATATGGCCATTTAAAAGACCAGGCTCATGGACCACTTCACAATGTCCATTTTCCTTGCCCCCCAATATCAGCATATAGGAGATCTGAGATGCGCTGCCTTTTGGTATTTCCTCACTCATGATGACAAGATGACAAAATCTGTATAAAAGATTATTTATGAATAAAGGATGGTGAGCTGGAATGTCAAAAATCAATCACTAAATCTTCCGATATGAATGAGAAAAGTAACTTAAATTAACAATCCACTTCTTAATGGCCACCCAGTAGATATTTTACTTTTATGTATTTTAGTTTTTCCAAAAACTACAATTTGAGTCCACTTGTACAACACTCACAGGGACGATCAAAATGGACAAAAAATATTTCCTAAAAAATAACTAACTAACCTTTTCATAACGTTGTATGATTAAATTATAATAAATTATAGTAGAGTTAGATACATTAAAATTTATGCTATATATCAATTGTAAGTACTATAGATTGAAGAAACACGTGATTGATATAAAGTGCAATTATATCAAATAATACACAATCCGAGGAAAATTGTATCTACTGTTGAAAAAAACTGTTTTTATTTTATACCTCAAAGAATAGTTTCCAAAAATTATGGATTCTTTTCTTGCAGTAACATGCAATATATTGTACAGTTTTAATATAAATTATATAAATGTAGGCATTTTGATTTTTGAAAAAAAGGAACTGTTCCAACTTTAATTTCTAATAATTTATTTCGTATATATACGAGTATAACTATATAGACCAGTATCCATTTTGATGGAAATAATTGAATTGCATAATTTTGATCATACGTTGTCTATAATGATCAACACGGATTTTATTAAAGTACTATTTCATTTCAAGACTCCTTTTATATCAGAAAGCCGGTTTTACTGTGGCAAAGGCAGGTTCTTTTTATATTGTCGAGGTGCTCTTTATATTTTTTTCAGGAAATATGTTAGATTACTTTTTGGCTTTACTATTTTTAATAAGTGCTAAGGGGAAAAAATAATACCGTTTTTTAGGATGACTTTTTTTATAAATCGATTTGTTTATATAATTTTTGTCCCACACATTTTATTAAAAATGTGTACAATCTGCACAGGGGGATGCTACAGGCCCATCCAGCCCCAATTTAGAAATTTTGTCATGAATAAGAAAAGAACGGTCTGTATATATATATATATAAAATGGACATTCCTGGTGCGTGGCCAAGGACCAGAGCTGCCTAATGCCCTCTTAAAACCAGTACTAAAATCAACTATTTACTTAGTTTTGTAACAGTGTCGATATCGAACACTCCAGGCTGACAAAATTTCATTATGAATTCTGAATCAAAAGGAAATAGTTAATTACAATTAAAAAAAGTTACGTCATACGTTGACCATATCCCTTCTGTCAGATGAAGGTATTAACTGAGTCTACTTGATTCTAGGTTTTTATTTTACAATTTTCCTTCTTTAAAAAATAGGGGATTTGATGAGAAGAAAAAAAAATTATATATCGAAAAATATTACCACAAAAAAGAAATTTCTCTCGTTTTTCCACAATTTATTTCTTCAGATAATTTTCTTACACAAGTAATTATCATTTCTTTCCCCTCATATAACCTCTTCTTCTTATTTTATCTTTTTTTTAATAAAAGGACTAACGGATCTTGCATAACTAAATATGTAGAGTCCATCAAAATATGTCTTTAAAAGTGTTCCAAATATTTACGACGCGACACGTAAGGAGGTGTACATTTGATTACAAACAATATCCATGTCTTAGGACTAATTCCTTATACTCATTCATTCAAACGGATTAATATTAGTGGGAACTTACTCTTTTGAATGGATAATTTAGTAACCAACTCAAAAGTTAACTACCCTAGATGTCTAGTTACGTCTATAACTTAACAAGTAACAAAAAGTAGGTAGGCACATCTGAAGAGACACTGAAAGGCAAGAGGCAAGACGACAGTTGAAACTAAAAAAATAATTTAATCTAATTGAATTTCAACCGTTCATGCAACCTCTATAAAGAAATAGAATAGCAATCACTGGAGATGGGACTTTTACAGAGTGCAAGAAGAATGAACTTGTAGCTTTTCTCTACAAAAATTGCTATTCCTCCCATGGAAACAAGACAGAAGAGGATCTCAACAGAGTAAAAATTTAAAATCTATCAGAATTTAAGGGGGGAAATTTATTTCAATTGATATTTTTAATCCTTCTTTCCAGATGGTGATTTCCCACATCTTTTATGTGTGTAAACATAAATATGTATATAGAAATAAATGATTTATTTATAAGAACTTTTGTATATAATAACCTTCACACCTCTTCAGCTCTTTCTTTGAAAATAAAAAAAGGTATGTGATTTACAATGGGTTTTGTTTTGTGGAAATAAAATGCTACGGAGGGATAAATTTGTACACGTTCATAATTTTTTATTTTATTATTGTACTTTCACTCCTACAAACCAACAAATATTTTAAATCACGGAACCTTTTTTTTTTGGAAGAGATAATTGCTAAGTTTTGAAGATTATTATTTACAAATTTCTTAGAAATATAACAATATACATATGTATTTATGTGATTCCACTTATAGATGAGTATATTTACCTTAACTTACAGTTATAAATGATAAATCCGGAAAATTTGACTTCATCAAGATGAACATCGAGGGCATTGGAGACGAATTAACGACTAAACATGAGAGCTTGATAGTCTTAGGAACCATTTGGCTCTAATTTTGCCACGAATATTTCAATAACAACTAAGGAAGCGACACATAGAGTGACTATTGCTAAACTAGCTTGAGAAAGAAACGGATATAGGTCTATTATCAACTCTAAGAGGTACACGAAGACGACCATCACCAGGGCAAGGTCTATATAATAAGGTCTGGGCAATACAAAAAAAAAAAAAAAAAAAAAAGACAGAACCTTAGCAGTGCATAATGATTTCAGTTGGCCTAAAACGACATTGAAATTTCTCTACATAAATATAATATCATACTCTTCAAATATAATATCAGTTATTAATTAAATATAGATCTTTTGTGTGAAATAAATTTATAAATTAAGGATAGACATGGTGAGAATCAATATTCAGGTGTGCAAATTAACTCCTAAGTGTTGATTTTGTACTTATACAACCTTCTACTTATACTCTTTTTATTCCAAATTTGTTTAAGTCATCAAACTTAAGATAACTGGTGCCATTTCAAGTTGCTTTAGTCCTAAGAGAGTTCCATATATTCCTAAAATTTGGATTTGCAGGTGTAAAAGTGATTTTAAATTCAATTCAAGTACATCTCAGATTTTCCAACGTCATTTTTCCTATATGATTATGAAAGAGACCTGAAAAATGAGTTACTTGGGCTTCCTCAAGTTCAAAGACTGAAAACAAAATCATGTCTCAAACTTCACCTCCACAATGACTCATCCAACGATTATCTACTAAGCATATCTTCCTGAAGTGAAAGACTTAAAGCCTGCAAAAATAGAATCATTGTAGAAAACCTTCTAAAAGATTATAGCAATGAGTCCATCTGTTCCAACGAAGATAATTCTGAAAAAATGGAGGTATATTCCATTTCGAACGAACAAGTGTCATTTGTTCAATAGGAATATGAAGCACTTACTCCAAATGATGAACCTGATATAAGTCTTGGATAGGTAATCTACTGTAAACAAAAATTTTACTGTCTTCAAACCACCTATAAAAATTTACATAATTCATTTGAGCTGTTGCGTCACGATTTAAGGTAATCATTTTTATAACTGTAATTCATGTAATTCTCTTGAACAAGGCACAATTAATTTCAGAGCTTCAAAAACAAACAAAAAAATAAAGCAAAAAAAATTGAAAGTTAGAATCCAAAGCGTATGAGAAGATGGAAATCAAGTAAAATCAAATTCCCGTTCAGGTTAAGAAAATAATGAGTCCTCCATTTAAATTTTGTTAGTCATACAATAAAAAATGACATTACTATGACCCTCGTACTTAGGTGAGTGTTAATTTTTTTATACAAGATATGTTTCATTGGTTGTCGTCAATTATTAGTTTTATTTTTTTAGAATTATATAATTATCTTCCCCCTTCATCTGAGTTCATTCAAAGACTTCGAATTTTAATTATCGAAAAAATTCATAATCTCCTCATACAAAAACATGCTGTTCAAATGGAGGACGAGTTAAATCAAACACATGATACATTTATAATTAAAGAAGTTGTTCTAGGAAATGAATATTATACTGAAAACCATTCTCAAGGTAGAGATATTGACAATCATGTCTTTCCCTCAAATAATTAGGAAAGTTCATATGATTTTGATATCCCAGAATTAACTGAGTTTTCCAGTTCAAACTTCCACACAAGCATGCAAGAACTATCGTATGTGGCTGGATGGAGTGCATCAAAACTCTAAAATAGTTATTCTGAGCTTGGAGCAAAAACTTGTATGACAATTCCTGGAACCTACACTTTTTCGTCATGGGTTATGCATATATCAAAGGGAGGACTCATAGTCCCTTCAGATAAGTTCTTTGAACTTTGCAAAGGCTTATCAAAGTTATTTATTAGATTTGATACTTATGAAATTGATTGAAATGAAAGGCCAATCGAAAGATTTAACAATATTTGTAAAGAATTATATCTTCAATGGTCTGACGCTATAATCATGGGTTTCACTAGAGCGAGGACATATATAACTATTTCATAGTTATATAAAAAACTACAGCTGTATATTACCTCCAACCGAGTAAGGAAACTAAAACAAATTGGTCAATTTATTTATTAATCCTTATGTTTAGATGATTTTTATATAAACTTTTGATGATTAAAAATAAAATGATATATATTATACGGGAGAAAATATGAGGAGTAAAAAAGTACGAATATCATTCATAATTAAAATGTAAATGTATTTTTCTAATTATGTCTCCCTTATGAAATATGTTTTTGTTTTTTTTCAGAGAAATAATTAGTATCTTTCTACACTTTTACATCTATAAGCATAAATTTTATGAATATTTGGATCTTTTCATAAGCCAAGCTGACAAAATTGTCTTTGGTGTGAAGAAGATTAGAATAGGCAATATCACACCTTTTATTTCAAATGGATGACTCCAACAAATTTTGGAATAAACAGAACTAACTATTAATAAACAATGAGGGTTACTGTTCCTCACAATGCTTATTATTACTTAATATAAGATGTAGATTGCATATATCTAATTATATTCAATATAATTGATATATTATTAGAAGATTATACAGTGAATTTCAATGTCTTCTTTGCCCACTGACGTCACTTCTTTGCTTTTATGCTATTCACTGCTAAGGTTCACTCTTCTTTTTTGTTTTGCCCAGACCTTATTATATAGACCTTGCATCTGGAGGCATCAAAAGGGACAAGAAGAGGACCTCGACATGCCTTGAAGAAGTTTTTTTAAAAAACGAATACTATTAATATCATTTATTTAATTACAATAACTACCTATCTTAAAACTTTATAAAGTTATTATTCATATGTGTCTTACAATAATCAAATCATTACCCCTACTCATCAAAGAATATGATAATAATAAAAAAACTGGGAATAATAAAGAAGAACTTGTAGATACTTGACAAAGTCAATTGAGGCAAATCCAATCAGGCTCATGTCGAAGCTAGATAAGGACAGCTTTATCAGCTTGCTGACGATTAATAGGGACGTCAAAGGCAGGGCCTCACCTCAAATAACCCGGACCAGGCTCATCTCCTCTCAACCACCGCCAAAGAAAGTCGATAGACACTGTAATGTCTTTTAATGTAACACCTATGCTAAAAATTCCTAACTTCACTCATAGATGGCACTATTTAAAAAAATAAACTCATTTTCAATTAGTACCAACCTTCAAAAGACAGATGTCAAAATGTTATGAAAATCTCTTCTTTATTCTGTGAGTTATTGCACTAAGTATAAAACTACTTTTGCTATTTTCAAAACAATGGATTCAAAAGTTTCGGCTTTTAATTCTATGATGCTGCTTCTTCATGAGAAAAAATACTGTCCAAGTTAAGTAATGGCTTAAAAATGTAGTAAGGGGACAACATAAAGTGAATAAAAAGAAGTCAATTTTGAAAAACAAAACAAAAAAACTCCACGTCTTTCCTTTGATACGCTCAGGAATTTTCAGCACATCCCATTATATCTAGTGTAAATAACGCTCACTAATCAAATATCTCTTAATCTGATATATCTAATACTCAATGTAAATTTCTAAGTTAGTAACAAAAAAAAAAAAAGAAAAGAAGAAGATATTAGAGGGCTTCAACTAATATTACAAGCATTACGAAAAAATTATGGAATACCAGGGGTTAAAACAAGTGGAAAATGATATATATGATAGCAATAACATTAGAAGAAATCAGCTGAGTAGTTAAATAAGGTGTGGCACATAAAGCCCTACAAAAGGCCCTCCAAACCCATCCTCACGGAACAGATGAAGAAGAAGAGATTGGCCTTTGCAATTGACAAAAAGGGGTGATCTGGGGAGGACTGGAAACGTGTGGATAGGATAGAAGCAAGATGTTCCCCCTGTCTCTGTTGTAAAGCATCCACTGAAGATAAATGTGTGGGGTGCATTTGGGGCTCTGTGAGCTTCATGGGGTGGACTGCAACAAGAGAATTAATAGTGAGTGCTATCATACTGAGATTATAGAAAAGTTTACTCTGCCTGCACTCACTCGCAACAGCAATGAGGGAACAATTTGCCGGTACTAATTTTTCCCCTACCATCGGAGTCCATATTCATGCAAAACAATCCATTATTCGGTAGATTTGGTATTGTCAGTCCTTTTTTCCTATGAAATACACGATAGTTTCTCCAGCAACAATCTTTTTGTGTCACATCTTAAGTAGGCAAATGAATGCCTTATCTCTTAAAAACGGTTTGTATTAGCCTAAGAATTTATTTTCATTTTTTTTTAAATTCTGAAAATGTATCTCAAAAAAGTTTTTCATCTCATTTTTGTCATAAAACCTGCGATCACAAAAACTTGGGAGTTTTAAACTCACTATGGCATATTAATAGAAACAATTTTTTTTGTAATGAACAAACTTATTTAAATGGTTTTTAATGTTTAAATATTTTCAGAGCTATGTATACAGAGGTAGGGATTTACAACAACAAACTTGGAAGTATTAGAAATACGTTATATTTATCCCCGTGGAACAATTTTTTCCCCCATTATTTATTAATACATTTTTTGCATAATAAAGCTTATGTATAAAATTTTAATAAGCTTTATATTTTGAACTTCCTTTAGAGCTTTTTTAACGATTTTATAAAGTTGATTCTTTAAATGTATTTTAATACATAGGTTCTGCACGTGTAGAACAAAAAAACAAAACCTTTTAATGGTAAAAGCATTTTTAGAAAAAATGTAAAACAATACATAATATGTACATTAATTAAATTCAAAGCTACTAAGCCTAAAAAAGTTTACGCATAATTTCAATATATTTTCCACCTCAGTAATTAATATCTGATTAGAGTAACCAATTGATTCAAAACCCTTTTTCAATATACAGGATGAGGATTCCAAAATTAGAAAATTTTCATAGCCGTTTTCATTTCACCATATTTTTATTGTTTGCCATTTTTATTTTGAAGCAAAAGTTGGGAATTTAACGATTTTCTTTCAATGTCTTCCCCTCCATTCAATACGGGACAAACAGAAGCACAGCTGTCCTTGATAATGCCCGAGGACAAGTTGTTCCACTCCTCCGTAATACATCACCTTTTTGGACGAGGCACGTCTTGGTTAAACACATAGCTGCCCCTAAGGAACGTGCTCTTTCACCATGGCAAGACATGGTACCTGAGGACCTTGTAGTAGACGTCCGTGTTGACTTTCTCGTTGGATTTGAAGAAGAAGGGAGACATCTTGCTGGCGTCGGACGCCACGACGCCGAGGACAATGACCTGAGCTGGATGTTTGGTCCTGAAGGTTCCCTTGACCTGAGCTCTTGATTCAGCCAAGAGGCAATAATTTTTCCTGTTCAGAACAGCGTCCACTGTGAAGATCTTCTTGCCGAGAGAAAATATAGTGACAGACTAAAGAATGATGGATAGTAACACTTAGGATTTGTTGTAAAGTTATAAGCGTAAGTCCTTCTTGGAATTTGACGTAGAATAGAGGATCAACATCGGAGTAATTCCTACGAACCAGGTGTTGGGGAAAAAGTGAACTCTCAGACAATACAAAGAACAGTATAGAACAAACCTGCCTATATTAATATGGACACACACAAAAAGTTTGTTTTTGGTGTTTTCTGCAGTCTCAAAGTTGTTTAAAAAAGGGTGGGAAGTCTTTGGTGAGGCACGAGAGGCCACTTTTGATCTTCTCAATAAGGAGATATGGACAGTGAACTCACTGCAGAACAAGGAATGATAAGTATTTGACCATTGATGGGGATATTCATGAATAACTCACAAACGTCACATCCACAAAGCACACTGCTGGCCTCGTTTAATATTATTCTTCCTAAGTTATCTCCTCATTAAAGAGGATAATAAGGACAAATTAAGATCAAAATTTCCAAAAGTGGTTAACTAGATTGTTCCATGTCTTAAACAGGACGAGCCTCCACCGATGCATACAAATCCTTCCAAAAGTGGCTTGATGATAATGTACCTTTTTGACCAAAAATACTGTGCCTCCTAGAGTTTCCACTACTTTATATTTTTGGCTGTAAATACATTTCAAAGTTTATTGACGACGTTGCAAGAATATCAACGACATGAACCAGTCTGATAATCGTCAGTGGTGAGCCATGCTAGACAATACATTATAGCGTATGCAGTAGTGTCTGTAGTTTTATTGTTATTTTTGCCGTCTGTACTCCTGGTCGCAATAGCGGCTCCGACTCGACTTTTTTTCATTTTTAGATTTTAGTGACTAATGGTTTTTTAGTAGTTCTTTTTTATATTAGGTTAATAACTGTATTAAGGTTGACACCGAAGTAGGATATTGAAAGAGAAGTTAGTCTACTATCCCCAAACTTTCATTAAAAAAAGATTAGATATTGGTCTATAAATTAAAAACATTATAAGTAGTTAAATTTTTTAATATACTTTAACCTCGAGTAAAAACCCCTAAGCACAATGATCATAACATCTAGAGTATTAAAGAAAGAGACAGGGAAATTACATTTATAACAGTGAAGATACAGCAAAAATTTCCAGGGACTCAGAAGCAAAATGGGTGTTTTAATGACATAAAACAGACATTTTTTGAAACTTGGGGTTTCCAATGACTTTAGGAAAGTTAAAAAGGATTAATTTATGAATCTCTAATGAACATACAAAATATAATTTACACTAAAAAATGACTAAGATTAATAAATAGTAATAAGATAAAATAGTCAAGAGATCAACAGAAACAAAAAATGTAGAGAAAAGTTTATATGTTCGAGAAATGACATTCAAATAATTAACCACAAAAATTATTATTTAAAATACATTTTTTTTTTGTGATACCACATAGAAAATAAATTCTTTTGCTAAATTAAAAATTAATGGAGATACTTCCTCAGGTTGCCAATCCACTACAGAAACGCAAACAACATTGTAATATCTCCTGATAAATAATATTTTTACTCCACGTTATATGGTAAATTCTCAATTTATCATATCCTTTCTGTATCCATTTTTTTGGGGGGATGGCACTTAATTTAATTCCATAATTGTTTAATAACTTAAAAACCAATTAAGTGTGGTTTTTTTTTCCACAAGTCACCCCAAGGTTTTGAAGTATATTTTTAATGTGGCTTTATAATTTATCTACTTCAACAATGAATATGGAAAAGGGAGATGACTTATTTTGTATAAGTAAAGACATATTTTCTAGAGTCTACAAAATTAAGTATACTTTTGTCCAACGGCTAATTTAGGTTATAAACTCATACCTTTAGAACATTAAAAATGTTTCCTATTTTTTTACATATGATTAAAGTGTCATGTGTAAAAAATCTTTAAGGCTAATAAAGTTTAATTTTTCTTAAATATTCATTTTAACCCATTAAGACAGAAAGTAAAATAAAAAATTCCGAAATTGAACGCCTCCTTCTATTGCAGGGGTAGAGTAAATTTTTTTTACTGTTATCCCAAAAGACCTTGTAGTAATTTATCACAAACTAGAAGCATGATGTTTCTTTCCTTTAACACAAATAAATAAAAGTCATTCTTTATGGCATGGAAATAAAACAAAAGAAAAGTCTTTGGGAATTACACATTTACAAATATAAATAAATTTTTTTCTTTCTTTTTACATGACACACAAGTTAAATTAGTTGACTTCATGTATATAAAATCCTACAAAAACACAATAAATAAATGTTATTGAATCCACTATTATGGGGAAAATATTTATCTTTTCTGGCATTAAAATGGTACACAAAGAAATCTAATGAAAAAAATATTGAAAACATGAATATTTTATTTAAATCCTCTCTTTGGGCTTGGAAAACTGATAATGTTTCATCTTTGATACAACAGTCTCAATATCAGGGATTTTTGATGTAACTGCTACTTGTATGGCATGCTTTTAGTCGCTTCCAAATGTGCAGTTCTATAAGCCTTAGCAAACTTTTGACATCCAAAAGCTTGACAGTTCATCCTTGACCTCAAATTCCATTCCTATTTCACTGTTAAAATGAAAGTCATTAAGATCTTCTCCCAATACTTAAAGCTAATGCCCCCGTTAACATTTGAAAGGATTTACAATCAGCTGACAGTATGAGAATTGGACTCTGGAGAAAAATATCAGAACCTGTTTCTAAGTTTGGTCAGGTGCATTGTGAATGGTTCCTTCATGTCACTAATAGTACAGCGTTTGCAGTCTTCCAAAAACTCTACCATGCTTGGATAGGAAGAAATGTTATTGGCATTTACTTTTGGTTTCAATACTGAAGCTGTGATACAAAAGTAGAAATTATTTCTTGTACTAAGATTTCTCTTCAATTTCTTGTTCAGCACATTTATATTCATACTAAAAAATAATTTAATTTTTTTTTAGTTCAGGGCTTAAAGGAGTTTAAGACCCACACTCTATTCATGACATTTCAATGTGAAAACCACCTCCCTTTGGTTTGGAAAAAAAGGTTTGCATCTCCATCCACAGATAAATCAAGAAATATCATCGTGTTCAGTGCATACACTTATAAAGCATTGACTACCTTAATTACATCATTATGCATAGATTCCACTTCTGGTTCAAAAAATTTCACAACTAATGCTTGGCGATGTATCATGAATATCTGGATTCTTTCGTTAGGCAAAAGTTGCAAACTAATAAAGTGACCAAGCATTGCAGGAGCTCTATCAACGGATACTGAAATACAGTTTTCCCACTTTAAATCAATATTTAGTTTTTTCAACTATACATCAACCTTATTAAATACATTAATAGCACGATTTCTCAACTCAAGAGGACAACACAGCAATATTTTTTCTTCAATTTCATCAGAACGTCTGTATCGAGCAAATACCATCAGCTGCAAATGTCTTCGGATATCTCTAGTTCCCTCAAGTTGAATGACAAACTCTTTTATTGAAGAAATCACTTGTTCTCTCAAGATGGAAATTCTTTCTTTAATAACTATAGAAGATAAAGGCACAGTATTCGGTTGTTTAGATACTTTTGTGCCCACTCATTATTTATTTCATTTTCACAGTCCTTTGTAAGTCTTCACCAAGAGTGTGTGGTTTCTTTTTTCGAGCAATCAACCTTTCAAAACTAGCTTTTGCTCCTTAATGCTGGTCAAACATTGCACCCTTGTTACTTTCCAATCTCTGTCCTATCAATATTTGTTCCAGATTCTCAAGGGATACTCCCGTGGCTTGGAGGACAGATGTGAGTGAAAATTGTACAAGTTTTTTTTTCTTCAGTTTACTCCTTTTGAAAGACTCGGCAGTCAGAACTTTCATACCCTGGGGCTTCGTGTATGTTGTCCTCTATCTCTATGAATACATATTTAAGGAAATCTACCTGCTACGTCCTTTTCCTTGCTAATGCCAGCTGAAAATAAAGGACAAACTCTAAAAATACTACTTTACGACGAAAATCGGTTAACCTTTTGCCGAACAATTAAAACACTTCATACTCATTTGTGAGATTATCCAAGATTAATAAAATGGAAATTAATATCAAGGGTAATGTATTTATTCAAAAGGTATATCTACATTCGTGAATCTCTAAATATCGCTGAAAGTACAGATACCGAAAGGGTACAGGTATAATACGTGTGGCGATATTTTTTTTTCTTCATGACTTTATTTATTTAGGGAAGTTACATATAAAAAGATAAATATGTAAAACATTCTAGTTTAAAATTAATTCTCTAAGCCAAAGTCAATCATCCTGAAAAATTGCTATATATGATGTTAGTTATCAATCCATTTTCAACAAAAATTTCCTTCTATACAATTCGACAGTAAATAAATAAACAAAACAACGTCACAAAATAACTAAAGATTCATTTAAAAAATGAGCAATAGTTACTTAATACATATGTAAATAAAAGGATAAACAAATAATTATTCTTTAAATCTGGAATAGCGATACATAACTGATGCAATCCTTGCGTAACATGGCGTAATATATATAATTGTTTTTCATTATTTATGTGTGATTTTTTGTCTATTTTATTTTGTTAAGTCCTTTGTCCAATTTCTCGATCAGCGAGGTTTTAAGAATCCTGGATTTGTTTCCCTCTCTTAAAACGTTCAAACCCATTACCCTAAAAAAACCCGACCAGTTCTCTATTGAAATAATAACTTTTTAACTAAAAGTAGATCCCTAAGTCTCAAAATGTGCACAAATACTCTTTCACTATTACTTAAAAATTAAATACAAAGATAAAAAAATGCATGCCATGTCAAAAAATACGGAAAAGCATCCTTTAATTGTTGTTCAAACAAGAAAAATTTTGACGAATACTCCCTTATATCGAAATGATATTTTTTAAAGAAAAAATAGATTTACGAGTCGCAAAATTTGTACATGTGTTGTTCTTCTAACATGTCGTATAAAAAGATAAAAAATGTATTTACTCTACGTTCAAAATGTCAAGTGCACCATTTTTGACCTCGTTCTTTTGAATATAGCTAGAAATATATTTTTTGAGAGTACTTCATACTCTAAAAAATTTAATAATACGGTATCATGAGCATCGTATGCAAAGACAAAAGCTCAAATAAATTTAAAAAAATCATGGAAATATTTAACAATTTCAATAGCATTGTAGAAATGGGCTAAACACCCCATGTAAGTACTTGCTTTTGAACTTGAAGATAAGTAACCCCCTTCATTTCTTTTCAAATTCTAAAGCAAGTACTTACAAGTTCAATAGCTATATATTGAATATGAATGACTGTCTGTGGTTCGTGTGTTTCCGGGAATACCCGCATAAAGAATGAATGGATTTTGTTGAAATTGTTCATTTCGGCTCTTAAGGCTCGAGAGGTTAGTTCTGGTAACCATTTTTCAAGGCCATGGTGACCTTAAAATAACATTTTTGAACTAAAACAACGACTACCTCATATAAAACAAAAAATAAATACCGTTAAATTATAAGAAATTATTCTCAATGCACGGTGGTATGTATTTTTTGCACAGTTTTTTTTAATCGGAGATTTTAAGGCTTAGGGAAGCCAAAAAAAAAAAAAAAAAAGATGATAGAATCAGACAATTTTTTATTTTGACAATAATAAGAAAGTTGATCGAACAAGAGTTAAACTAGAATATTTTTTCTTCTCTAAACCTTATAATCTTATTTTTTTAAAAGTGTGTAAAGTTACACAGCATGGGTCTAGGAAAGCTTGCCTTGGGAAGGTTTTGCCGTGGGATTACTCGCCCTGAGAAATTCGCCGTGGATATAGCTCACAGGGAGGAAAAATCGCCTCCTTTTATTCAATGTAAGTAACAATCACAATTATCTATGTAATGACTAATGAGTTCGAATCATAGATAAAATACGTAATATATAATAAATAAAAGAATAAGAATCAAACACGAGAGCTATTCGAATGGAAGAAGTGCTAATCACTTAATTATCGGTTATTCTTTACCATTAGACTGTAGACATGATTCTGATTGGAAAATACTCATGGACGGACAAATATGCATAATATCATATCAGGCAAGAACAGTGATTTCCACTTCGTTATGAGCCAGGATTTTCAATAGAAGTTGTATTTGGATGTAGTGAGGCAAATCACTGAGCCCGACTCAAAGGTTGGGTTGAAGGGGAATACGAGGAAATGAGAAATGTAAGCTAGAAGGACTGTAATGCTCAGTACAGTTGGAGCAACAATGGTCTTCTGTGCTATATATCCAATATACACACAAATCTGTAGAAATTAATAGACAATTTATAATAGATGAAGGTTAAAAAGTGGAAATATTATTCCAATAAAATTAATGAATATAAATTGTAATAAAAGATTGTAATGAGTTATATAAATTGCCCTATAAATCCATATCTTGGAACTTGTATCCATTTAAAATCCCGCATAGTATTAACATAATTTATGTGTGTGTTTATGTGTGATGTACCTCCTGCATAGAATTACACATATAAAAAAACATTTATTTAAAGAAAAAACAGAGACAATTACAAACTTTAGAAATAAAATAAAAGTTGCTCATAATTTTAAGTTACGTACGTAAGGTTATGGTTAGTTCTGATTAGAACAGATTCCTGGCCTCTAGACAATAAAAATTATTGTCATTCGAATAATAAATACCAATTAAAATGGGAAATTAGGAAGAGGATGAACCAGTTAATCTTGGAATTTATAATCAATCTTCATTATGGTTAAAAAAGGAGCAAATGTATTGTAGGTTTGGAATTAGGTCAATTTAAAGTACAATACTGTTAGGATGAACATGGCTCTTATATATAATCTTTGAGAGGTTGGAACCTTCCCATGTAGTTACCCCAACAATACGTACCACAATTAACCAAATTAGATAATTACGAAGTGTCGAATAACTTTTTATAGAGCCGTTTCTGTAGTTATAAAATATGTATTTACATTTATTTAATAAATGAGTTAATATATATATAATTAAACATTGACAAATGAATTTATAAGGATATTAGTTTAACAAATTAATTAAGTTATTTTCATTCTAAATGGTAAATTGGATGTAATAAATATATAAAGATCTAATATATATATTATTTGATAAGTATCACTGAAGACAATTATTACAAATGAAGTTAAATCTTCAAATGTCATTGTATCATATTAGAAACGTATAAGTCACTTGTTATAGTTTGCATAACCTGGTTTGAGATCATTTAGAGATATTAATTCAGAGTCCTATAAATACAACTCCGAGGGTTCAAGTCCCTTGAGTCACTACGTAATGCAGCCATGTATCGTACTCTTTCAACAAGAAAGAAGGTTCGTGAAGAGACAACGAACATTGTTTTCATCTTTTTTTTTCCAATTTTAGGTTACTCCAACTGTAACTGAGCATTACAGTTTTTCTTGCTTACATTTCTTATTTCTTCATGTTCTCCTACAACCTAATTCTTGAGTGCCTCCCCGAATCTCCTCAGTGATTTACCTCACCACATCCAACCACCTCTTGTATCAAAAAATTCTGACTCTTGACGAGGTGGAAATCATTGCTTAATCTAATCAGAAGAGTTCATAACTAATTTTAATTTCTTAATGCCTGGGCAACACTGGACAAACTTACTCTAGTCAAAATTAAATGTGTTATATATTGGGGTTTGCCAAACCACAAAGGACAAAGTTGAAATTTCCGATTGGATAATTTTAATTACTCTCAATGGTCAAGTTTTAAAAAGTATTTAATAATATACCAAAGCTCTCTTTTTATGCTAATATTATTTTTCAACATTGACTATAAAAAGTACTTCAATTACATTGTATTACAGTATACATATATTACAAGCAGGAAAAATAATCCAAATAACAAAATATATACTGTACTATATAAACATAAAAAGTACTAGAATTTAATATAAAAAGCATAAAGTTATATATAATTCTTTTCTTTTCTGTTTTATTTATAAAAAGTAAGCACAAAATTGATAATTGAGTTGCCTCTATGGATCCAAGCAACTGTATCTAACCAGGCATGTGGATTTATATGACTCCCAACATATTCATGAATAGCTCTTAAAATGGAAATATACTTCCTTTCATATGCTAATAAGGTATTCCATTCAAGGACTGGGGCTAAATGAAGGCAAAGCCAATTCAAATGCATACATATGTAGATCCCAAGAGGATTTTCATGTATCCCTCAACCTTTCCTTCAAAAAAGGGGAACAAAAATACATATTTAATTTGATATATGAGTTTTTGAATCCTCAGTTTGACAACTTAAAAACTTCATCAATAATATTGTAAATATATAACCACTTCATCACTAAACAAAAAAGAATGCAAATTGCTTACTTATAACTAAAAAAAAAGGAACTGTGAAAAAATAAAACTGTGTTTAGCAATTAGAAAAGGAGAAACGGTTGTTGTGTGTGTCCTTTCGTGTACTTTTTTTGCTCATCATTGAATAGGTTGTCGTGGTGTTATCTCTTCCTCTAAGTAAGCATTATCCCCTATCTTAGGTCTCAATTATTTTGAAAATATATAATAAATTCAATATTTGTAAATTGGAATATTATTTTACCTTATTTTCCCTAGTGGAACGTTATTTAAAATACACAAGTTTCTCCTCATTAAAGCACTAATTTATTTTCTCCCTAAAATTATATAACAGGCAGCTAATATTTACAAGGGTCTTAATTCAGTAATAACATATGTATGTCTTGCTTACGATTTCCCCTCACGCTCTTACAAAAATTCCATCTCCACTTATAACCTATCAAATTGTTGCAAATCTAAAACAATTTTTTTTTCCAAAAATGACAAATCTAATTTTAGAGGTGTTATATAAAAAATGAAGGAATTCTCTGATTTGAAACTTTATCTATTTTTAAATGTAAATATGCAGTGATAAATTTAATTTAATTTTAGAAGCAACCATTGTGATGGTTGCCGGCAGGAAAATGCCATCTGCTGAAAATTGCCTGCAATTATACTACAAGTACATTTACAGAGTGGGCGAAAACAAATTGAAATTGATATATATTAAACATAAAAATTCACCGAATATATATTTTTTGCACATAAATAATGACAAAGGACATTCATGGTTTATTCATTCTATATACAGGGAGCGGGGATCAAATAGATACCAGCCTGATGGACTCCATCAAGGAGGTATTCGGATGAGATGGTCAGAAGAGCCTGCGGCCGGTTCAGAGGCCGCATTGAGGCCGTTATTGATTCCAACTGTGATTATATCGAATGAATAGCTACTCTATACCTATATACTCGTCATAGTTTTGATTTTCAATAAAAAAGTTAAAAAATGTATATTTTGTGTTGTTTTTTGTAGAAAAATATTTTGGCGACAATTTGATCCCCGCTCCTTGTAATTGCCATTGGCCTCTACAAAGATTTCGATACGAGGTCAGAAAATTAGACGTTCCCGGGTAGAATATTTAGGGCCTCCAAATTTGGGTAATGGTATATATTTGGTATTGTTATACCTACTTTTGACTACGCATATCAAGAAGAGAGGGAAGGCACTTTGGTTTCCCCTGAAATTTTTGAATTGGGAACAATAGAATTACTGTGTTTTTATGGAAGTTCTGCCATACATAGTTCCAATTGTTGTACTTGATCCGAATCTAGGATCCATATGTACTCCCTGCCCCCAATTTTAGACCCCGGCTTATGTGGACATAACTTTTCCATAAGACTCTATTGCTCCAAGGATCTTTACTTTGGTTGGACTTTTTTTAGTGGGGCAGCTTTCTTTTCTTTTCTTGGTTTTCAAAGCAATCGGTCGTTTTGCGGTTGTGATCCTGAACAAAAGGGAAAATATATTTGTCGGAAATTTTTTCGAGATTGAATTATATTAAAAAAAAAAAAAATTGTATTGGACCAGAGCTTGAATTTTTTTTATTTTTTTTATGGTTATTAGAGTTAATAGGAGTCTGAGAGGCCTTACGTAGTTCTAGAGTCCAATCCACTTTGTGATATATACACATCTAAACGAAGCTGCATATTGATTGGTTCCTGCAAAAATAGGAAATGAATGATTTAAGTCTGAAATACTTTGCATTTTTTTTGCCCACTCTGCATATTTAGCAATCAAACTACTAATCTATCACATCTACAGAGGGGCCTGACCAATTTAAATATCAGTTTATAGTTTTTCCATCTACAAATGTGTGACGATAAAATAATTGGATAATTGTTTCCAAAATTGGACAAGTGATTTGTATAAAATAACTCCAGATCAACGGGTATAACTTGGGTTCTCGAGACAGATTTAAATACTCGCCCTGCCGCTTCAAGAACCTAGGTAACTTTTTTTTATAATGATATATTCTACGGCCGCTATTATAGTTCAAGGGTGACTCCCTTAGATGGGGAAACTATCGGCAGATCCTTAAACGGGTCAGTCCTATTAGTAGATGGACATATTGGTAGATGAAGCACTACAGATGTATAATTGCAGGCAATCTTCTAAAACCCATTGTTATATCTTTTTTTATAAATATGTATGATTGTTTATTTATAAAAGCTTAGATATCTATTTGTAGTGTTATCCAAAATAGTTATAATCAAAAAGGACATAATTGGATATTTAATCAATAAAGGAATTACATCAATAGCTCCTTAGAAAACATTGGATTTATTTCTTCAAGTAGTCTAAAAGATACTATTGTACTTCAAATTACAGCCAAAACTTTAATAAATAACTAAGAGTTTAATGTAATTTTAGAGTGTATAAGATGTAAACATGACGTCAATTCTACGTAATTTATCATTCTTTATTATTTAAAAATAACTAAGATGGGTGACATGCTATAATTTCAAAATTACTTAGCTATTTTCTAGTCAACCTGCCTGTTGATGTAACAAAATTTCGTAGATGATTATAGAAAAATTACAATATTTTTTAAGTTGTAATTTTCCTAGCTGGAATTACTGGCTTATAAATTAGGTGCGACCAGAATTCGATATTCCTTGATACGTATAAAAATTGATTGCTTTTCATTTAAAAAAGCGAGACTTCTAAGACATAGATTTTTTCATTAGACGTCTCATAAAAAATCTCTGTTCCTTAATTAACATATAATCAACCTGATTAACGATATCTACATAAAGTATAGATTGCCTGTGCTCATGAATAACGGAGAGTAAAATGGATTTTCTGTTGGGGAATTATTTGTGTAGGTTCTTTTTTCAATTTGGAGTGTAATTGAGGATTGTCAATGAAGTTATTCCTACCTATGTCCTTGCTTGAGATGGAATATGACTAGTGTTTATTTATTTCCTGTTATAGTTGCTTGTAACTATTCTAATGAAACGTCAAGACAACTTAGTTGCTCTCCGCCAACCATTATTCTAATTGTCAGGGCTACCATGCCAATTTTCATTGTCTTTGTTTATATATACTGAAAGTGCTTAAGATTTACAACCCTATACATTAGAGTGCTTAATTTTCTCTAAAAATATCATTGTCGTTTTTTATGAAGTAAAAACAATAAAAAAATAATAATTTCCATATACTTTTTTTCCATAATTGTCTGCACTTATTTTTACATGTGGTATATAATCAAATGTGACCTGCTCATCAAAATATTTTTATTACTTATGTTAGGCAAATGTATTTTAAATTCCAAAAAAGGGAATAAATTTCTTCTTCAGCTATTTCAAATTATTTTTGAATACCTATATTCTATAGATATCTAACAACTTTTGAATTTAATTTAGAAGAGGACAAGTCCGTGAAATGTAAAGAGCTCATTATATTTTGATGCCTTTTTTGAAGAAAAATGAAAAGTTTGAAAAAGAAAAACACAAAAAAAGTTTGTGTAACTTTCGTCAAACTACATTTTTTTTTCTGGCAATATGCTTTTAAAATGTCTAGTTAGAAAAAATGCAATTTATTCTCGTCATTGTGATAATGTATTGTCTAAAAATTTTTTTGCAATTTTTCCTCAAAGTTTACTTTCAGTAATTAGTTTATTATGTCATGCAGAACCTCATTATAAGTAATGATTATTAATTTGGTAAACCGAATTTGTTCTAAGTAATAAATATATTTTTTCCTCATATCTTGAATTAATTTAATTACTTTTAGCATTTTAATTAATATTTACGAGTCCAAATATTTAAAAAAAATGTTCAAAATTGAAATAGTGTATCTTTGAGTCTAAATGGACTGTATATCACGTAATAAAAATCTTTATATTAAGAGTTAACTTTCCTAGTTCACTAACCTTGTTAAAGAAAAAAAAAAAAAATTGCCACTAACGTAGAGTAAAAGTAAAATAAGTTATCTTCTCCAATTTAAAAACTATTAATTATTTAATTATAGTTGATTAACTTTCAACATAGCAAAATACAATATGAATAACACTTAATTTTTGATTTTTGTTGATTAATGAATTTTAAACATTTTGTTAAGCCTGAATTTGATTTGATAATCTTTTGATGAAACTAAGATTGAACGTATGGTTAAGGGTATTTATTGGTTTCTGTGACGAGTTAATATAAAAACTGTCGAGTTAGAGAAGGTCATATTTAAAAACATTACGTGAAGACTAAGAAAAATAATATAAAAGGTAATTTTGTCATGAGTAAAGCTGTTGACGGGCAATTTTTGTAAAATACACTTTTAAATTTTTTTGAAATACATTGATTTTTTTTAGTGTTTTTGTTAAATAAAGTTGTAAGAGCAAGATTTCCTTCGTTACGTAATGTTACGTGCCTGCAAGATATTACTTGTGACATACAACATAATACGATACTTTATTATTTCCCCTTGTGCAATTTTTTCTTCCATTTGCAAAACTAACCTTGCTAATTTAATTAAAGGTAAATTTATGGACATTGCGTAACTAGTTATAGAGTTATATTCGTGGCACCGTCGACGTCGTAACTAATTGTATTTGGGAAAAATTGATCACGTGATCATCATTGCGCCATATGCCTTACACCATTTGTGCAAAATAATTATTTAACAAAAAAACATAAATTATCCTCACTTATTCACGTAGACTTGAGTTGGACTTTTGTAGATCACAAGGGGAATAAAACTGCTATACTTCTTTAGAAAAATGCCATCCCCTACAATAGTAAATAATTTTTAACTTATCAGAATTTAATGTGATAATTTTTTCTGCCTTGATATGCTTGTTGTCTCTTTCATTAGAGTCTGTTTAAATTAAACATGCGAGATTAGCCGACATTACTCTGCATTTTCCTGGCATATAGCATGTGGTTACTACTCACAGATGAAAATACGGAAAATTGGAAATCAATTCGTACATTAGTTACAAAGATATAAGGGTATAACGTTAGACAAATTAGCCAGTAACATTTCTTCTACAAGTTATGAAAGACCTTCAAAGGATCAAATCCAGCATCAACACTTACGAAAAGTAATTTGCATTTATCTAAAACTTACAATAAGAAATTATTTATATCTATGATATTATAAATATACTGATTTGAAAATAAATTTACTTAAAAAATGAAATAATATGAAGAGAATAAATCTTGTGTCTAAATATGTAAACATAAATATCGTATTTATTTGATATAATGCGGAGTTTTAAGACCCGGTCCGAAAAGGATTTTTTTATCCTCAGTCTTACTTGATTTTTTTTTAGGCTACCAAATTTTCTTTTCTAAAAATAGGTTGAACATAAGTTTATTTTTATGTTCTTCTAAAAACAAAAACAAAAAATAGCCATTTTTTCTCTCTCAAAATTATTTTCTAAATAAAATAAAAATGACGTGGAAAAATGACGTGGAAAATCGATTTTTTTCTGGACTAAAATCCAAACCTACTATTGATATATATTTTATTTATTAAAGGATTTGTTAATAAAATACCCATATATTATGTACATAAATATTATTCTCTGGGCTCTAAATGTACCAGCTGTACATAGATATAAAAAATGTAAATGTATAGAAAAAAATCATTTATGTAGGCAAACAATTGAAAGAATGGATTTCTTTATTCTGCCCATCCATATTGTATGCATATATGTAAAGTACACAATTCACTCAGAATAAATATATATAATATACATGGACAACATATTCTACAAAATATGAATAAATCCATTTTTTAATACAAGGGCTTCCATATCATTCAAAAACAAATCTGTTATATTGCTGTGACTACTCCTTATCAAGTTGATAATACTTTATAATCTCTTTGATCTATCGCTTTCAGTGCTGAATGTAGGGAGGGTTTTGATATTTGGGAGGCCCTGGTTTGAGTGACAAGGGATACATGTTACAGCCTTCTTCCGTTACTTCCCTGTAGTGTTTATTCACCTCAAGACTTAAACAGAATGGGGATTTTAAATAAAAAATAAGGATAATGTACAGGTTAATTCAGGCAAATCTGGACCATATTTAACTACACCCTGAACAAAAAGAAAAACATTTAACTTGGTTATTTTAGCTTTAAAGTTAGAGGTTGAGCCTTACCCTTAAGTTAATTGTGCAACTTTTAATTAAAACCAAATACTTACAATTTAAGAAAACCGGAGGAACAACATCATCAAATTTGTTTGGGCAGGACACATCCCAGCGTACATCAAGAAGATGCTCAAATATCCAAATAGCACAGTGTACGATGTTTACAACCACTGCAAGATAAAATCCCACAAGTCCTGGAGTGATAAAAAACGCACTCCCATATTACTTGTAGGCCTGAAATTTTACTTGAAGTCATCTCATGGGACTCCAATTGACGCTCTTTCCAAAAAGCGCCAGCTAAGCTCAGGGATAGTCTGTAGGGGTATAACGATCTCACGATTGACCTGACGATCAAGTCATACACCTATACAAAAAAATATAGCCTTACAGACAAAATGAAGGCCACCCAGCCTGCCCACAGAAGAACATTACTAAATTATTTGAAGTCCTATAGTAACCAAATCATCTTTTATTCGGATGAGAAATGGTGGACTATCTACAGATTCCACGACATCCAGATCGACAAATGGTTGGCTAAAGAGAAAGATAATGTTTCCCAAATCTTTTCAAACAATTTTCCAGCTAGCATCATGACCCATGGGGTCATTGGGAGCAACGCCAATGCCATGTCCCCATCTTCTTTGAGCCAAAGGAAAGGGTGTGTACCAACGTGTTCTGTAAAAAGTTGAGGGTAATAGTGTTGTGTTTTTGTTTAAACAAGACTCGGCCTCTCTCACAAGGCCCACAAGACCCAAAACTTCTTGAGAGAAGAGAGGATGCTATTTTGTTGCCACCACAACAGGACTTTTATCTCCCCGTATATAAATCTCATGAAGTACTTCCTTTAGGGGGGAGTTAGGAAGGAAGGTTTCTGTCAATTTGAACAATAGCATCGACTCCTTGAAGGCCTCTGTCATCAAGTACTGGAACAAAGTTTCCTAACCGATGTTTTTTTCTTACTGATATTTATTTAATATATATTACACAAGTATACACCTATTCAATATTATTGATAAAATTATGCACTTTCCATAAATGAAAAAAAATTACAGAGTGTGAATCTATATTCTTACATAAATATATTAAAATATATAATCTGTTCATCTATACATAATGTAAAAAGTACTTTGTATATTTTTAATTGCGCCTTGCTAAACGCACAGGTAGTACATACCTATAAATGCTTTATAAACACAGGAAACACAACACCTCGTGTAATGATTGATGGGATTTCTCACCCTCCCACGCGCTCGTAAAGAGACGAGTAGAATAATCAAATAGACGTAGTCAAGGCCTAAAAATCCTTTAGCCCTCGTATCGAGCGAATGATTGGTGAAAATGGCAAACTCATTCAATTGAATTTTAAATGAAATTGCAAGCCTCAACTTACTTCCCTTAATGATCAGGATGCAGTTAAAAGTAGTACATATTTACCTGAACAACCCTGTATACTAGAATTTATCTCCCAAAAATTTATTCAGCAATTCACAAATCTTCTGCTCTTATATTTAGAGGTCCAACCTGAAGTCAATCACTCAGCCCAACCACCTTCAGATTTAACTGCAGTGTCCAACCTGGCCCTGAACATGACACAGGCCTTGATGAAGAACTCCTGATCCAAAATATCCCACACACAGTTGTCCATGGGGGCCCCATTCAGAGACCTAGGATTCCACATCTCCATTATTTTAAACATAAAGGTCATAAAAATGAAGGTTTTTTTGGTGTAATACCGGTTCTAATTACCCAATTTGGAGAAACTGCATCAATTTAAAATTCTAGCATGACATTGGATCTGTTAATATCAATTAGTGTTCTCTTGCATAATTATCTATTGAGTTATTTGCGTTCTTGTGCATTCTCGCGCCACGGAGACACAATGACCGTACAGCGTTCGTATTCGAAATAAACTTCAAGAATTTTGTACTTTTTTTATGTAGATTTGTTAGTTGAATCTGATTAGAACACTTTCATATCCATAGATTTCAAGTTTGACAAGATATTGACTCCATATCTTAGTATTATCTATAGTGATTACTATACTAATTTATCATACAAGGTACAGGAACATGACTTTTCTTTTTTCAAAAGGCTATAAAACAAGTTTTATTAATCAAAAATGATTCATTTTTGTATCATAAAACCATTTAATCATCATCACACATTTAAGGTTTTGTTTTAGACAGCTTTACAATTCATACCATAATTCTCATTGTCCATACAGCGAACTTTTGTTATCTAAATAACCGCTGATTTTTTCATCATTTCTGTTTTTCTTTCAATAACTTTCCGTTAAGAGGCTTAAAAGGGATGATTATTTCTTGCAAAAAGATGCAAAATTAATCAACAACATTTATTGTTTAATAATTTTAGATACTGAACTGGTTAATTAATTTCTTATTGGCGATTTTGCATATGTCTTACTAATCGCAAGCTCTATCAATGGTTGTCTATACCAATTGCATAATATAGCTTGAAGTCAGCCAGGGACCGAGTTACCATATTTTACAGAAACCTTCTGAATTTGTCACTTTCAGTCTTTGGAGTGGTAAATAAACAAAATATTTAATGGATGAACATATGAGCTGTGACATAGTTTGTGGCACTAGGAGTAATTGTTGTTAGTTTTGAGGGCCACTTCATTTTTGTTTTCATTTTTTGTAAATGAGGACGACTCTATATTATAGTTTTTGATAAAAAAAGTAACTTCCATTAAAAAAAAAAGAAAGAAGTATTCTTCCTTTGAAGATGAATAAAGTGTGACATTTTTTTTATATAATTTTTATTAAATAGATATTTAATGATACAAAATAGGAATTTTTTTACTATCTCCAATGTCTATTTAGGAAAAGTGAATAAATTTAAAGTCGAAAAATATCAATAAGAGGCATTTTTTGAAGGCTAAGGTTGGTTGAGAACGAGTCAGTTTTGATCCCTTAGACGACGTGAGGAATAAATGATACTATGGGGATTGCTTTGTACCTTTTAAAATGATTGACTTTAACTCATTATACTATGTTTTTATCAAAATACAACTCATTTTCAATTTATATTTAATTTTAGAAGTGAGATTTGTTGTTTATTATCGTTGTTTGTTAAATTTAAGTGTATTTTATATTGATGTGGTGATTGTTCATTAAAAGATAAATGAAATAAAATATATCTAACCTGGGGTAATTTTTATACTAAGGAATTCTAGACTCATGGAATAATCACGCATACAGATTATCTTGTTTGTCTTTTATTTTCCTTCTTGAAGGAATGAATTAAAAAAGGAGGTTCCTTCTTTTTTTCAACAATGCGTTTCTTTTATTTGCCCTCATGAGGGAACATAAAGTGTACGTGATTATTCCCCGTCTATAAAATTACATGGCTATTCATATGAGTTGTTGCCTTAAATTGCATTTTCTGTGACTTTGGGGCAGCTATGTCGTCGCATATGATTCGAGGGCATGAAGTTCAAAAAATGTAACAACTACAAAGGAAAAAAAATGTATATTCATAAAAACATATAATATATTGGTCTGGTTTAACAGACCAGAGAAGTCGTCAGACTAAAATTTGAAGGGGGAAGCAAATAGAGTCAATAGTGACGACTGACTGAAAAAATATTTCCCTTCTAAAAGTTGATTCCTAACCTTTTTATAACTGTAGAGTCATATAGTATTTTTCTATTCACCACTCCTTTATATGCACAAAGCAATTACGTAAATAAATATACATAAATAAACATTATAGTTGAAAGTTACTGCCTCATATTCTAGTGGGAAAAGTTAAGTGTCATTGATTTGAAATAAAATAAAATAAGAAACGAAGTAATAATAATAAAAAAAACATCCTAAATAAAACACATCCATAAAAGTTATAATTAAAATAATTGAAACCAAAATTAATACTAGCAATCTAGAGTCCGGATTAGAAATTCTAAAACTTCCGAGAATTGACTTTAGTAGCTTCTTATGTTGGAGCGATACCGAGGTATATAATTTTACTTCTTTTGCCACCGGGATCCAGGACGTGTCATCAACATTAGGGACTTTCAAGTAAAGGGTGGTATTTCTAGTAGTAGATGCCATAAAAGTTGCTCTAAGTTCGAAAGGGTATATTGGCTCGTAGGATGTAAGCATTCCAGCAATTAATGCCTTAGAGTTTAATAAAGCAAAATCAACAGCTTTAGACTTCTGTGGAGACTGCTTCTTCCTTTGAGATAATTCGAAGAGTATTAAAGCCTTGATTAAATTCAAAGGTCCATTTTTCAGACTCTTAACTTTTGATGGCGACGAATCTTTGCAGAACTTTGACAGCCCTACAATCCACAAAGGCATGCCGTATATTTAAAAAAAAATCCCAGAATATTTCCATGGTTTATAAAATTTGATACAATTGACAGAGATCTGAAATTGAGCGGTTAATTTTTTACCATCCTAAATATACATAAGGTAAGATTCTTTTATCCGATTTTCTCGAAGTCCTAACACATTTAAATAGTATTCACAAATAGATTGAGTTTTGTCTGTTGGTTTAATAAAAGTCATTTTAAGATACCAGGGTCTAGGAACAATAAAATCTTTTGGCGCTCTTTTTAAAAGGTAGTAAAAACGACCATCTTAAAAGAGGGTTTGCTCCTTTAGGTCATGAAAAATTAAAATATTTTTTTTCAGGGATTCTTCCTCTAAGTTCTTTGGAGTGTTAAGATTCCTAAAGAAGACAGGCTTATTAACATTGCCTCGGATTATATAATGAATAGAATTCCCATTGAATAAAGCAACAGCTGACCAAATAATAAGTTGAGCTGCAGCCCGTACCGGGGAGTGAGCAGCAATTTCCTCGTTGGTAAGGTCAGTACCGATAATAAGTCTATGGTAAAACTCACTGGATGAAACCTGTCTCCTTCATTCAACGTCCGGTTCCCTGGACATATCTATTCAAATCTTAATGTACATTTTTGGTATTACATTCCCAAAAAGTGAAATTCCTCCTCCAATGATTGATTTATGCCTTTTTATGGGGGTCAAATAGCATTGGTGAAATAGCTTTTTAAGCCACACTTGTTCCTCTTTCATCACTTATAACTTGGGGAACGGATCGTGTTTTATATAGATCAATTCTTCTCTGAAGATTCAAATGTATCCACCTAGACAGGTTTCGGTAAATATCACAATAGTTTATAGAATGTCAATTCAAAATATGAACGCCTTGACACTCCCAAATCATGCCCAAGATCTCAATTTTATTTTTGACATGTCAACTTTTTACTTTTTTGATCCTCACTTGTCTTCTAAGCCCCCAGAGGAAGAATGGAGGTATTTCACCTGTTGAGTCTTAAACCAGAGCTTCTCTCATACTTTTTGAAGAAGCCCAGCAGGATATTGATTCTTTTAAGAAGGTGAACCTCTGAATTAGCTTCTACTGTTTAAGTGACATTTTCCACATAAGCATTGATCAGATGTAGTTTGTCATTAAAATAAACACCAAACGTCCACTACGTTCCTCGGAATGTCCCACTGCCTTCTTGACCATCCAAATTGGGGAAAGTCCAAAATTCCCTCCTTATTCCAGCCCTCAGGGATACTTTTTGTGCTTTTGGGACATTCCTTGAAAATCTGTTCAACATTGTTCCAGACAAAATTGTCTGAAGAGTTCAATTCTAGCGAGTTAATAGGCCAGAACTTGGTATGACGTACATCACATTCTAAGAATAAAGAAACTCGAGCCTTATTTTGCATTTGGGACATGGTGCCCCGTCTTGCTGACAGAGCCAAGGTTGGTCTCTCGTGATGTTGCAGATCCAAAGAAAGATTTTGGTGTACAGAACAATATTGTAGACTTTGGCGTTGACCTTCAGAATCTGCTTGAAAGAACGGCGGCATAACGTGACCCTTGCTACTAACAACGCTTAGAACCATAACTTAATGGGATTACTGGCCTTCATGAACCTTGGTATGTTATAAGGACTTTTGGCATACCAGCTATTGTTCTTTGACTTATGTTTCTGGGTTTGAGGAAAAATTTTCTCATCTGAGAATAACTAAACATGATCTTTCATGAGGGCTTCTATTTAAGCTCGTTCAAAGCCTTGGTTCGAATGAACATTTTCCTCTCTGTTTGACCTGGTTAAAAGTTTTACCTTGCGATTTGAAAAGCTGTGGCAACGTGTATCTTCATTGATGAACATAGACTGTTGAACAAAACGATACGGCGATACTGTCAGCGATCGATTAACAGATTGGTCTGGATTTTTATAATTTTTCTTTTTGGATATTTTCCTCAACAATGCAGGACTTCGGACGATTTCAGTCATTTCTGGGTCACGAGGCTTCTTTAAAACTATTGTCAGTAGTCCTCAACATCCTGTTTAACACTTTTTCTGAATTTTGCACGAATTGAGGTTTGTACCATACAGCTTTTGCAAAAACGCGTTGTCTATTTTACAATTTAAATTGTACAAAATACACAAAAGCTCACCACGTTTTTATACGTGATTAATAGAAGACGGGGTTATTTTGACGTATGGAAGCAAAATGAAAAACTTAATTCGTACCCGACTTACTCTCCATTAGTGTGCGTTGTATTAAAACAGTTTGTAGAGGAATAAGATGATGCCAGGAAAAATTACTAACGTTTAAAACAACAACCCTTTAATGATTTACCAAATATTTCATATTTTATTTCTGTCATACCTCTAGAAAATCCTTGACTCTGCACCGCCGAGTACAAAGGCTTTAAGGAACAATGAACTCCAGTAGAAGACCATAGGCTTACAAAAATTATTTTTTTTCTAATCAACATTATCACTTAACAAAATCCTTTCGAAAATAAGAGAAAATAATTTTGACCTGTGTATTTTTTTGATTAATGTTTGTTTCCTGATTTCTACACCTATATTTATATATTGCTCTGTGGAGGAATGCTAGGCATTTACTGTCTACAAACATAAAATATGGCCCATCCTAAGCTCAAGGTCATGAGAATCATTTAAATACATAGATATTTACATAAGTATGAATAGAACAGAGTGCTTTAAACATGAAAATAGTTAGACTTTTTCGAACACAAAAGTAGTATTATATAAGATTTTTATATTATACATATGTATCTCTTCAACAACAGTTAATCATTAATCAATTTTGTTGTATAACTGAAGCCTAGCTAAAGACAAAAAGGCAAAACACAAAACAAAAATAAAAAAAACAATATTTAAGTGAAGAACCGAAATATTTGCAATTGTACCAAACTGCATCTTTGCGTTTCTACATATGATTTTATAGATGACCTAATGTATTTGATACACTTGATAGTAATGACTCATAGAATCCTTATTATAAAAATATTGTAGAAGTGCATAAAAAAACAAAACAAAGTACCTTATGGATACTTTTTAAACAGCTAAATTATTAAATAATGTATAATGTAGGTATATAATCAATACAGAGTGTTTAAAGCAAATGTTTTTCCTCGCAGTGACAACATTACTTCTAAATTTGTAAATAGTGATCACCATGTTCAAGTAGCGTCACATGTACATCTATCTTTAGTTCTATTAGTGCATTATCAATGGAGGTACATCCGTTTGAAGCCAGTGAGAGATTTTCCAGGTACGCTGCAGTGAT
Source organism: Lepeophtheirus salmonis (assembly GCF_016086655.4). Lineage (NCBI taxonomy): Eukaryota > Metazoa > Arthropoda > Copepoda > Siphonostomatoida > Caligidae > Lepeophtheirus > Lepeophtheirus salmonis. The sequence continues at coordinate 4,191,433 of NC_052136.2, forward strand.
CATTTTTATGAACACTAATTTTATTATTGATAACTTCTCAATCGCTAAGCTGACTTTTCATGAGGAGAACCATTCAAAGGATCAAGAGGGAATGATTGAGAGCAAAGTGAAGGGCGAGGAGGAAGGTCAGGGAAATCAGGTAGAGTGAGTTAATCAATAGGCAAAGACTCCAAAACATACAGGGACTGGAGAAAGACCTTAGACATGCCAAAGTAACTCAAAATCAATATCCATGACTGAAACGACTCAGACATAGCTTCAAGACAACAACAATAACATAATTTTAAGAATTCCTGGCCTCCTAGCTCCACGGATCTGAACTAAATCAACTATTTTGTCAGGGACTATTTTAATTAAGTTACAGCAAAAAGTCGTCAAAGTATAAGAAGTAGTGTTGTCGTATCTCTAGAAAAGTGATGATGAGTGACTGAACCAGTCCAAGAGGCTATATTCAGGCTAATTCAGCAACTTTGAGGTATCTCCAAATATATACTATTATGTAAATTTACAAAAAAATAAAATAATAATTATTATTTTTTGTGTGGTAGTGGTGCTACAAGAATTTTATCCAAACATCCTGTACATGTTATTAGAAAAAATCCCGACAAACAGAAAAGGAGCTGAGGAACATCTTTTGCGGCAGCTAGGTTTAAAAAAATACTTTGTTGAAAATTAACAAATGTTAATAAACAATTATTTCAGATCGTTTATAAGTTAGATAATAGTAAAAATAAACATCCTGTATATTCAAGCTGTGCTCTCTACCTATCTCTGACTCAACGAATAAAAAGTGACTATTCAAAGTCTACATACTTAAATGTTTGATTCTTTCCTGCAAAATATCTTATGAATGATGATGAATTTATGCCGGGTGAGTGAATGCCATGTAAGCAAGCTTGTATCTCTCACACTTGATTTTTTTTTGCTTATTTGCTTTTTTGGCATTTTTTCATTAATACAAAATAATATTGAGTAGGAAAAGTCAGTTAGGAAGTAGTAGCTTTTAGTGTAGCTGCTACTGCCTTATTTTATTTTTAGAAAGCGCATAGCAAGATTATGATTTTCATGGTCATGTCTTGTTATTACTTTACCGTTTTGGCTCCTTGTTCCCCCTTCCCCACTCATAAACTTGTCTTTTACCAAACCTTTATTTAAATAAGATGATGCTATAAAAAGAAATGCGCCCATGAAAGTCATGAATTGAGCTGAAGATTAGAACTACATATATGTTATATGCTAAGTAATGATAAATAATCCAGAGATCCTTTAGGGGCTTATAGTATGTCTCTGTAGGAAGAAGGTAAGACTCAACAAGCGTTGTGTTTCATCTCTTGACAGGAAGAGGAGAAAGGAGGGCGAGTGTGAGGGAAGTAGCAGTAGAATTTTTCATATATTATACGAAAAACGATTCTAAAAAGCTTTTTTTTCCTTCCCTTTTTTTTGTTTTAAGAATTGGCGAGTTTCATATTATTTATCTGTGAAAGAAGACGTGGCTTTTGTTTCTTTCTTGGCCGTGTATACAAATTATTACCTTCTGTTCCGAAATTATCTATTTATTATCTATCCATCCATCTTTTAGAGTATAATTATTATTTCACATAATAGAATTCAAATCAAATGTAATTGTTCCGAGAAAAAAAACAACAACAACACTTCTTTAGTCATTTGTGAATAGCAATAGTGATCTCTCGTGTACTTTTGTCCTTCTTGGAGTTGCTGTGCTTCTTAGTCTAGAAGATGGCGGCTTCTGGCTTGAAATGTACGTAATTTACCCAGCAGGGGATCTTGTGGAAGAATCATATTACGCTGTTGTAGCTCAAGAGTCTGATATTAACCCTACCGCCGATTTAGTCATCGATCCGATTTACCACGATACGACTGACGAAGTAAACAACGCTTTTCAGTTTGTTCGATTACCCCTTGAGTTCGTTCTTCCTGGAAACTCGGAAAATCTCTCAAAAATTAATTCAGAGTGCCCTGGTTCTAGTGGATATAGGGGAAGAGTCAATGCAGTAATTAAAATGTCAGCCTCGTCCGGAGCCGCGGCTGCCGTGGCAGCGGGGCTCCCGGCGGAACAAGTCCGCAGCTTGCCCTTGGAATTGGCAGTATGACTTCTGAAATTACGAGGGACACCAATCGCCTTCTTATAAGGGACCTTATTGATCCCACCCTCACGGAACCTCTTAAAAATCAACAGCAGACCACTTTTAAACTCATCAAGACAAGTAAGAGCTCTTTATATTATGTAGGCCTTTCAATTTTATTCCTTTTCTTTTATATTTCTCTGTATCTCTCTTTTTACAAATGTGATCATTCAATTTCAGTGTCGGATTTTACTCATGACCTCTCCAAGATACATGAACAACACTCGGATGATTTACAAAATCTAGTTGAGGATTATCGACGAAGGAATTCCGATTTCCGAGGGGACAGGTAAGAAGAAATGAATGAATGAAAATGTTATCTAAATATCTATCAAACTTAGAAAAGGGGGGAGAATAATGAAAGAGAAAGCAGCAACAAATACAGGAATCATGAAATAAAAAATAAAAAATTCTACCTTCACTAAAATGGCCAAACAAAATTGTGAAAATAAATAAATAAAAATACATTAAAATACTGTAAAATCATTTATCATTTTTAACCTAAAATAAAGATAAAAATAATAAGATACTCAGGAATGTTAAAAAGTAAATAGGTTGTGAGAAGAGAAGTCACAAAAATAATTACAAAAATGCCATGAACATGGTGGCTCATACTAAAGAGCTCATTAAAGATTGTTCCTCTCAAATCCCCTCGTGTAATAAATAATAAATAAATATAAAAGACTATTTTTTGCAAAAAAAACAAAAACAAAAAATACATCTATTATCAAAGCAATCTGAGCTCAAAAGGTAATAATATATGGTGAGTATCCACAAAAACAATAATGAATATAAATTTAAAAAAAAATGAAAAAATAACCAAACATATTTTTTCCCCATCTCAATACTTTTTAGACATATTTCATCCAATATAAACATTGTATTCACATTTCTGGGATTCATTTAGTTATTTAAGCATGTAAATGATAGTTCAGAACCTTTATTTGATGTATACGACTGTGTTAGACCCCAATATACCCTTTCAAATAGTAATAATTCTTTTATTGTGACGATGAGTTATGGCTACTTTAAGAGAAATTTATGGTAGTTTCAATTGATTAACCAGCAGAATTTAGTGATAATAATCTATATAAAGGTCATATTATAAGTCTATTTTGAGAAAAATCATTCAAGCTTGCTTTTGTGTTTATGGGGTCTCATATAATAGCTATGCTTATTATTCAAAAATGTTTATGGACTTACAAAAAGAAATCTCTTTGCGTCGCACTCATAAGTATAGAGTCTTGTATTTCCCCCCTATGATGATTCATTCTACAATAATTCAAGGATTTTTGAAGCCTTTGAACTGTGGTCAATTAAATCGCAATATTTTTTTTTTGTTATTTTAAATGACTGATTGTTTAACAAAAAAAAAAAAATCCTACAAAATAATTATTTAGATGTTGTTTGTCTTGTACCTTGTTTTTTTAAATATTTATATGTAGGGGATAGTGATTTAGGTATTTAACAATTATTAAGGAACACAAGCATATCCGAGTATATATATGTATATATAGTAGTAAAATAAAGTCTCATGCAGAGAACTTTAATATGTACACTGTACATGTATGTACTTTTTTTCATTCACAAATACCTGATTATCTCAAATAAACTGCTGGCAAATTATCAAGCATCTTTTTTTTATTTCGTATTTGTATTATTTTGCTTTTAAATACAGCTACAAAAAAAAAAAAAAAAGAAGGATGCTATAGATTTATTTTGCCATTGTAAGAGGGGGAAAAGGTGTATGAAGATGACTTGAAGTTAACTTCTAATAAAACAGAATAAGAAACAAATGACACAAAGTATGGAATTATTACTCAATAATTGTAGAATTTGTAGAATTCAACCACTTAATAAGAACCTCCTAATTCTATAAATCAATGTTGTTCAAAATGGAACTGACATTTTAATTTTTTGTGTAAGTAAGGTCAAACTTTACATATCCTTTTTGTTAGCTATTGATTTGTCTTTGCAACCACTCTTCTCATCATTAGCGTTCTGAACGTTGATTGGTTGAAAAAAGCTCTTGCTATGTTGCCCTTCACTATTCCCCAGAATGTTTGAATAATTATTCCATATTGTTTATAGGTTAGGAAGAATAGCAGAGCATATAGAGGTTTGACAATGTTAAGAATACATACATTCATCATTGGTCTACACATCTTCACATTCATTGATTTTGGCAACCTTTTATCTAAAAAAGAAACGGTGGGAAAAGGCCATAAATCATTTGGTACATAGTTAGCCAATTATTATTCAATGACTGTTTACAGTGACTTAACAAGAGCAAATTAAAATTCAATCATTAAAATCCCTGATTATGACCTCCTCGGAAGGCATTCGTTAGGACTTTTTTTCTTCAATTTTTCCTACTGACAACTTATTTTTCCTGACTTTTCGAATTTTGAAAGTAATTTCATATTAAAAATTATTTGCCCGTTCCTGTTAATATTTATCAACTGACTTTTCTTTTCTTTTTGAAAATAATGTTTGTTCTATTTTTGTAATGACCTTTCTTTTGAAACGGCCGAGACTTTTTTTGCGTTTTTTAATAAATTTTGTCCATATTTTTTCATTTAATAATTATGTTTTTTTAGAAAAACATATCTCTGAAAATTTTGTAAGTGGCCTAAAAAAATGTTTATTTTTTGGTTTTAAAAAAACCATCTTCTTTTTTTCGGTCTCAAGCATGAAATAATATTTATTTTTCCAACCAATCATTAAAAAAATAATCTTAATTATCCGATCTAATACTCTAACCCCCCCTGAATACTGCTCTGAGAAGATGGGGAGAATAAGAAAAGTCGACAGCTGATAACCAAATACACTGTAGATTTTTGTGCTTATAAATGGGATTTATTCTTCTGTTGTTGTATATCGAAAGCACAATCCCTTCCAGAAATGAATTACAACTCTCATTAAGAAAAATAAATACTGCCCCTCTGTTGTGTATGGACATAATTATATTATATTAATGTACATGCGTAGCTGAAAATCAGGAGGTCTGTTCTCATCAAATCACATTTGTTATTCTTTCTTTGAAAGAATGTACACTACATAATAATATTATCTAGAATACTCTAATAGGTCGGGGAATAAGTAATTTCGTAATTCCCGCCCTTTTTAAAACTAACTATATCTATTTAGTTTGTTATTGATCACATTGGATCATACAATGAGGTGATGCAAAGGACTAAGTTTATACTACAAACGCTTTTTTTGACAGTGTTGGGTTTTTCCAATTCATTCTTGAATTATTGTGTGTCGAGTATGGAGGTCTCAGATAAAGAAATTCCCCATACCTATTTTTTATTTTTACTACATGATACGGGCCAAACGCATCAAAAACGATCAATAAAATTAGCAATGGATATGGGACAAGCCTCTTTTGGTTTGTGTTGCCCAACACAACAGTGTATCGAGCGATTTGGTTCTAGTGTAGTGTTTGATAGATGATGCACCTGTCATCCAAAATATCAATAAAATAATAGAAAATATTACAATATTGGGCATCTTAGCTGTCGTAGGATCACTCATGAGCTGAATATTAAACAAAGCAAAAAACCTTTTGAGCCATTTGTAGAAGGTTGGATAAAAAAAACGACTCAAATTGGAGAGGACGTGTTCTGATGCACCAGAAGCTCTGGAAGCTCGGATGGGAAGTTCTTGTGCATCCATCCTACAGTACAGACCGGCACAAGGTGACTATTACATGTTCCTGTCTATTGGCAATAAAGACAAGGGCTTCTACGAGAAGGGCGTAATGAAATTGGATTCTCGTTGGCAACAAGTTATCAAACAAAACAGGGCCTACTTTGCTTAAATCAACTGATTGCTACACTTCTTATAAAGCATTTAATTAAAGCGAAAAATACGAAATTACTTTTTCCTCAACCTATACACACATACGTAATAGATTTGGATAAACTCTCTCCCATTCCAAAATATGCATGTCAATCGGGAAATAGGAAGTTTGTGTGAAATGAAGAAGGACATGATTTGATTTGTTTTGTATTTGACATTCCAATGAATTGTTGGAATGCTTCTGTCTATAAAAGAAGGCAAAGAAGAGGGAGGGAGGGTATGTAATTTTTTTTTTTATTAACTTTGCCAAACTTTCATTTTTAATGTTGCTGTATAACTTTTTAATTTGTCTCGTATCAATAGTGAACAATAATCATTATATAAAAAAAATACTTAGAAAGAATATATCTATTGGGTTAAATTTTTAAAAATGAGAAGGGTGGGGGATTTTTTTTTGTACAGTATATGTACATATTAATGGGAAAAAAAGAAGAAAAAGTCCAACCTTTGTTAAGGTCAAAAATAAAAACTGTCCTAATTAATAGGATAATTGTCAAATATATATACTTACATAAATATAAAATGCCCGTATTTAAAATATTTACTAAATAAAATCTAGAGTACTTAGTTAATAGACGGATTCAAAATAAAGTACATATACTGATATACACGAGGGTGGTCGAAATAGTTTCTGACCTAATCGTGAATATGGCACCAACGTAAATAAAAGCTAGTCCTTAGGATGAGTCGATGTGAGTGTTGTTCTTTTTTTTGAAAATTAACAAAATCAAGGATCGAGCTATCATTTTGTTCAAAATGGCAGAAACTTTGTCGAGTTATTGTCTGCATATGCTACAAAGAGGGGTGACTAGCACTTATTTACGAGAGCTAACATCTCTTCGTTGATGTCAGACACTTTTCAAACCATCCTCGTATATATGTATATCCTCCATAGTTACACATTTTCTTTCAATTAAACAAAAACAAAGCAATAACAGATATTTTCTTCAAATGTAAAAGGATGTCACATTACAATTTTACGTAAGGAAGCGTAAAAGAAGAGGGGCTAGTTGATACGAAATTACGTTTGTGGCTTATGACTCACCTTGTAAAAGTGATATTCTAAAAAAATTATATGCTGATACATAACTCGGGCAAATTGATACAGACTCTATATTGAACAAAGAATTAAAGAAAATAATATCAGATATTCAACAATGGGGCGTCAGCGTTGTTTATTTATAATTGTTTGTTAAGAAAACAATCTAGAGTGAGAAAATAATACAACTTTCTAAATAATAATATTATCATGTATACCAGTAGTTGCATAAATACGTGGACTATTTGTAGGAAATAATTAAACGTGTAATAAAATTTGGATGACGTATTTTTTTTGAGAGTTATATAATAGAGAATTTACTCTGGTATAAAATTTAATATAATTGCTGAATATAACCGCCATCAGCTGCTATGACACCCTCCAAACGCCCGCGGAAGGCCTGGCACACATTGATGATTTCATGGTCTTCCATGGCTGCCCATTGGTCATTGATGTTGGCCTTCAATGAGTCCAAATTCGGGTGGTGGGTAGCACAGACCTTCTTCTCAATTTGCCACCACACACTGTATTCAAGGGGATTCAAATCAGGTGATTGAGGGGGTCAAATGTTTTTGTGAAGGCCTCCTTCACCTCATTCATATTAATTTTCCGTGGTCTGCCAGTCCGAACACCCTCCTTCAGATCTTTTCCCTCCTTGACAAGCTTCTTGACCTTAAACACAGTAGTTCTAGATAGTTCAGTGTCCTTGATTATCTCCTTGACAGACTTACCGGCGTGGAGGAGAGTGGCAACCATAGGACGTTTGGTCTCGTCATTAATCGTGAACGACTTTGTTTGATGCGAGTTAGAAAAACAAAAACAAAGCCAAAAGGTTTACCGAGTTACTTGTGCTGGAATTTTATATTTCTGGTCACGGAACTTCGAAATATAAGCGTTTAAAAATTAGTCTGCGTATTTATGCAACTACTGGTATTTATTATTTATTAAATTCAAATCTTTCAGTTGCAATTCTGTTTGCTTTTCCTTTTCTAACTTCTAATAAAGTTATGGCAGACAAATTAAGCCACCTTACAGCGCTAATATTTTTCATCTTTTTTTATAATTTTTTTCCTTCTTCTCTAAATCGGAGCTAAACCTGTGAAGGGTAATTAAATTATATTAGATCAAATCTTTACAGTTATTTACTTTTTATTGGATTATTAATATCTTACTCAGATCCACTTTGCATTAAGTTTATAATATTAGATAGTTTATATAAAACAATAAATACAAATTGGACGTTCAAACTATTCAAAATAACAGATAAACTCCAACTCTTATAATTCAAGACACCCTTCAAAAGAATATATCTTATTTCTAAGGGATACAATTTCAAACCACTAAAGCTACCTCCAATCTAGTAATCAGTTACTTGTTTGCATAATTTATTATATTTACAAGAAAATTTTAGAAATAGAGACAAGGTCTAAGGTTTAGTTTTTTTCTTAGCAACCGGACTCCATAGTTACGATATATTAGTGGGGCTACTTTTTTATGAGTATGTTATTTACGAATAAAGAGTGAACATCATTTCGGGTTTGAAGCTGTTGCTTGATCCTGATATTTCCATGTTTTACAAATATTAATACTAGAATTAAAGGTGAGCGTTATTAAAGGATATGTTTTTATACCATTATGTTTCTGTAATTTTATATTCATTAAGTTGTTTAAAAAAATCTTTAATTATAAATTGAAAAATTTGGTTTTTCAGAATTATTTTGTAATAGCTTTAAATTTGACTTTGAGAAAGTCTTTAAACCAGCAAAAAATAAAGGTTTCTATAAAAATAATTGTAGAAATTGCTAATATTAAGAGAAATGAGGTTTGTAAATGAGAAATGGATGAAATGATAGAGGTATTTTGTTAATCTACTTATGTTCTACTCTCAAACTACGAACGGTCACACCACCATGCCGATAATATAACTATTACTTTAACAAAAATATTTTTTTTCAAATGTTATTCATAGTTAAAATATAAATCAACACTTAACACAATGGAAGGAATAATATTTTCTTTTTATTATTAAACTAAACTAATATCAATTTGCTTCAACCAAAGTCTTTTTAATATTCCCCCTTAGCAACTCTTTGACTTTAATCTCAAATATCTCAATTAATACTTAAGCGATTCACTCCATTTAAGTCTTAAGGTAGGCTTACACAATGCTGAGTGTAAGTAGAATTTTATGCATTTATCTTTGGTTGTAAATATTAAGCATTTTCGGTCTGTTAAGAAAATAAACCAAATATTAACATGGTAATCTTGTAATTTGAAGAGTTTTTGAGAGAAGATCAGCTTAGCTGACATGACGTTTCATTAGATTAGCTGCAATCAGCTATAAAATGAAGGAATAAATACAAGCTGTACTCCGTTTCTAGCAATGAAATATGGAATCATTACTCCTAACTTGATCCTCAATTCTACTCTGAGTCCTACAAGAGGTAAAAAATGATAAAACCAACAAATCTTCGGGGTTTCATGAGCACACATACTCCAAGCTACACTTTTTACTTATATGTTCTCTACACAACAATTAAGCAATATTGATTACTAGTGACGTAGGAGTAAATTGTGCGTATTTTTTTTACCTGGTCCGCTTTTTTTGGTTATGGTAGTCAGAAGAATTAATTTTCTTTTCCTTCGCTTTTGTAATTATTATTTTACTCCTTCGGAGTTAACTTCTTTTCCTAATACATTCAATTAAATTCAAAATGGTGCCCATAAAAGACGGAGAGGATTTGTTGAGAAATTAAATTGTAAATCCTTGTTGGACTCAGAGAAGAAGTAAGGGTCGACATCGAAGTCCTTCTTGCCTATATGCTTGTTTACTTCATTTTCCTGCCTCCTACCTTGTGACAGCTGATTATAATAAAAAAAAATATTGTTCAGGTTGCCAATAACAAAAAACTGGCATGTTAAAAAATATTTTGGATTTACAACCCTAAGGATACCTTTTAATTAAAATTATATTTAAATGAACCACAAATAATTTATACTTTAATATCTATAAAGGTTGGTTTTAGAAAATAATTAATAAATATGGAATAAATCCCTCAAACGTTGAATAATTCAGAAAATAAGTCCCCGCTTAGGCTTTTGTGTACTCAGCACCCTCAAAGGTCTGCTACTAATGTAACGCTATTAGGTAATTATTCCATAAAAGATGCAGGAGCATAAGTTAGTTGCTAGTTCAATTGAAATGTATCAGCTTAATCCACGTATCAATTAGTAGTTTTCCTCTCCATATGTTGCTAAAACACAAAAACTTTGAACTAAATCATTTGATTTAAAGCTTAACATAAAACAAATCATTTGATTTAAAGCTTAACATAAAACAAATCATTTGATACACTTTTGTTCTTCACGGTACGTATGGTTTTAGGTATTATGGTTCTTTTGTCTTGTACTGAAAGAAATGTGTTTATTGTTGCACCTCTCGTAAGGAAAAATAAACAATAAAGTTATCCCATAACTCCTATAAAACAAATAAGTTTCCTCTTAAATACATTGCTATATGACGTGTTAATTTTATTGTATGTACATATAAACATATAACAAATTTACTTCCTTCTTAAACGTGTAGTAGTAGTACACCAGAGGCTCAGTTTTTGCTTTTAAATAATTTATTTTATGTAGATTTACACAGTAATAAACATTCTTATCCATAATCACCCTCTTATTACAACCTAGTATTTATTGTAAATATATATGTACATATAATTTGTGTATTTTTTTTAACATGTCTGAAATTGAAAAGAAATCAATCAAGAAGGTATTTGATATTGCTTTTTTCATCGTATATAAAACTGAATTCATAAAATGAAGCTCTGTTTCTCAAAAAGTGGATTTAGTGTAACGAAATGCTTTTTAAAAATCAGCATTTTCAGAAATGTACTTATAGTTAGAAATGTCAAAAGTGTCAAAATCCCATCGAGCGTTAAAAGGAAACAACATCTGTGAGAATTTCATAGAAAAAGAGTTATTTAGAAAAATAAATAAAATAGGATAACGAATGGAACGACTTACCTCAATGAACCTGTAGCTTTGGATATATTATTCTCTTGAACTGAGTAGATTCGCGACTTGGTCAATCCAAGCTAAGAAAATTTACGTTATGTTCATAGATAGACTTCAAAGACAATTCCTTAGTGAGATGGAGTAATTGTAACACAATAATGTTTACTGATATTGTATCAGTGCACCTCCATTTGACCAATTGAAGGAATATTAAAAATAAAAATAGGGTAACTAGTGACTAAAATTGATCTATACTTACGTTTGAATTATAAATATATGTTGAAATACAACTATTCATAGCAAAAAATGTCCTAAGAAGAAAATATGCCAAACTAAATTGAGTTTTTCATTCCAAATATGGAAATTGAGGAATAGTCAATAATTTTATTCATCACTTTTTTTCGGATTCAATGCCTCTTTAAGTATTTGCTAATGAAGATAGAATCGACGATATCTTTCAAGGCACAGCGGTTTGTTTTCTTTTATTATACTCAGAACTCTAGATTTTTATACATGTAAATAAGAAAATGGATTCTTTTTCTTCAAAGACTTTTAGTTCTAAGAAAAATCAAACAAAAAGTGGAAAAATAGATTATTTCAAAGATAGTAGTCAATATTTTAAGTTAAAATAAATATCCCATTTAAAACACTCCACAGTATTTTCAATTCAAGGGTGTCCGCAGGATTATATAGGTATATATATATTTTTTTTCTGGGGTGACAGCTTGGTTTTTAAAGTTTGTTTAAAAAAAAATCCAGAAATTATAATTTTTTGAAAGAATTTAAAGCTGTTCACAAAAAATTTCAAATATTAAATTTATTTTGTTTGAAAAAAATTTCAAGGATTTTATTTTTTGAAGAAAAATTACAATAATCCTAAGTTGTTACCAAAAAAATGTCAATTTTCAAATTTTCCATTTAAAAAAAAAAAAAAATAAAACAAATCCATAGATTTTGACAAAAAATTATATTTTTAGAAAAAAATGTCAAATATTCAATTTGGAAAAAAATTCAAAATTCCACATCTCTTAACAAAAACTTTTATCTTATGTATAAAAAATTTAAAAATCCATAGCTTTTTAGCAAAAATTTAATTCATTGGAAAAAAAATTCAAAAATCCACAGCTGTATACAAAAAATTTTAAAGAATTATTTTGTTAGGCAATATAGATATTGGGGGTGCTAAAGTCCCCCAGCCCACCCCCTACGGACACCCTGCAATTTGAGACAATGCCATCACAAAATTTAAAATATAATAATAGGTTATCATTAGAGGTGAAAAAAATATGCCGTGTCACTATGTAATATTCAACATGAATTATCTTACCAACATATGTTTTTTAGTGTTTAAGAATCTCATTAAATAAATTACTGGTAATTTGTTTATTCCATAGTTGTAGGTACATAAATAAATATTTTACCCTGTAAAATTGACATTGTTACCATGTCAATTTGAAAAATACTTGAGAGAAGAGAAGCTTAGCAAAGATAAAATAGCATTAAATTAACTATGAGTGTAAAGAATTGCTTCGATATGGATCCTCGATTTTTCTCTAAGTCCAATATGAAGTTACTCTTTCTATTTTGACGTTCCCTCCTCAAGAATGAAAGGATACAAAAGACAACAGCCTGGGGAAAGATTTTTTTGTTAGGATCCGTAACTGCAACAATTTCACATAGGATTAAAAGCTTATAATTAGTTAACAAAACGTACTTCTTTCTTAAAAATTTACATTAGCACGGATTTTGATCTTGTTCAAATATCTACTATAGTATTTAGATAATATATTTTCAAATATCTTTTGTTGTAATCAACAAATATGTGTTGGTAAATGTATTTATGTATCTACGACTATGAAATCAACATACTACCAATCATTCATTTAATGAGATTCCCTAAACCAAAAAAAAGTACAAAATAAAAAAGGAAAGTTATTTGTCCAAACCGATTAATTATAATTATTGATTCCTTCATCCAATTAAGCTAAGGATTATAATTAATTCTGAAGGTAACCCAATTGATAGATCAGTTTTTCATTTACCAAAGATTCCCTCATGTGCTTACTTACTATTTTTCCATCGAAATCCGAAAAAAACGACTATGATCAGGAAAAGTTCTAAAATAATGATACTCATTAGACAGATCTAAAGAACATAAAAATAGTCTTGCTCGAGTCAAAATCTTTATGACTCATCTGACTCTAGTTTAAATTTAAAATAAACTAAAAGCTTGTTAAATGCTTGAGATTAACTATTAGACCCATTGAGAGTTATTTTTCTTAGGAACAGCAAAAAATCCTGAAATAAAGGAAGGAGACGAATCATAGCTTCTTATAAAAATAAAAAAAATCTTGTACTGTTATTTAATCATGACCAGGCAGTACTTAAAAACAGATTTCTAGCAATAACTTGAGAAAATAATAAAATTTTACAAAAAGCTTTACCATGAGTAATTCCATTGTTTTTTTTTAAAAAAGAAATACCTCTAAAATTGTGTCAAAATGAATAAGAAAATGTTAATTTTCTAGTTCCGGAATCAGAGTGGGAGAAAGGCAAAGTAAATAATGTAAAAAAAAGGTCACTGATAATTAAGCTTTCATTTAATGACTCATCCCCCCCCCCTCTTCCTCGTCATTCCATGTTCCTAGTAACAAATTCCAATAATATTTACATGGGTATTTTCAGAATTGTGAAAGTTGAAATGTAAGAATAATGACCTTTATGCTCTTTTGAATGAATAGTTTATGTAGTAGAAGTCCACATTATATTTTTTAAGTAAACGAAAATATACATCAACAATCGTTTACTGTTGTTACTATGACCAGAGAAAAATAAAATATATATACTAATGATTCCTTTGCATGAAGCAAATTATGTTGCAATTAATAATGGTATACCCTCATTTTCATCTCTCCCCAGAAAACTTGAGAATTCATGTTATGATGAAGAAAAAAAAAGGTTATTCCATACAGATCTAGTAGAAATAAATGGGTGAACTTTGTCTTTCAATGTTATGAACGTTTTTAATAGCTGTTTGAACGGTGCTCCGACATGTCGTTGAAAGACAATATGGGAAAAGATACCACGTAGAATAACAAACTTCGAACGGACAATTTTCATGAGGATATTTCGAAAGAAAACAAAAAAAAGAAAAAAAAAGATAAATAAATAAAAAGATTTGAGGGCATGAATTTGAGTAAGCCTCAATATAAACTTTAATTACAAAAATGCAGGAAAAACCAAAAATAAATAAATATATATTTTGGGATTTAAATAATAAACTTACAATTGTTTGTGTTTAATTTTCAAAATATAAAATAATTAGTACATTTATATCAATGCTAAAGGGCATAATGTGTAAATTTATTATATTTCAAAAGAAAATATTGTACAGAATAAATAATATTATACAGTTTTAGGATTATTTTAACTCTAAAATATGTATAAAATTTACAACAAATATATAGTTACACAAATGAGGGAATTTTTTAAATTGTAAATTCATAATAATTGTTGCAATTTTGTCATGCCCTCCGATCTCTTTTTAAGTATTTGTAATACTTTGAGCTCAAATTCTATTGATAATTTAAGGCAGATTATTTGAGAGTAAAAACCGATACTTCATAAATCGGTCCATTACAAAAAAATATATTTGAGATAATAGTAAAAATAATCAACGGTGACAAAAAAGCTTCTTTGTACTTTTAAAATTTTTTTTTCCAATAAAACTAAACAGCTACAATTACTTTGACCTTTAAGTTCTAAAACATGAATTAACTTTCAGAAATGGCCGCTGTGGCTACGTTATATTTTCAATCGTTAAATAATTAACAAATTTAAATCTCAATTTTTTGGGGGAATAATTCATAATAAAAATGGGTCTTAATCGGCAACTTTTGCTCATAATCTTACTCCATCTTCCATTGAAACCCCTAATTTGGGATTTAAGTAATCAATAATAGAATTATGGATCCTTTAGTCAAAGGTTTTGTCCGAAAATATCATTTTTGGAGTTGAAACTTGAAAAAGTACTTCAAAAGCAATTATTAAGTATGATTAAATTCTGTCGAAGAAAGAGCTAATTTTTTATAAAGGATTTGCTTCTGTCTCTTTCAGATCTCTCTTTTAATATCCCTTAACGTCTTTAAAATTTAGTATGAAGGAAGGACTTTATATTAAACCTCATCGAAGGAAGATATTTTTGAAGGGAATATCCATGACACAGTGATGAGATTGTCACTTGCTTCGTAGTCATCATATTTCTCTTGTATTGGAGAAGAGCGTCTCTTGAGGAGCCTGTTTTCATCTATAGATGACTTCACATTAAGTAATTAATGTCTCATCTCTTGTAGAATTGATTTGATGAAGGAGATTAAAATTGTGGAAATAGTGTTTCTGATTTGATTTCCATCATGAAAATATGTTTGTTATTCATTTGTTAAGAATTTATTATCAATGATGCCTCATCCTCTCCTATACATATGTATAAATAGAGAATATTTGCTTGAATATGTGCCTTTAGCCTTTAACCTCAAACTGAATATACGGCACATTATGAAGTTGCGTTAATATTTCTTTCTTTTCAAATTAATTTAGATAATTTATTGTGAAAGCAAGTGCAACTTTTACTGCATGATGTTGTTTTTTTACATTATATTTATATATGATTGCTATGACTGATCTTCAATTTAAATAACTCATGATAATTGACGTGGACTCATTCACATTGGAAATAACATTTTAGAATTAATTTATAATTATTAATTTTATTTGAAAATCCTATCATGTATTACTCAACATCTGTGTTGATTAGTCCATCATCATATTTATTATAAATATTGATACCTTATGGTAAATAAGTTAATAGATTTTGACATCATTATTTTTGGCTGGGATGCTGAGTTTTTATTTATTTTTCTAGATTGAACAGAAATCTCTTTTATTCTTCATTTTGTCCTGCTACAAAGCTTTTCATCACTATATATTAAAAATTTATTGAATACTATGGACAAAAGGGAGAAATGGCCTGATTAACTGTACATTGAAAATATTTGGCAAGCTGTAGAGCAAGAAATATAAACTGAGCCTAAAGATTTAAAAAAAGGTGTTGAGGACATGGAGAAATTCTAAATAGCTTGAATGCATGCTTGTTTCCACAAATATTTCATTCTAAAGCTTAATACTATCTTAATCTTCCATTCTATTTACATTTATTTATGTAGGTACACAAGTAATATCTAATTTTTGTTTGTGCTCCGACAAATGTCATGTTCTCTCAAAAACTTTTGCAACCTCAATTGTATTTCCTCACTTTTGAGGAATCCACCTTTATCCAGCCATTGACATTATACAAGTCCTTGTTGTAATTGTCATTTTTGTTTTTAATCCTAAACATTTTTCCCTAAGGTACGTTTTTTAGGTTTCTATCTGTCCATCTTGTTTCTGTTTCAAAATCCTCCATATATATAAACAATCATAGGTGTATATAAAAACTCATGAGATATTACTAAAATATATATATACTCGTATACCTTATTTCCATTTATTAAAAATTCCCATATTTGATGCTGAAAATTTATACAAATAAGTTTGTTTTGCATTATTTTTGAGCTTTTGACCGGATGCTTTATTAATGTGCCATCAAAGAACCACGCAAGTTGAAGTCATATTGCACGTATAGGAAGAAGACTTCCTTTCTATGCAAATTAAATATTTATTTTTGACTAATTGACAATAAAACAATAATATAGCTTATTGAACCAAAAAAAATATTGGGTATTACATTCAGGTTGTATGATTTTAAAAATGAATACTCTATCTAGATGTTAAGTAATCTATGATTAATGTGAGATAAAAATGTAATTTTTTAAGAGGAAAAATAATTTCTGTTTCTTTCACTCTGAGACAACAAATTTACAAAATTCCAAAAAACTCTTACATCTCGTTTACATTAATTTTTTTTAAACCAGATATTACGTGAAAATTTAATAAGGTTTATTGTTATTTGTTTATTTTTTTAATTGCAAGAGTCTATGCCACAAAATATTACGTAATTTTGTTAGCTGTTCTGGTACCAAAAATTGATACTTTTCGCTTATGCGGAGTGTTATTTGTAATTACAGCTCTTTTCCCAAATATTTTTTCAAATTTTCAGGGTTACCATGTAACTTTTCATAGAGACAATTCATATTTTATACAACTCTATCTATAGTGTATCTCTGTCAGCAGGTAAAAAAATTTGATAAATATTGTTCTAAGGGATCCACATGAGTAATAAAAGATCAATCTTTCTATTACATACAAAATCTTTCACCTATAGAAAAATAATCGAAAAAGTAATTTTCGTATATTAAAATGACATAATGAATACAATAAGAATCCTATTTGTTTAGAATTACATAATAAAAACTTACCACTTTAATAAATGTCTGTATACAAATACTCTCATTTAAGTAAAATGTCTTTTTTCATGAAATATGTCAAATCAAAAGTGGTATTATAATTATGGTTTTAATACCATTAAGATATTTAAAAAAAACAAAAAACTTTATCGTTGTCAAAAGTATATTTTTAATTTTATAGATTGTCTATAAATAACTCTAAGGCTTATTTTTGTGCTTAAATATCGTGACATTTAATCGTTAAACTTTAAAAAAAAAAGTTATATGTACAACTTTATATAAAAATAATGAAATTTGATTGAAAAAAAACAAAACAAGAACAACAATTTTTCATTATTTCAAAATAATTAATGAGATTAATTATTAACTTAGCTAAGAGTAACATTTAAAAAAAGTTTTTTTGCAGATAATTGCTTTTGATTAATAATTCACGTTATTCAAGATTTATTCTCAAAAGTTTTTAAAATTAGATTGGAAGTAATTTTTATATTTTAGGTTTGTTTATCTCAATAAAAAAAAGTATTTATTATACTTGGAACGTCTCTATTATAGGTCCATGAAAAATATCTCCAATTGTAAATTTCCTTTTACATTTTTTTTTTAATAAAGCACCTTTGTTTAGGAATAGACATGAGCTTTTGTTTACAAAATGACAAAGAGGGGCGCCATCTTGTAGCAAAAAAATACAACTCCCAGAATGAGACATATTAAGTAAAAAAATAACACACATATTTTACTCACATAGAGGGCGCAGTGAAAATTCTTCCGAATATGGGTCATTTAAAAAAACAAAAAAAAAAAACAAGCTATAGACAGTAAAATCACCAATATTTTTTTATTTTTCTCATGTCACATTCAATTCGTTTATTAATTTTATAATCTAAATACCAAATATCTTAAATTATTATACATATTGTAAGAAAAAATCTAAATGTTGTTTACTTTCCTCTTTGACCAACTAAGGGCACTTTTTGATGTTTAATAATATTGAAATGAAAGACAGAATTAAACTAAAACAGTTGTGTTATGAGTGTTTTTATAAATACAAATTAAAAATAAAAGTTTTTTTATTCATTAAGACATTCATTATAATTAAAAAATAATAATAATATCTTTTATCTTATAACTCTTCTACTACAAATAGAAAAACTACCCTTAAGTTGGTAAAAAAATGTGGGGAGATAAAGAGTGTGCATTTAATGTAAAATTACAATATATCATGATATATTCACGTATCCCAAACTCAAACTCTTCTTTATTTGTACATGGAGGCTTGAGTTGGATGAAAAAAGTAATCCAGAAAATATGGTTTATTACAAAAAAAGGTCAATAAATACATCTAACATTAATAAATACATTAAACAAAGTTTGACTTTAAATAAGTATATATAGATATAGGTCATTCGACGAGAAATTTTAGGAAGGAAACGATTTTTCTTTATTTTGGTTTTGTTATTATTGATTGTAGTTCTTCTGAGAAATTAAATTTTGGATCTGTATCTCAATTTAACTTTGAGTTGTAACGTATTTAATTTGAAGAAGTTAGGACTTTGATGAATAATTGATTAGTAATAAATCGTAAACCAAACCAATTATTTCATCATTAAATCATCAATCATTAAAAACTTTTCTGTTTGCCAGTCGTTTTTAGTTTTCAAATTCGTTTTTAGAAAAATGCTATTTTAAGCCACCATGGTCTTGAAAGCAAAAAGAAAGAAGTTTCCAAAACCACCTTTGAGCCTTAAAAACCTACATGAAAAATTTCAGCAAAATCCATGAATTAGTTTGACCGTGATTCACGGACACACCCAAATATATAAACTAGTGTTGGTTTGCCCGACGTTGCCCGAGACATTAAGACATTAAAATTAATTTAGAACTCTTCTGCTTAATAAAGACCGTAAAATTTTAAGAGTTATTTTCATATTGGATTTATGAGTATCAGTATATAAGCACTCACACGGGTTGACGCTGAAGCGTTGAGCTCGCAGCCACTTGCCTCAGCATCTGAGAAACCTCAAATACCACAAAATACACGCCGGATCTCAGGTTGTAAATACAGTTAACATCTAGCCCTGCTGCATTTCTAATCACCAAGAACCCCTTCTAATATGTTATAATACACCCCAGCTAAGATATACCCCAACTCTTATGATGTATGGTTGATGTGGTGGAACAAAATGTGGTTTCCACTCTACAGCCGCCTTGTTTCTAGGCACAACAGAACCCTTCTATAGTACAAACCAGCCCACTGGTTTGTACAAGTGAACTACTGGAACAGAGGCAAGTTAAATTTATCCACCGCCCCTTCCATGTGTACAAAGGAACCTTTCTTATACCCCAAAGATAAGCCATGGTCCTAAGGTTGTAAATGTGAAGCTCCGGGCTTCAAGGCAGTTTAAACTGCACCACCACTCTATGTCTAAGCATGTCTACCCCTTCCAATAAGCAATTGTACATCCCCACCCTCATGTTGCGCAGACGAACTGCTGGGCTCGAGTCAAGTTAAACTTGGTCTCTGAGGCAGGTTAAATTCGTCCAGCGCTGCTTCTCTAAGCATCAAAGAACCCTTAACATATCTGAAAAACACCTTGGACCTCAGGTTGTACAGGCGAAGTACTAAGAATGCTTTTTAAAGCCTGCCATGGCCTCGAGGACTCAAAAAAATATTACTAGATCCGTTTCTGGATTGAAGGGCACACACACACATTTTTTTATTCACTTGCCATCAGTAAAGATTTAAACCGTTGGTAAATTTGATTTTGCTCACACTTACTTAGATATCAAATGGACTTTTGAAGGTTAAAAGGATATATACTCCTACATAACCGAAGAGTATTACTATCATTTCATTGTAATGTCTATGATTTAAATATAACAAGTAACGCATATGGAGTTAAATAACTAGTTCCTGTAGGAGTATAATTTTCCATTCGGTAGCAGTAAGTATGATAAATCATAAATGCTTATTTTTTTAAATAATGGAGTTGTTCCAATACATAAATTTTGTTTATGTAGGTATATTATATATTGAGTTAAAAATGAAGCATTGTTATGGTTTCACTCTCCTTTTTTTTAACATTATTCAACAATGTATCTTTTTAGGTTTTTTGAATATCCAGGATAGCTGAATTTACATAAATTTAACTATTTTTTTAAAATATAATACAATAAAAATGAGAGCGGATCTTTATATTTTATTTAAAACACTGACTACAAACATTTTAATAGCTTATTTTTCCACACAAACACATTCCATTTTATTTCGTTATTAAATATGTTATAAAATTTTGAAATGATGTTTTAGAATGAACTGGGAAATGGGAAAAACTTAATTGCTCATTCCGTCCAAAATTGAAACTTTTTGAAATATAAATGATTTTATAATGGAAAAACAAATTTATACAAAGATTATCAATGTATGTTGCATCTATAATTTTAGACATGTTAATAATATTTATATAGTTTTACGATTATTTTAGACAGCTTATTTAATAATAAGTCTTATGACGTCAGTCTTTTTTTTTTGAATGATTTAAAACAAGACTTTTTATGGCTGAGTTTTGGTAAAAAGAGAACTGCTTTATTGTCATTGTAGATTATTTTAGACCATCATATTTTTTTCTAGTAATACTTAATATTTTCTTGGATGTTTACCTTAAATATCTTCCAGCTTTGCTATGCACCTTTGTTTCCAGTAATTTATGCTCTGTAGCTTTTTTCTATTTGTCATCCAATTTTTACACTAATGTTGTTTGCTTCAGTTTGTTGATGATAGCAAATAGAGTGTGTTGCCATGAAACCATTCAATACTGTTGGCTACAATAATTTGTTATTATAATCAATCACTTGATTATACTTCAGCAGTTAACCATTGCCCTGCTGTTTGACAAATTCACAACGGATGCATTGGTTAAATCCACTCTGAGTATATATAGAGCCCAATTCCTTTCTTTTCTGACTGAATATCTGTATTATATTTATTTAAGTGTGATCACTTTCGAAACATTTATTCTCAAACTTTTTTAATTTCTTAGCGCATTAGCTGTAGCTATACCTGTGGTGACTATAATTTTTATATTCTGAATAAATCGTTGTATACGAGGCCTCAGAATCATTAAATTTCAATAGAAAGTATGATAGTTTATCAATAATACTATTTTAAAATCATTTGACATATTATTAGTTCAAAATATTTGGTTGATAGATCAATTTTACTTTTTTTTTATTAATAAATTAATTTAATACAATTTTGAATTAAAAAATGACTTTGTCTTGAAAAATGGAAAATATCACATTGAAAATGAAACTAGTAAATTGTAATAACTTAAATAAAAAAAATGTCATTTAGGACAATTTAGCTTAAAACCACCAATATATACAATCCCAAATTAAAAAAAAAAAAAAATCAATACAAAAATACTCATAAATAAAGGAATATTATTGAAAAAATATCTATATTTAACGTTGTAGCTGTGGAAACAAGTAAAATATAGGTTCATTCAATGATGTTTTATCAAAGTATGTGATAACCTCGTTAAATAACTATTCCATCATTTACCAAGATCGGGTGCACCGAAAAAATCTTTACACTTGTTATCTAAAAATTTATCAAGATGTATTTCAGCAACCAGTTGTAATGGGCTATCTCAATAAAATAAAAATATCTAAAATACTGTCTTGGCTACTAATCATCAATGTAGCCCCCCCTTGGCAACAATGATGGCTTCCAGGCGGGCACTTAAGGCCTTGCACCCATTGCAGATATGGTCCTCAGACATGGTATCGCAGTGCTGGTTTACAGTGTGCTTGAGGTTGTTCATATTTGGGTGACAGACGGTACAGGCCCTGTACTCAACATGCACCCAAAAAGTTAAGTCCAATAGGTTGGCATCTGGTGAGTAGGGTGTCAAATTTTCTTTAGCCAGAAAGATAAGTCGTCCTCCAACTACTTTGGGGGCTTTTTGGACGTGTGTACAGATGTACTATCCTGCTAGAACATCACAAACATGTCTGGCTTCATGTTGGAGAACCCCTAATGTTTCGCAAAAATTAAAAAAATTCCAGAAAAGTACACATTAAATATTAAGTATTGTTATGTAAGTTACAAAATGATTACAAATATATTGCCATAATTTTCAAACCAGAACTAAAAATTACTTTGACTTTGTTAGTAAAAAAATAAGTATCTGGCACCAATGTCAAAACTATCATCAACAATGTTTGACATTTACGGTCTCAAAAGTAGAAAAATCACAAATATCACTTATCAACTCCATATTGCAGCTCAACCACTATAGATTCATATAATTTTATTTATATCTTTGAATAAGCTTTTATAAAAATGTAACAATGAGTTTTAGAAATGCTCTGGAATGGAGAAGAATTTAGTTTAAGAGATTTTCTTTACATTTCATTTGTTGAAAATTGTACCACTTAAAATATTCAATAAATAAAAAACTCCACGATATCCCGGATTAATCAATAACACTTTTTTTCTAGATTGTCGATTTCTTAATTTTCTTATCCCATATTAATTTTCTGAAAGTTAATTGGTTCAACTATAATTAGTTGTTGCTAACATATGAACAATTCTCTATAAATTAAAATTTTGTCACGGACATTAGGTCTTTTTTTCCATTTTTTTAGACATAGAATGGTGGAGAGATGAACAAAGAATAACAGAGTGATTTATTGATATTTAAAAATAGAAGTTTCACCTCGATTAGATTTATAGCACTTCATAGAAGCTGTTTGCCAGACCACAAAAAAATATTTGCCGTTCCAATTGTGTCTTGCAAGCCGGAGTATGTCCACCCGTATCCTATAGTATACATAAAAAAAACACATAACTAAGGCTGAGACTTGAGTTAATGTTCAATGTTTGACCAAACGGTATATCTCTTAATAAATATACATTTTCAAAAAAACAGAACACTGGAAGAATAATTTCGTTGTCCTGTCAACTGCGAGTGAGAGTATAATGGACTTCTTTTACGTCATTAACCGTAGTATGCTTAAAGATTACTCAGTGATATGTGGTCTACTTAGATTACTGTGTTTGAGTTTTTGGGTCTATATTCCTTTAATAAAACTCGAGTAATGATTGATGGGTTTTATTGCTGGCATAATCATTATTGATTTAGTCTTTTCTTTGAAATTATAAATTTGCTAAGCTAAGTATTTATTGTCTTTTAACAAAATTAATAATATGTCTGTTAGTCAGTGATAATAACATACTTGTTTATATATATAAGTACATAATTATATACTTTTTGGCATTATATAATTTTTTCCTGGAGGAATCAATTTAAATTTAATTTACAAAATCTAACTATATTTATTTTAATAGAATTTGATCCCTTAATACCAAATATAACTTTTTATTTGGTCTCTATTAGCATCAGGGCCCTCAGATAAAGAACATAATGTTGTCCTTCTGTGACAACCTGGACCCCATAATCGCTGACAAGGGGGCTACATCGATGATTAGCCAAGACATCATATTTGTTATTTTTATTTTATTGATATACCCTATTACTACTGGTTGCTGAAATACATCTTCATAAAGTTCTTGGTTGAAAGTGTAAAGATTTTTTGGCTGCACCCGGTATATATATATTTTATGATTTCATTCATATTACTCCAATTTTAAATTCATTTCATTTTAATGATACTTGAATAATTTCCTTGAACCGCTAACCCCTTTTAACAAAATAATGAAAATCTCCCAAATTAATATATAAATTAAAAAGAAAAAATGTTAATAGAAGAAATTTATCCATGATTGTAATTCGTGGTAAGATATATAAAATAAATTGGGAATCATAACTGAATGGTATTGTAGTATGAATATAGTCATCATACCTATTTCCTCCCCTCCAGATTGTCCGTTCCACAAATGGACCCATTCAGTAAAAAAGTTTTTTTGGGCAAAGTGTTTGCACACGTTTTGAAAGTATTTATATAAAAATATTTTACTCTGTCATTAAATTTTATTATTTACAAATGTTTATTCTTTCTCAATGCCATTACATAAAGTATCTTAGTTTTTAAATGTATTGAATTCCTTATTAATTTCCCATAAATTACGTCGCTACGGTTTTTGATACAATTACAACGTCAAATTAAAATAATTCTTGCAGCAGTCTTTGATTATAGCTTTAACATATACTTAATATATTCAATTTATGTATGTATGCAAGAGAAATAATTTAAATAAACAAAAATCAAATTCAGATTTGTCGATTAGGCATAATATTTATAATATAATGTTTACACAAATCAATTACTTTGTTTAAACATTGTCATGTTTCAAATATCTAACAAATAGGCACATACTTATTTTACCTTCTGTTTTCAGAGTCACGTCATCGAATAATAGTCTTCTCTCACTATGGGACTCTTTTCTTCAAGAAATCGAAATGGATTCTCAAATCCATTCAGATATTGCTGGGATCTTTCTAAGAGTCATTTCCAGACCCCTCCTTGAAAAAACCTTTCATATGAAGATTCAAAGTCGGAAAGTGTTTAATCATCGGGAGAGCTTTGAGTCCGTTCTAGGAAAAACTGAAGAAATGCTAATCAAAGTAAGATCCTTCACATACATACTAACCTATCCACACTAGGGTGAGACTGATTCCTCAACCTTGTGCAAACAAACAGGTTTTACCATTTTTTGTTTTTTGGGTACTTCGTATAAAATATATTACTATTAAAAGTCTCATTTTTGGGATTTTGAATGCGTCGAATAATTTTTTTGTAGAATATATATTTGAGATTAATATACAATGGTCACATATATTAATATCATTTGTTTCGAAAGATTAAGAGTTATTAACAAAAGAAAGTTAGTGAGTTTAAAAATAAATAAATATTTGACACATTATCTGTGCCTAATGCTATCTCCACAATATGTTCTTCTTTTGACTTAGTAAAAATTACTATTATAAGGGCAGATTTTAAATTCGTTTGTACTAAATTTGTGCATATTTACAGACTAAGGATAAAAATAAGTAGATGCATTAAATTGCTGTTTTTATCCCCGATATTTTTAATTACGATGTTTTATTGAGCAACTAAATGACAGTTGAAACAAACTAAATAAGAATTGTTTTTATCCTATGTATCTAAGTGTTAAAAATATCGAGGAACCACAAAAAAAGACTGATGTTTGTGTCAAAACCGTTGGTACCTACATTTGGACTGGCTATTACATCAAAAAGTCCATTACATGCCATATAGCAAGGAGAACCAAAACTTTTCTTCTGCAACAATAATTAACTTCTGGCCTGCCAACATGTAGTGCACCTCAGGCACTGACCTCAGCCCCATAGAAATTGTAGTTTGGGGCATTTTGTAGAATATCTGTAGCACCTTGCATGCAAATTTGTGTTCGCTCCGAGCTACCTTCGCGAAAGTGTTGTGCACCATGGACATGGCTTTCATCGTCAAGAGCTGCCAATCTTTTCGCTGGCATGTCGAGGCTGTTATTACTTGTGAAGGAGGACATATTGAATAAAATCATAGCTAAATATAGTATTTAAACATATCAAATATTGGTACTGAGTTGTCCTGTATTTATTCCATAAAAATCAGTTTTTTCGTAATTTAATCATGCTATTGTAAGCTCTACTCTGTATTCCAAAATTTTAAGTTTCATTTCATTCAACATTCTAAAAATGTAATTTTTAAAGTTTTCTATTACTTTTTCTAAAATGTCATCGACTTTTTGCTCTAGTTAAATATTAACATCTATAAATGAAATTGTACAGATGTGTTATTCGGTCCTCAGACTGTACACCCCCCAAAAAAAAAAAAAGATTACACGTTTTATAATTCAAAGTTTAGGTATTTGTTGTGTGCAAGTCTCACCCTAACCAACCTACACTTTAGTTAAACCATTCTTAATCAATTTAATATCCTTCCATACTTTTATACTCAATATTGTATGTAGTATAGTGATGTATATCATCAGTTGAAAACTAATAAAACATATTATCATCCACCTATATCTTGAAGGAATAAAAAGAATTGATCTTTTATTGTAAAGTTCTTCTATTAATGACGTCATACATGTATAATTGTTCAGTTCTACTACAGTATTTACTTTTTTACGCAATACTAAATGTCAAACAATAAAAGTTGGGGATAAGAAACAAAGTACTTATATCTCTAAGGACTTTTTATTTTAGAAAAAACGTGTTTATCTAACTTTTATGTACGTTTAATCAAATAAACTTATATTTGTCAATGGACTGAGTAAATATGCATGACTTTAAAAAGCTGTATTCAATCCCACTTCCTTCCGAGTCCTAGTAAAGTCCGAGTCAATCCGTTTCCAAGTTTTTGAGTACTACATCTTCTTAGTAGACTAAGTATTAAATACAAATGTATATTGAACATATTTGATATCTTATTTTGATTGCAACCGATGTTCTTTAAAAAAAAAAAAACTACGGATATTTCCTTATTGATAATATGCATCTGAAAAATTACGGAAATCCAGGCGAGCTTAAATTTCTTACAAATTATTAGGTTTAAATGAGAGATATTTAAAAAAAATAATTCTGAGACTAAAAGCCAACGCACCGCAATTCTGAGCTCAAATCCAGTCTGAGTCCTTATGGCACCGAGTCCAAACAAGTTATCGTCTATATGATTCTGAGTCTTAGTTAATCAAAAAATGACTTCAGCTCTGGTAGATAAATAATTTTGCTTGAAGTTTTTCAATATCCTTAAAATTCTTAAATCAAAGAGCCTGACTCTATTTCTACAATCGATGGAAGCTCAGTTGTAAGATCAAATAAGTTTTGTTCCATGAATTATATTATAAAGAAGGAAATAATTTAATGCGGAATTATTGAAGCATCCTAACAATATTTTACATCCTCTCGAGTTTGCAAAAAGGTTCATAATGACAAATACAAAAATGATAAGGTAAGGAAATCTTATCTGCTAGATAACGACACTGCACTTAGCTAAATCACAAACAAATAAGTAAACAAGCTACTAACAAACTGAAACGACTAATCTTATGTACTTTATTTGAATCTCTTAGCAGCAAGACTTGGCTAAATAAACAAACTACAAATCAGTGAACATTACTCATTGAATGCCATTATTCACACTTAGGGAAACAACTTTCCTGAATCTTTTGATGCCTGTAGCTATTTAGTCATTTCCTACATACTTATTTGAAAATTTTAATATTTGAATATGATTAGAGGTATGTGAAATTATTTGTAGGACACGTTTCAGTCACGTTACAAAACGTATCACAAACCAAAAAAGAGACATTGAAATCAGTTGTACATTTATACTGCTAACCCTGTACATCATGGGGGTCGTTAGCGTGAGAGATCTGGGGAGATATGTCTCCTTACTCCCCCAGATTACAACCAAAAATACAAATGTGAGCGAAGGATGGAACATAACGTTCAAATAGATTGTATTTGGTGGAAAGTACAGAAAAAGTCCTATTCTAAAAGTCATCTTAAACATCACGAAGGCTTCAAAGACCAACATTTTGGAAAAAAATTTAAATCAATATTTATATTTACATGTGGTTTCGATTCGTGGAGCATTAATTAAAGTCTGGCAAAACCATTTCTGTACCAGCATACAATAGTTAACCTTCCATTATTTTCTTAAAAAGCGCATCATAAGTTAATAATTTATTCTATTGGTGTCAAATATACTTATAATATACAAAATCATGAATGTATAGTTCTCCAAAAGTATATACTTAATGACGTTATCATCAAAAATACAATTTACAAACATTACTGAATGGAAAGAAAGAAATGATTGAGTAAGGGGCCATTAACAGTATACACAATGAAAACATAAAATAAAATGATTCCACCCAATCAAATAATTTCAATATATAGAAAATAACTAAACATTTGAATATTCAGATCAAAATCGGAGCAATAGCAATATGAATAATAAGTGCTTAACGACCCACTTTTTAGAATGAAAATAGACACAATGGATGAATTCTTCCTTGAACTTTTTTCATTAGTTGACTCTCATATGATTTAAAGCAGATACCTCTACGTATTATAAACTTAAAAAGGGTAATATTACTGCAGTGTTGGTCCCTACCTCCTCCAACCCGATTTGTCAGTCCTTAAATAATGTAAAATTGACTCCTCGTGATGTTATTGAACTTGTTTTTCCGTTTTTAATTATTCTGTTTAGGGTATTATCTCACTAATATAAAAATTTACACTGCATTTTCTCGTTACCAGTTGATATGCCTAATTCTTTTTTACATATGAGTGTTCGAAACGTTGATTAGATCAATTTGAATTAACTATTCTTATGCTGTAATTAATTTCCAATAACTATTGAACCATAATTCTATAGTTGGTAGAATAGTTTATAGAATTGGAAAAGTGCTACTAACTGATTTTGGTCCTTTTTTCTCTTAATTTTTGGAGAAAAGGTTACGAAATACAATAAAAGTAACGATGGAACACATGATTTTAACTTTGATTTATAAAAATCAAGCCTACTCACCGTTTTTTCAACATTAGTTACCTATATATGTAATATAAATAGTAGTATAATGTAGTTCTACCTTCAGACTTTACTTGGAACTTGATCAGAATGAGTTGTTAAACTATTCTGATCATATTCAAAGTAAAGTATAAAGGTACTACTAGATAGTATCTAGATATCATGTATCTATAATATTTTTAATTATCATTTCAATTCAAACTGGACGTCTAATCAAACATATCTAATCTGTAATCTTCCTAAATATTTCATCGTTCTGCTTTCATCGTTGCATGTTGGAGTCAAAGATATTTCATGACTCGCCTATAATTTAGAATTCGTACCATTCCATATTTAGTATATATACATATATAATATTAACTCTTTGCTACTTCCTTTTTGTGTTTATCGACCCCGGAGACTGACACATATAGTATTTTTCATGGCCTTCTTTGTAAAATTTTAATTTATCATATATGTACTTCTTGTCTACAATTCTTTCGGGAAAGTATTTAATTAGATTCTGAGTTATTAACAAATTCTGGAATTAATTATGGAGGCGTCAAAAAATGTTTTTTGTACTTACTTATTATTTATCTACCCCATGAAATAATACTAAAAATGGAAATTAATTGTCTTATTCCGTATAGAACATATCTTGTTTGGGAATAGTTAATTAATTTATAAATATGATCTATTCACCTAACAGTCCAAAAAAATGTAGTAGTATTTTCCCCTAATAATATTTTAGGTTATGAGCTACTTTGCTAAAATATATATTTTAATGTTAGGTTGGCAAAGGACTTATTATTAGAATTCAAAAGGGAGTAATGGAGTTTTAACAGTTGGGAGTAAGAGAAATACAAAAGGCTTTAGGTTGTAAGTAAACATAAAAGTCCTAGTAAAATGTACAAAGTGGGTACCCAAAACTAGCAAAATTGCGATTTTATCCAATTTATTTTTAATTACGATGGTTCATTACGTAATGAAATGACAGCTGAAACAAAAAAACAACTACAAGTTTTTCCTTTTATGCCATGCCTCTAAGTATTAAAATGTGGAATCAATAACAAGAAAGGGGATGCGTGTGTGATTACCTCCAGCACCGGATTAATCCCTTGGTATCTCCATCAGGACTACCTACAACATCAATAAGTCCATTAAAGCCATAAAAGTCAAAAATTCCCAAAACTTCGAAGGAACAATATGGCTGACTTCTGGCCTATCCCTATGGGGCCCTTAGTTCGACCCCCTAGACTTTAGAGTTTGGAATGTCTTTGAGAAAAATGTACGCCAGACCTCTTATCCAAATTTGGAGTCTCTCCAAACTGCTACGGCTTTCATCATCAATAGCTGCTAATCAGTTCGCCGGGGTGTCGAGGCTGTTATTGCATATGAGGAAGGACATACTGGATAAAAAAATATAGCTGATTGTAGTATGTAAACATATCACAAATTGGTTTTGCGATTCTTTTTTTTTGACTCCATAAAAATCACGTTTCTCATAACTTAGTCATGCACTACAAGTTTTGGCTCACCGCTCTCTATATATACATAAATAATAAAGTGAGTGCATGAGTGATTATCAAATTTATTAGTTATTTTTTTAGGGAAATTATCTGGCACAGCTATTAATTGCAAAGCATTGACCAAAAACAATAATAATAAAATCAGATAGTCACGTTAATTATATGCAATATTCATTAGAGAATAACCTGAATAGTATTCTATCTACTATCATCCATATGTATAACTACCTACGAACATAAATGATTAAAAAGTGCTCCATAGATAGGTACTCCCCCTTCATTTAATAAATACTCCAATCCAAAATTGATTGATGAGAATCCCTAAGAAGAGAAAGTTGTTGAAGAAAGGTATTGTAATGAGGTTATCACTGTGGTGGTATGTATGCATTGTCTTGAATGAATTTATGTATTACATATATTGTATATAAAATAGAGCGTAAATATCTCGTCAAAAGGGAATTTCAATTTTCATTTCATTAATCAATGTTTTTCATTTTACACTATGTATATACAAGTGCATATATTAATGCTTTTTTTTATATTAAAACGTTAAGGGATGCTATGTACTCTGGTTTATTGCAATGATACTATTCCACACTGAGAGGAATAAATGAATGCTTTTACATTCCATGTTTTTTGAAAGTTCATCCTGACAATAGGATTTAATAGAGGGCGCAGCAACAAAACTTCCTTTTTCCAACAAGGCAAATTAAAATGTTTTACAAATCCAAATACTCTTTTTTTTGTTTCATAATAACTAGAGTAGGTTTTGCCCGGCTCTGCTCAAGAGATTAAGAAATTAAAATTAATTAAGAACTCTTTTGCTTAATCAAAAACAAAAATAAAGACCCTCAAATTTTTTATAATTATTAGCGCTGCATGTCTTTGTAAACTTTTTTTTACAAAAAAGAATATAGAGTAAGCTTGGTTGGTGTTGCCTGAACATTAAGAAAGTAAAATTTAAAGAACTCTTATAATATCCCAAAATACACTCTAGCTCTCTGGTTGTAATGGTAAAGTTCTGAGACAAAATACAGTTTAAATTCTTTCATTGCCACGTTTCTAGGCATCAAGGAAACCTTCTAATATAATACACCCCAGCCCACGGGTTGCCCAGGTGAACTGCTAGATCCGAAGTAAGTAGAATTTCTCCAACGTCACTTCCCATAGCATCTAGAAACCCTCATAATATTCCAAAAATAAACCACGGCCCTCAGGTTGTACAGGTGAAGTACCGGGCGTCAAGGCAGTTTAAACTACACTACTACACCATTTCTAAATACCAAGAACCCCTTCCAATATTCTAGAATACATACCCACCCACGTGTTGTGCAAGCGAACTGCTGCGCCTGAGTGAAGTTAAATTTATACGCCATCTCTTCCCTAAGCATCAAGAAAACCTCAAAATCCAAAAATACACTAAGACACTCAGGCTATACAGGGGAAGTACTGGGCCTCAAGGTAGTTGAAACTGCACTTACGACGCATTTACGAGCACTAAAGCCCCATCAAATATGATAGAATATACTCCCACTCATTGGCTATGGGCTGTTGGTCTCTGGGGCAGTTTAAATTCTTTCACTGCCGCTTCTCTGAGCTTCAAAGAACCCTTCTAATATCAAAAATACACCCCAGCGCTAAGTGCTTAAAAAAATCTATTTTAAGGTCGCCATGGCCTTGAAGACACATACACAGTCAGTCACATTTAATATATAGATATTAGAGTATATATAATGCAATTAAGTAATTATATAATGAATTATATGCAATTTTATGTTTACAATTTTCTCATATCTCTTTTTTTTTTGCTTAATACGCTTCATCCATTCTCTTTTT
This sequence comes from Lepeophtheirus salmonis, assembly GCF_016086655.4. NCBI lineage: Eukaryota > Metazoa > Arthropoda > Copepoda > Siphonostomatoida > Caligidae > Lepeophtheirus > Lepeophtheirus salmonis. Next base: position 4,223,774 of record NC_052136.2, read on the forward strand.
TAAGAACAATTTAAGGACTGACAGCTGTATAAACAAACTGTAATACTTGACTGGTCTTACATAATTAGGACCAAACCAATATTAGAAATAATGTCACTCTAAATTTATCCAACTAAAATATACGTGTCCTGAATGTTGATTTGTAAAATTTGATTTAGATATTGTTCATAATTATTGAATAAATCCAAACTATTCAATGGATTATAATATTTCAACGACAGATATATATGACATAATTTGTCAATCAGCAATAAGTTGATGTATGTTGTTTCGTCTTTTTTCTTCTGGACAAAATTTTGAGAGATATTGGTATCGATGGACATTTTGTAGAGTTCGAGGAAAAGGCTACTGCGTGTGAAGTAAAATTGTGGACTTGACTTTAAATCAATTTTTGTGAATATTTAAAATGGTAGGTTGTGTTATTAAAAGTAAGGACTGTTGCAGTTAATAAACAATAAAAAAAAACTTCCAAAATAAAAAAGTGTTAGCATTGAGGAGAAAAGGTAAAAGATGTCTGATTTTCTCAACACCAACTTGAGTGTAGAAGAGATCATGAAAGTCATAGGGAGCTTTTGGAGTCTTGTTTACAAGATTAAAAGCACGGTGGCTTCAGTTCAGAGCCTTGATAAGCCCCTGGTAGCGGTAGACGTAAGAAAATCGGGATCACCTCTAGTTGATGAGTCAGCATGTCAAGGCTCTCTATGACAGTGATTGGACTTTGCAAAGGTATGTGGAAGATTTGGAGAAGCCTTCTTTTGTACGACAACATCGGCAACAAGTTTCAACAGAAATCAAGACCAATTGGATCAAGAGAGGCCAGAAACTATTGACTTGTCTAAATCATAATGGTTCGGCTCCCCACTCTATTTCTTCCTGAACTATACTATTTGGGGTGTAGTCGAGAAGAGAGCTTGTGCTACCTCTCGCCAAAATTTGGATGACCTCAAAGGCTCCTTCGAGTAGTAGTGGGAGGCCATGTCTGAGGCCTCCTTCAAGAAATGTTGTTACATATTTCGGCACAGGTGGGAGGAATGGTGACAGACAAATGAAATCATTTTGAAAAGTAAAAGATATAACAATAAGGAAATATTTGATGAATCCTCACCGTTGTACTCCTTTTCCGTCTAGCAAAAGCTTATACTATTTGTTCGTTATCAAAAAGTCCACGAGTCGTAGACTTATGGTTCTACTGAAATACGATCCATAAATTGCCTGGTATATGATTTTAGAGGGAGAAAATATATTACAGCTATTAAGCAAGACTTATGTTACTACTGAACCTTGTTAACATCAACTGACTGATATATGATTTTGGAGGGAGAAAATGTAGATGTAAATTGAGAGAGAAGAACCTTCAACATTTAAAATAACATTAATATAGTGAAAATATTATTAGACTATACTTATTTATAGATATTATTATTTTAAGAAGGGAAAAATTAATATTTTAGAGAAAGAGAGGGAGATGTTATCACCACAACGATCTATGAATGAATTAACACAATTACAAAAAAGAACAACAGTACCAAGTGTTTTCTCTGTGACGTCAACCTACATCAATCTTCAGCCCTTTTAAAAGTAAATAATAAATACTTAAATTAGGTCTACATTAAGAATAATGGCTAACTATTCTCGAGCATAACATATGCTTAAAGTTTTACTAAACATGCTCAATTGGTAAGCTCAAGTAATTTATAATAATATTAGTGTTATATATTTTCATACCTATAGGTTTAGTGACCTTTATATAAATGTTCTTTTGTATATTTAGGTATAATAATATATTAATAGGAAAGTCATTCTGGATTCTCCTTGTGTAGAATAAAGTATATATATAAATTCCCTATCCTCATATATATCATATCCACGTATATCATAATTAGTGAAATGGATGCCTGCTGGAGTTTGTTCTAAATTTTTTCCCTTTTTGAAGGACTGAACAGAAAAGGATAGAGTTGTTCAAAACATGACCTAAAACGAGTGCAATAGTTTTTGTATTTGGAAAAGGACTAATGTTTTTTTTTTATTCTCTAAATCTACTATCATTATTCTTCCAGTCTTAAGGAGATAACGTATAACAATAAGTACAAAATGTAAACATGAATGAATGATGGATTGTGACATAGAGGATTTGTTAGGGAGTAAAACGTTCGTAGGCTGCTATTTATATTTCTGGCCTAATAATGAAAATGCGAATATTTACCATCAAAAATGGTTTTACTGTTTTTCAAAGTATTCTCCATGCGCTCAAACCAATTGTCGATGCTCTTTTTCCACTCCAATTGAGACACCTCCGAAATATGAGTTTAAACGCTTCAACACCATCTTCTGGCGACAAAAATCGTTGACCATGCATTTTTTTCTTGATGTGCGGGAATAAAAAGAAGTCATTTGGTGCCAAGTCAAGTATGTACGGCTGATAAACAATTCGACGTTTTGGCTGGTCAAAAAAGATGCTGGTTTGAGCCGATGTGTGAGTGCTCGCATTATCATAGTGAACAATGATTCGTCTTGTCTTGTTCGTTTTCGAATTTTTCTGAAGACTTCAGGCATATAAATTGTGATATACCACTCAGAATTGACTGTCCTACGATGCTCAGGTGGAACAACCGCCATATGGCCAGTTTTGCCTAAGCAACAGGCAACCATTTGCTTCGAAGTGCTTCTTCTACCAACAACTTTTGTTGGATTTGGATTGTCTTCAAAGACCCACACGGTCGATTGTTGTCTTGTTTTGGAGTCACACGCATAGATCCATGATTCGTCACCTATGATGATCCTATATACGTCTTTTGAAGTACCGCTAGCATATTTTTTCAACATTTCTTTGCACCAATTGGCCTTTTTTACGCCCATACACTATTGAATGTATGCTGGCGGAAGAAATGCTCAAGGATGCCTCTATCTCACGGTATATCATATGACGATCTTGCCGTATCACTTCATGTACGGCATCAACGTTCTCTGGCACAACGGCCGTTTTTGGACGACCTTCACGGAATTTGTCTTTGAGCTAGCATCGGCCACGATTGAATTAATTGAACCAGTTTTTCACAGTCTTATAGTATAGTGCTTCATCGCCATACGAAGATTTAAGTTCATCAATGTACTCTTGTCGTGATAATCCACTTCCAAAGTTATGAAAAATGATCGCACGAAAATGTTCACGACTTCATTCCATTTTTTTTGCCAAATTAATTTTTTCAAGTCTCTGTAAACAATACAAAAGATGGTCGTACGTCCAAACATTCTCAGTACGATTATGCTACAAAAATGTCAAACTTACCAAAAGAAATGTCAAATTGCACCTGGCAACACTTGGTGTAGTCTAGGCTAGAAATATATATAGCAGACTACGTATAAGTCCTTGTTGGACTTATAGTAGAATCAATAATTGATATGGAGTGGGATTTGTGGGTTTTTCAGTTTTTTTTCTTAACATACCAGCAGATTATACTTTTTACAACTTTAGGAGGGTACGTGGGACGGGATCGATTTTAAGTCCTATATTAAGGATCGATAAAACCCTAATAATTTTAATCACCAGAGGCAAAAAGAGCTTGTTAATAGAAAAATGTCGCGTTAATAAGTTAAATATATTATTAGTTTTGGCAGTAGTCATTCGTAGCGTACTCCATTTTGAGGAGATAAGACCTTACTCTATCTTTGCTCATAGATATAATACATTTTATTCCTGTATTTTTTTTGACCAATTAATGGCTATTTTCCCCATTTTTTCAATTTAGTAGAATAGTTATAAAATGAAAGAGATAATTAAAATAACTTTTCTTATGAAATTATTTTTTTTGCAAATATAAAATAAATAGGTTCACCCAAATATTTTTATGGTTTAAGACATGAGTCCCCAACTACGGGGTTATTACCCAGTACTGGGCATAAGCCATTATTTCATAGAGTGTGCGTTTCATGTATAGAGTGTTTCAAGATTAATATTAGTGATGGGACGATTAAAAAAAATCCAATTGCCAATCTCGAATCTTTGATACTTAAAAAATATCATTTTACTATGAATTTCGAGGAATTACAATCTAATAAAATAATGGAAGGCGATTCCTCTTGCTGGCAAGCTTTTTCCGAGGTGAATTTTTCTAGAGCGAGTAATCCCACGACAAACTTTCCAAAGGTAAATTTTTCCATGATCCATTTTCAAAACTTATTCTTCTAAAGTAACAATCTGCACTGACCGCTTGTGTTTAGAATATTATGTTTCAGGTTTAGTTTGTGTTCAATTTGTTTCTTTCCAGTTTTCGAGCATTTTTTAGCATAAATTATTTTATTACAGTATTTATAAAATTATAAGACTCAAATAACAAATTCAATTGGTCGGTTTTTATATCTTGACGGATATATTTAATATATTTTTTGTTTCATAACTTGGAAAAGTAATAAATAGCTAAATACCAGAAATAAATAATAATACATAAGAATGGAAATGGCAAATAAAACATTATTTTCCCAATGCCAATGTCAAATTGGTTTCCAGTAAAAAAAAACCGATTCATGATTCCGATTAATCGTCCCATCATAATTAATATCATGCACCAAAGTAATACATTGTTTGGGTTTACTACTCAAACAAATTCATTTATTAACAACTAAGTATTTCGAATAATGACGTTTGAATATAATTTTTGTTCATATATGTATATTAAAAGTACATTGAGAATTCTGGTACATATATTCTTGTAGGGGATCATTTGTATTTAACATCTACGTTTCATTATACAAATGTAGAATAGAATTAAAATAAATTAACTACATAGATATATGTAGTTTACTCCATACATACAGCAGATTATCTCAATGATCAAAGGCGTTTCCCTTGAATAAAAAAAACAACATACATTTCAAACAGAAAATGAAGCTGTATTTGGAATTTAGATTAGTTGAATTTTAATTAGCCCTTGTTGTTAATCTACAAACAATTTCTAACAATTATTAAATAATACTCCTGCAATGAAGAAGAATAACTGGCTAGCTATCAACTGATTTTAGGCCTTTCTCTCTTACTTCTTTTATGGAAAAAGGTTGAGAGATACAAGAAAAGTAATGATGTGTTACATCTAAGTATATTTAATTGAAGTGATGTTATAAGTTCAACTTTTACATCTACTTCGGGTTTATGCAATCGCGGCAAATTATGGAATCAAGAAATGACAGCTTCTATAAAAACCTGCAACTTCTTGAACCATATTCCACACGACTTCTTGGCTTCTACTTGCCCTTGTTCATCCATCTAACCTCACTTCTGTCACGTCCACAATGCCCCTTTCCATATTCTGATGGGTATATCGTAATATTGGCTGCTATTAATTTGGAAAATGTATTCGATTTGTTGGTTGTTTCTTTGTAAAGCTAGTTATTAGCAACTCTTCCAAAAATGTATTTCATCTCTAGAACAATTAAATTGCTTATCACATCTACATAAAGTCGTATAAAATATGACATTTGTCCGTGCTATATATTTTTTAGTAGTAAATTGACGGAGATTTTTTATTTTCCAAAGCTGTAATCATTATTCTTTAATTCTTCAAGAGATAACAATATAGTATAAAGTAATCTCTTAGTATTATTATTCTTTTTTTTTTTTTTTTTTTTTTTTGGGGGTATGTTTACCATGTCATATTTTGGTTTCTTATAATTTCACATATCATATTTAATACAACTATACTTATATGTTGCCGTCAGTGATGGAATTTGAAAGACATTGAGGGGGCCTAAAAATGTCATTAAAGCTCAATATTCTGGTAAAAATATTTACCAAATTTAAAAATAAACAAAATTAAATGTCACCTCAACAAAAAAAAAAAAAAAAAAAAAAGAGGGCCCTGCATTTTACTTTCTAAAAAAACAGGGATTCCAATATATTTTATTAAAAAAAAGAATATCAATTGAATTCAAATTTAAAAAAAATTTAAACTTCATTCATCTTTGTCCTGACTCCGCTCACGGTAAAACTGGCTTTTTAATGTATACTTCATTGTAAATTTATTTTGATGATAAAAGCTATGTTTCAGTTTTAGTTTTGTTAAAATAACATTTTGGAGCACTTTTACGACTAGGACGCTACTTAAAATTAAAGTAACTACACCCCAATATTGATTTACACTATGCACGAATATAATATATATATATTAGTTTCTCCAAGCTAAATAATAAAATCACCATCCTTTTTCTCAAAATATCGATATCGATAATAGGTCGAAGGCCAAATTCACAATAAATACCCAAATATGTAAGAAGATATCGATAAAAGAACTTATGTATGTAATTCAAGATGTTATGTATAACGATCTAAAAACACGCATTAAAAAACTATGTCTCAAGAAATCTTTCGACTTCGTGGTTATCCACAAAATTTTTATATATTTTATTTTATTCCTCAAAAAGTAATTTACTTTCAAATTTTTGAGGAATTGAATAAACCAACACACAATATATATTATTTATGCCTCTATGTCATTTACTTTCACTTCCTCATTTCTATCATATTGTAAAAATATGATTACATATTAACTTGTACTTTGAAGTTAATATAATTGAAAAAGTTCCTTAAAGCTATTTGTCTGTTTAAGAACTAAGTAATAGCTGAAGAATATAACTATCCTAATAGAAATCGAATAATTTACATTGTCAAGTTTTGTCGAACGGCAATTAACGAATAATTTTCAAATAATCAGTTTACGTCAAATATTTAAAACAAAGAAGTCAACCTAACCAAGTTTAATAACATTTGACCTCCTCTTCACATAGTTATCCTTCTGGTATCTCGCACTTTTTTTCAAAAATAGACAAGGAAAAAGGCTCAAAATCAATTGTTTGTTAGCCAATTCCTCTTTTCAACTATAAATTGATCATTTAGTAATTGTTCACAACTGAACAAAAGATAATTTGAATTCAACCAATAACTTTGTACTGAAGAAAAAATATATCTTGCCTTCTTGTTATGTTTTCCATTGATCCATCTCTTAAAAATATCTAAAACTAACTATGAAGAAATCTATATTGAAACATAACAAATATTTTGTTTTTGAAGCAGTTGAGGAAGATTTATGTATAGTTTATGTAGCGTGTTGGTGCCAAATGACGATAGGATAACAGCTTTTCCCCTTTATTGTAAGCTTTTATTACAAATTTCAAATTCAATATTCGCAGATCAACTATAATACATTTATCAGGACAATTGTTCGTATATTCTTTATTAGTCAAACATCTCTAATATTAGAACTTTAAAAAAATATATAATAATTAAATATGTTTTTCACATTTTGTTAAATATTTATTTTATGGGTAAAACAATTATATTCATAATATATATATAATGTATTGTGTGTATATGTATATTTTAATGTCCCCAAACTGTGCACACCTTATTTATAAATTTGTACACCTTTTATACCTAAAAACAAATTAATAATGACTATTAACTTAATTTAGTCTTTCCAAATTTTTATAAAGCATGGAATTGACGTCATAACATTTTCCAAAATAGTCTATACACTAATTAATTAACTAATTATCACTGTATTTATATAAACATAAATTTATTACCTAAATAAATTATAATTCTAACTGTACCCATAATAAATCATATTTGTTGATAAGCGTGTTTCAAGTACTATACAGGTAATTAACTTGATATAAGTAATTATATATCTGTGGCGTAAATAAATAATGATTGAGTAAAGCTTCGAGTAAAAGAAATCTGTATTCTACATACTATTTTGTAGTTTCGAATCTGAATAGCAATTTTTACTTTCAAACTATTTTATCTTTACTCTTTAATTCTTGAAGAAAGAACGTTTAAGAATAAAGTAAGAATAAGTGCGTGTGCTCATAAAAGATAAGGGTAAAAAAACTAAAGGTTTGTCTTTGAGTTATAAGTGTAATTCTTTGTTATACTTGGAGAAAAATTGAAGATCGACATTGGAGTTTTACTGGTTCAAACTGACACCCCTTTTTCTTGCATAAATATGAAATGATTTATAAAAATATGTCCATGAAATCTTTTTATAATATTTATCGACATTTTTTTTTAGAAAATAATATGCTATTTTATTTGCAGAATGACCTTTATTAGAGAAGGTCAAGCCTTAACATGGTCTTTTTCTTAACATTACATAAATAATCAAAATTTTCCTTCTAACATCCCTTTTTTCTCGACTTTAAAAGTCTATTGCTACATATATGCATGCATCTAATTTAATGAAACATACTAAAAGCTAAGCTGCTTTCTTCCCAAAACATTTTTCAAATAGTCATGGTTAACATGATAATTTTTACCACCAGTGACTGTATTGGGTAGGGCATGTCCCGAGAAATGGTCCTTGAACGATATCTTGGAAATCAATTTCTAAATTTCTGTGATGGAATTATAAAACTACAAATTTTTTGAAATTTGTATAATTTATTTTACAAAAAAACAAGAAAGAAAATAAACATCTTTCAGTTTTCTGTTGAATGTGAAAAATCCAAAAATTATCCAAGTTTTCTACATTAGATATGGAAGTCATATCCATATCAATATTCATTAGTAGATTTGTTTGATGTGCTTCGTTAGAGATTAATTTGTGACGTGAATGCAAATAGTACCAGGTGACGATTCTAGCTCTCATCATTTGAGAGGGGGGAGGCTTAGCCCTAAATATTATTCACACCGTAATATAATTACTTATTTAAATACATTAATTTTTTTAGATTGAACCACTGCAATGCATTTGCTCAGCTCATTAGAATAAACCGTGAAAACTTTCTTGTGAGTGCAACTTGAAACATGTACAGGGTTAGAGTTGATTTTATCTAGTGGTACACATTTGATTTTCTGCCATTTTTCAAGAGTAAAATATATACAAGAGGACATTTTGTTATCAAAATTATCTGAAAATACTACTTGACACAACTTTTATTCATTATGTGAGCCCTCAGCTCTAATAATTACTTCAATACAAGCCTAAATTCCTTACATACATTGGCAATGTAGTCAAACTCCAGCTTGGTCCACTCCTTTTTGATGAAAGCCTCTACAGACTAGAAACTCTTGTGGGAAGTAGCACAGCCCCTCTCCTCCAGAAGCATCTAGATGAAGTAGTCCAAGGGGGTTGCGTCTAGAGAGGAGGGCTACCACTTGTTGAGGTCCCAAAAGTCTGGAAAGTTGTCTTGCAGGAAAGCCTGGATCTTAGTAGCGTGATGATACGTAACTCCATCTTGAGTGAAAACGTATCATGAACTTTCCTCTGGCCAAATGTAGCACCTAGCTATCTAGCTTTAATGAATTACATAACGAAAGCTTATACTCATATAAAGAAAGACATCATTTAATGCAAATAATCCAGTGAAATATTGCTTCAAGCTTTTTCTGGTAGGGTTAAAATCGCAATATATCCCGAGAAAGCGTCGTTCCTTTACCAAAAATATCATTACTTATGATAAATTTCTACTTCAAATCCCAACACAAAAAAAATAAAAATATTTTCATGTTTAATATCTTAATCTTAAGATTTAGATTAAAAGTCATGCATTTTAAAATCTCTTTATATCCATGTATCCCTGATCTTTTTTGTAACTTACAACAACAATGCAATGACATCTTTTGGCTTTTATTATAGAATGATTAATATAATGCATTAATCTATGTATTTTACATAATATGAAATATGATAAAATGGATTTTCTTCATCAACCAACCTACCTTCAATATAATGAAAAAAAGAATATACTGTTTTGCTTATATTTTGTCAATTCCATGTATTTAATTATAAATTAATTACGGACTTACATTTTTAAGTAATGAGATGGAGTATAAAGACTGATCAATTTGTTTATTTAAACCTAAAATCTCGACTAAGTTCATGTGAAATCAAATTTTTTTTTACAATTTAAAGTAAATGACATACTTTTTTTTGGTGATGCTTTATAAATAATGAACTATTTTCTTCATATACCGAGTGGTCCATTAAAATCTGAACACTTTTTATTTTAAACTTCAATAAGATATAATTTATCAATTAAATATATATATAGAATTTCAACAAAATTAATACTATAAATAGATGTATCTCTGAGCTCTCTTAATCATTAAAGTAGTCGTTCTGAGCAACTATAATGACTTCTAGGCGGGAGGCATTGAGGGCCTCGGTATTTGAATGACAGACATCTTCCCTCGATGCAACCCACAGGTTTAGTCGAGGGAATTGACATCAGGGCTGGCGGGGGGCTTTTTTACCCACTTTTTTGATAGCTCTATGGACAGCCTGTTGTGAAATCCCGAGATATCACGGACTTGAGGGGATTGACCTGGGCTTTTTCCACATTTAACTCCTCCGTGTCCAGTTTGACCTTTTTTATAGATCCCTTCTTGCTCTCCAAGGTTTCGGACTTGCTAACCGCGTTAGTAGTCCTGGAAACGCCCATCTGGTTCGAGTGTGCAAATGGAAATTCGTCAATCAGATTGAAATGAAATTTTTTCGACTTTTACGTAAAGCAAAGAGCTCAGATAAAAAAAACAACAACAACTAATTGCTTATGTTTTAATAAGGCGAAATATGGATTAATTTTTATCACTTAACCTTCATTAACTATTGAATTAGTAAGTGTTACATTTTCAATGGACTACCCGAATTTGAACTTGTAATTTAAAAAACCAAAAAAAAAACCACGTATTTGTAGCACTTTTTTGATGAGTAAATAGGTACACTAGCAAAATTAGAAGGTCATTCGTACAAAATGTGCGTCCTTTACCCATTGATATATGTTTACAACTACAATCATAAATATTTTGAGCCAAACATTGTCAAACTGCTCAAATCAAGTATGATACGTATGCTACTTTAGGGTTGTTCAATATTCACATTATTAAATTGCTATATTTTGATTGGTACTCCTGTTTTTATATTGATAATATTTTATTCGCAGTGCCATGAAGATTATTCTAAGTCATTCGAGTATCAGCAAGAGGAAACAAGTCCATCGAATAATTTGAAATTAATTGAATCACACAATAATTACATACAGCAACTTCACGCATCCAATGGTATGATCGACCAGTATTACAAAGAGACCTTGCCACAACTCCTACAGGTACTATAAATTTTACTACTTAATTAATATAATCCTTATTAGTTCACAATAAATTAAGAATACAGATTATATCATATTTTTTTCTGTTGATGGATTTACTTTTTGAAAAAAAAAATCAAAAATTAAAATTTATGGGATTTTTCAAATTTCATAGCTATTTACACAAAAATATTTTTTTTTTCTTCAAAAATCGACTTCTTTTCACCATAAATTAAATTTTTTAGAAAAAAAATTCAAAAATTGTAATTTTTTTGGAAATTTTTTCAAAAAAAACACAGTTACTTACAAAAAATTTTAAAGCTTCATTGCAATTTACATCAAAAAATAATTGTTGGTCAAAAATTTACAACTGTTCAGGAAAAATTAATTTTATTATTTAATCTTTAGAAAAAAAAAAAATTAAAAATTAAATTTTTTTGAAAAAAAATGGAAGTATTAATCTTTTTAGAAATTTGGATATTTGGCGGGGGGCTATAGCCCCTTGAGCCACCCTAAGCGGACGCTCCTGCACTATTCTATATTTATATATGTCTTCTACAAGTTGTAACTTACATAAGGAAATTGTACAAGTTGCAACCTAGACACAGAAATTTTAATTGGTACAATTATTGTTGTCTCATCCCTTGTTTATTCAGTCGAGTCCAGTTCAGTCGTAGGACCGGTACTATCAAGCCATCGGCTTCTCACGGATAGACCAGATAAAAAAAGAATGAATAAAGTTGAGTGACGTCATCAAAGACCGAACTTTATAGATTTCTAGGACTGATATTCAGGACTGGACCGGACTGAGACTGAACTGGACAAAACTGAAGTCTTCAGTCCTAAATATGGACTGACACAGCATTACATGAAGGTATATAATTTGTATAGATGGGAGAGGTTGCGCCATTTGAATCTTGTAAAATGTTCCATTCTTTTTTGCATCGTTTACTCAAAAGGCTTTTTCAAATATTTATTGAGTAGTAGACATTAATCGAATAACTTTCAAACAATTATCAAATATGAATAATTAGTAAACACCCTATCGGCTTGTTGAAACATTTATAAAGAAAATTATTGATCACAATAACAACCATAGCATTGTTTTATATTGTCTATTTAAAAACAAAAAAAACTTTCTTTAATTTCTTTTCAACTTCATTTTTTTTTATTAATGAATGATAAAATTTTATTTGTTCTGATATATAACAAATATAATATTTTTGCATTTCTTACAAAAATATGTATATATCTACTTTGTGTACAAGATTATATGACACCAAAAATAGAACAAACTCACTCACATGATGTTTTATTTGAGTTTGTTCGATTAAAACTTAACAATATAGAGAAAAATATTAGAATAGGATACTTTTCCCTCATTTAAATCAAAAAAGTTCTTACAACATATTCTTTCACACATCAAAATATAATTTTCCGCAATTAAAAAAAAAAAAGGAATAAATAATAAAATCAGATAATTACATTTATTCTACTTTTGACAACTGTATCCTAAGTTGAGTTCATGCAGTCACAGTTGAATAATATATATATAAAGATTGCAAATTTTAAAAATAACCCCTATAAGCTTGGAAAATAAATCTTTTGTACAATGCAGAAATAATATAAGAAATTAAAACAAATATTTTCATTGCCTTGAATCTAAATAATATATTCTTGTTTAATACTTATAGGTTGAGCAAATTTAATAATTATCAGCTAATATATGCTTTTGAGTCAATAAATGCTTTTTAGTAAGGAGATAAATTTTATAATACAAAGTGCTTAGCTTTATAAATGATTTATGCTCATGGCTATTAAAATAATAATTAGATGCAATGCCATTAACAGCTCTTGTTTTGTGTATGTTGTATATATATACATGCATGCTCTACTTTTTTATTTAATTTTTATTACCTTATATTCGTTAAGGCAATGCAGGAATTACACAAAGTATATGTATTGTACATATGCATTCGTTTATTTGGGGTTTTTTTTTTTTTGCACAGTTCACAGATGTTATTCACGTTGTTGAAAAACTATTATATACACCTTTCAGGATTTTTATCTATTACATACTAACTACTTATGGAAATTCAAAAATATTATAGTTATTTCAAAACAAACACTTTATCACGTAAAAAAAAAAGAAGAATTAACCAACTTTATTTTTTAATAAGCCATTCTTTACGGGTACACTGTATAAGTTTGCCCACACGTCATACTTTATCATTCTATCTCGAAATTGGACAAAATACAGAAAAAATATATTCGTTCAGTCAAATTTCATCACATTGGAAAATTTATACCCAGAGCTGCCAGAGATTAATTTCACAGAGAAGGAATGGAGATGTGCCATATTTATGTTTCTAATTAATAAACAAGGACAAAATAGTACCCGAAACAACTGTAACCCCACTCGAGCCATTATCTATCCTGGTTTGAGGAGAACTGCTACGACCTCGTGATCAAGGAACAGTGGCTCCCAGCATCTCCGGTAATAATCTGATGGGGTATTTTGTCCGGGACTACCTAAGACAAACTCTAATAGACGTCCCCACACAACTAAGGTAATTATGGTGCCTGCCATCAAGGAACACTTTGTATATATGCACAGGACCTCGTCATCAAGGCCTGCTCCGACTTCAGAGGCCGTATCAAAGCCAAGGACAATTATTACAAGTTTACCTCAAGAAATAGGTCCTACAGTGACTTTGTTTTTTATTTAAAATAAAAATATTAAAAATTATGGATTTTAAGCTGTTTATCTAAAAACTACAGAGGGGTGGATTTCATCTTATATAAATTTTAACTTGAACATTACTCAAAAAAATAATTATATTTTGTTAGCTTATGGTTGAAGCAAATTGGACACTGCACAAATTAAATACTCCTTAATGGTGTTTGTTTTCTATTTTATTTAAAAAGAAGTTAATGTACCTATTTATAAAGTTCAAATGCCCACAGTTATATTACAATAACAGATAATAAATGCATAATTTGAATAGATCAAAATGAAATCATAGCATCCAATAATGAGAAGCAATAAGAACGATCGAGGTTGCAATTAAATATGGCCGTATCATACGTAGAAGTGGTAAATTATACAGACTTTTTATTTAAGTTAAAAGTTGTCTACTGAAAACTTGTACACAACATATGTGGTACGTCAACATAAAAACAATATTGAACAAAAATCAAGAAAATTAAAATAATTTTTTTAAAACTTTATACCATATACACTAACTAGTACATGCAGGCTCTTAATTCATGGTCCTATTTGGGTCAATTGTTACCTTTGTATTCAAATTGTGGGATGACTTAAGACATGTAAGAATTTTAGCTATAGGTTTCAACTTTTATTTGATTGAAGCGTCTTATATTCGGCCCGATATGCCCCTTCAAAGAAAATCAATCAATTTTTCATTCTTTTATAGTGACGATCAATTTTGGTTACTTAAATTACAATTTGAAGGCAGTTAATAAAAATAATTTTTTAAATAGAAATAGATAATAATAATCGTCAAAGAATACCGCACTTAATTTATTAAAAAAATCATTCTAGAGCTTCCTTTGTGTTCATTTATATTGAAATAAAAAATGTTTCAATGAAATTTTGTTTCAAATCAATATATCTATTTACTCGTTGACCTCCATTTTGATCCTCTAATAGTGTTGAATGTGAAAATATTTTATATAAAACAATTTTGTATTTGAATGCAACCAAAGCCAGATGTACATAAATTAGCAAGAAAGAAAAGAAAAAGAAAACAACTACCCTAGTAATAAGAAACGGAGATAGCCCTTACTTGATTAAAAACACAATACTTGTCTCTTTATGTTTATAAGCTGTTTCGTTGCTACCTACCTCTTTGTAAATAATTTAGTAACATAATTGAATAACTAACTTCTATTTTGTTCCACGGAAAATAATGCCTTTCAACCACTAAAATTGTTATTATTTTTTAATAGTTTGAGAATAAAAAATATCTTTAAAAAACCATTATGAAGAAAATACATACTTGTATACGTGAAGGTATCATACTTTCGAGTTAATAAATAGATCCGCAGTTTCTATGCACATATTTTTTGTGTATATTTAGAAACAAAAATGTTGCACACATATGTGGGAAATAAAAACCATCAATACATTAATTATATAATTAATTCATTAATAGTTAATCCTCTTTTTAAGGGTTAATAAGAAAGAGAGGGACCCTTGAGACAATATCAAAACTAATTAGCATAAATAAATACTAAGGTCTCTCATTTCACAGGAAATTGTCTTACAGAGCGAATATCCAGATCCCGTTAGTGAATAATAAATACTCTGAAATTTAAGCATTTCCTTGTATATTAAGTTAAGGAAAAAGTAATTTCGTACATTTTTCTTTATTTTAAGCCTTTATAAGAAGTGTTACAATCTTCCGATTCAAGCCAACTATGCCCCGTTCTGTTTGATAGCTTGTTGCCAACTCTATTGAGGTAAAATTTGTACACCATGTGCGTTGGCAAACGACAGGAATAGGTGGTAGTCACTTGGTGCCAGGTAAGGACTGTAGGGATTGGAAGAATAAAAACTTCCCATCTGAGCTTCTGGATCTTCTAGCGCCTTATCAAAGATGTGTTCGACCTGGTGTTGTCTTGATGAAACACGATTTTTCTGCAATTCGAGTTTCTTTTTGTACCCAGTCTTCTGCAAACGGTTCATAATGGTTTTTCGATCGATATTCAGCTCCTGAGCGATGTTACGATTGATAACATGACGGTCTATCTCAATATTTTCCATGATTTTATCGACATTTTTGACAACAGGCATGCCAGGGCCTGGTGCATCATTCACCTCAACTACGCCAGAACAAAACTGCTCGAACCACTGTTGTGGAGTAGGAAACGGAAGCGTATGGGCCTGTATTCGGCTTAAATATTCTTGGTCACTTTCGACGTGGTTTTCCCTATCATGTAGTAATAATGTTAAATATGGATAATTCATTCCTTTGAGACCTCCATACTCGATGTACCTTAATTCACGACTGGACAGGGGAAACCCAATATTATGAAAAAAATCGTTTGTAGTATACACTCACACCATTACAAAGTGTTATCGTATGATCCGATGTGACCAACAATTAACAAGATATCCTTAGTTAAAAAAAAGAGACATGAAATTTGTTGGTATTTTTATCCCCAGCGTATTATATACGTAAAGTATATTCCCTTCTCTAGAAACAACCCAGTAATGAACCTACACAAAATGCGTTCAATTTAATAATTTTCCCCGAGCTGTACATTCAACTACGCCATTTCAAAGGTTTTTTTTGAGCCTGTGGCTGCCACTTTTTTGAATTACATAACTCGATCCGTCTCGCTACAAAAAACCTAAATTATAATTGAAGAACGTGCTAATTTTTGTTGGATTTGGATATTGTATAATTAGGAAATTCATGTCCTGACCCATGGGATATGTAACTCATTTTTACATTAACATTCTAAATGTGTAACTATTACAAATCTTTTATCTGACACATCAATTATAATGTGTGAGTTCTCTAGGGAGATTTCTAGTCCTGTTTGCCTCTGTTCAAGCATAAAACGTGCATTATATGATGATGCACTTTTATATATATCTTTTTTATTGTATATATTAAAAGGAGGACCTGGTCTAGTACAAGATTTTTGTTCATAGTGAAGTTCAATCATTCAATACTTTTTGTACTTCGTACAGTACTGGTTCTCAATCTTGTTGGAGGTACTGAACCCCACTAGTTTAATATGAATATTCACCAAACCCTTCTTAATTGGTCAAGTGGAGCGTGTCATAAATTTTTTTGTTTGTTTTGACCAACACTGAATCCCTGAGACTGACTCACCGAGCCCCTAGGGTTCGATCGAACCCAGGTTAAGAACAACTGTCGTAGAACATTATTTGCAAAGTATAAATTGCAAAAACTAGAAAACAGATTGATTATTCAATATGCATTTAGCATTTAATTTAATAAATTATATATAATTAAATGCAAGATTTCCCTGGAATTTCCTGTAGTTGGTAAACCCCTAAAATCACAGAAAAATGTGATCCTGACATCCCAAGATAGAAACCCTCAAATATATAAAAGCTATAAAACCAAGTTTCAATACATGAGATTGTTATTAAAAATATTTCGCTTTGAAGGTGGTTTAAAACGTTAATTCATCATTTTGTCTCATGGCCTATGCAATTTTTTTCCCCTTTCATAGAACTTATCTTGTTAATAATCAATTAATAGTGTGAATTGTCAGTGGCTCCAAAATTACTTAGTTATAGAGCAGTAGTGATTGTGAAACTGTAGTACCCGTATCACTGATGGTACACAGTGCTTCTCGTCAGTTCTCTAACAAGACCTATATCTAAAGATATATATAATTTTCCAAAACTACGACAGTGATTTTTCTTTTTAATGAACCAAGTCTGATAAATTTAAAAGTTAACTAGTGTTAAGCACAATTATCTAGACTATATCCTAGATATATTTCAATATTTTTCAATTTTATTGGAATATGCTTTTAGTTATGTTTAGTTAGGAGAGGCTTGGTGGTACACCACGACGCGTGGGTGGTGCTTGTTGAGGTAGGATACAAATACTCTTTAGTAGTACGCAGAGTAGGAGGGGTCTGAGATTTGATAAAAAGGTCATTCAAAATATGATTTTTATTAAAAAAAGTTGTCAAAGTTTAAATAATGGTAGTACATTGAAAATCTTACTTTTTTCTCAGGTGAAACGCAATGTTGTAAAATGTTGGGGAGCCACTGTTATCGAGTAATTCATACAGCCTCAACACCTCTAGCGGACCAAAATACTTACACTTAGTCAGCTCCACTTGCGTGCCCATCGTTTTCGCCACTTTGTTTAAAGCTCTGATACAAATTAATTAAAAGTATTTGCTAACTTTTTAGTAGTATACTCGCAAGAAAAATCCTTTCTTCACTATTTTCATATCTATATATTCTATTGAACTGTCAATCAGCTATTTTAGGGACCCACATCCTTTATAGTATATGAAAAGGCTTTCTTGTGACATGTGATACATAAAAAGGTTATTGAAATTTATTTTTCGCCTCTAAACTTTACATAATAAATGATGTACACACATTACGGTATAAGGTTAAGTCATATGTACAAGTACATACATAGATACATTTACCAATATTGAGCTCTCAATGATTAAAAAGTATTTTTATGTTCCTCTTTTAATCATTGTATAAAGCAATGTCCTAGCTTATTTTCTTATCCCGCTCATTCCAATGAAATTTAATAACAGCTACGCTTATAAGAAAATAAGCTAGGACATTGCAGGGGAGTCCCTCTGATTTTTTTCCTGGGGGGTAGTTTGGTTATTAGATTTTGTTTTTAAAAAAAATCAGTTATTTAAAAAAAAAATCTAATATTAAATTTTTGAAAAAAAATAAAAAATCTACAGCTATTCACAAAAAATTATTTCAAATATTAAATTTTTAGTAAAAGAAACTTAAATATGAAATTTTCCAGTAAATATCGCACATTCCTAAATTTGAGGAAGGCTACAGTCCCTCTAGTTCAAACTCTGTGGACGCCCTTGCATTGCCAAGAATTACTCCGATGTCAATCCTCAGTTTTACTTGGAGTGTAACAGAGACTTACAATTATAACTCCACAACCTATATTAAAGGTTAATCCCCCTCTTTTATGAGCACAAAAGAACGTTTAATAGGGTTCTGAATATTGTACTACTTAGGAGTTAAATAATCATGACATCAGCTGAGTAAAAGAAAAATTATTCTTCATATGACAAAATTCAAAATTAAAAAAAAAAAAAAAGAAACCCCAAAAAACACCGAGCTAAAAATTACATACGATTTACATCACTATAAATGTGCATTTTTTAACACACCCGTTTATTTGGGGTTGACAAACTGAGGATTAAATTATTTTTTCCTATGCTATAATAATTTTTTATTAAATTTCTCAGTAATGAACTTCCTTTTCTAATAATAAACAATGTATCATTGATGTACGTATACAAAATCAGATCGAAGATTAAAGACAGAGAGTAATTCTTAAGATTTCTTGCAGTCTTATTTCATATTTCCGAGCACCCCTTGTCACAGCTAATCTAATCAAACATCATAAAAGCTACACTACTCTCCTACATAATATTCTTCAAATTGTTAGGGTGTCTATGTGATTTTTGGTTTTTTTTAACATGCCAAAAAATCTCTTGATTAACATCCCTTGAATTATTTCTGTTTGAGCCATAGAATTTGGGATAGACGACTGAACAAAGATTGTTCAAATATTTTTTGTTGTACAAAATCTTTTACAAAAGCTCATAAATAATGATTTCACATTTGTATTAATTTATGAAATAGATTGCGTGATTCCTTTATAATTTAATTGCTTCTAAAATGTAAACAAATAAAAAAGTAACTATTTACTTTGAAAAATGAAAGTTACTAAGACGTTTATAAAAAATAAATAAATATTTTATTTATTTATCCTTTGCACTTGTAAAGTTTGTAAAGTGAGTAATGACAATATATCATATCCAGAAATAAATTTTCATGAATAAGAACCTTTAATATGAATTTGTCAAACCCAAGGAATCAAATGAACACCAAGAGCACTAAATAACTGGTAGAGTATATAAGATTCTGTAAATTTATAAGCGCCAATTGTTTGAATATAGTATGCTTTAAAGTAACACAAAATTTAACATGAATTGATGCAATTTTGAAATAAGTATTGTAGTAGAGTTTCTGCAAAATATTTTATTTATATTTCGATAAACAAAGCCTATAAATAAACTTTGAGGAACAAAATTAATTTTAGCTATCTTTCTTCAAATACCTACCAAATTCACGTTGCTCCCAAATAAATAATCCCTTTTAAAAAAACAAGAAGAACTCTAATATTTTCATATTTTCTAATATATTCAAAAGATGGCTTGCAATCTCAAATTACTCATATTATATTTTACGAGTTTTTTATAGTTTATATATTTATCACTATCTCCAAATGAATTCATGATCATAAAATAATCGAGCGAGTAAAAAATATATAGAGTAATAACAGCAATAAATCAAATTGTTTTCCATTAACTTTGATCTATTCTTATTTAAATAATATTCAAGTATATACATAGTGTCTAATGTATGCAACTTTTCATAAGCACTTTTTTCCTGCTTCCGAGTCAAAATGACTGGAAATAACTATTTACGTATAATATCAAGATTTATTCGTAAGAAACAGGCTGGCCTACATTTTTGGGCAAGTTGACAACACCTAATACAGTCAAATCCGAATAAATGAAACTGCTATTTTTCAATTGAAAGTTTTATTATATTCGGATTTTTCTTATAGGCAAAGTATATAAACACCCATTATGGAATGGTGTAGATCAATGGACATAATGAAAAAAAATATTCTCTTGAACTCAATGAGCGTTGGTGTGCGTCCGGGTTGTGCCTAGAGAAGGAAATATAATGAATGTATATGCACTTTAAAGACAATTTCTCTATCAGACTGAGTAAATCTAATACTATAATGTTTACTTTTACTTAATCAGTGTAATTCCATCGGCCAATAAAATGAACATTAAGAAAAAAAAAAAACCCCAAAAACTTATGTAAATAAGTAATTTTTAAACTTCCTATTTTAAGGCAATGGTGTTTGATTAGATACTGTTTTTGACAGATCATCCCGGATTTTTTAGGTTATTTTTCAGCAACGGCTTTCTTGAAAAATAATGGGAATGAATTAAAAAAAAACACATTCTGGTAAAAAATATTAGCTACCTTCTTATATCTTACTATTTGTACCTATAGAAAAGAAAAAAAATCTCATGGGAATTCTTCATTCTCCAATGAACTTAATGCCAAAAAAAAAAGAATAAAAAAGTAGACTCATTGCACATTTTTTTATTTTATTTTATTTTTCTTCAATGTAGGGTATTTTATGCATTGGAAATTGGTACATATCTGAGAGAAAGTTTACTATAAGGGTATGTTCCTTATATCTGAATTTCTTTTGTTAGGATTTGACGGTGTATATAAAAATGATGAAATGTACAGTTTGAGGTATATTTCTCAATATATTGAGGTTGCCCATAGCCTTGAAGATTTAAAAATTATTGAAAAGTAGCATTTTTACTTAAAAATAGTCAATAAAAGCCAAAATAGAGTAATTTATAATGAATACTTATTTTAGATGAATAAATAATTCTTTAAAAAGCATTTTAAAGTCTCTCATAAAATGAAATATATATATATATAAAAGCTAATTCCTATTTAGTGAATTTTAACTTTTTAACTTCTTGTTGATCTTACCTCCACAAAATTTATCATTTTTGCTGTGTAAACTAGTGAAGCAATTGATTTTTTTTTAAATTTTATCCCTTACAGCACGATTGTTTTTAAAAATAAAATAAAAAGAGGTATATTTACTAGGAGTAAAAAAATGAAAAATAAAGTATTCACATTGTTTTTGTGTAATTATTAATCAAGTCAAGCAAAAATAGGACCTCCATTCATTTTAATCCTGCTAAAAGGTTTTAAAAAACTTTTTAATATATGTATATTACACCTATCATTGAAGGATTCAAAGTCGCCTTTGAAGTTAAGAAAGTTTACAATATTATTGTGATTCTGCTCCACTTCTCTATGTAATTTCGTAGGCTTGGCGTTATGCCAAAGGATGATAAAATTATATTGAGCTCTCTTAGGAATATTATGGTCAATGTCGTGGTTCGCAATTATTATTTTTTATGAAGGATGGTTTAAGGAGATTAAATATGTACTCTGAACGTACCTTCCTTTTCTCTAATATTTTTCATTTAAAAATATATATTTTCAGCATTTGTTCAAAAAAAATAATTATCAAATAGAAATAGTTTTTGATATTAATCTTTTATTTAAGACTTGCATTGGAGCGTTATAGTCTACAATTTCCCCTAATTGATTTAATTGCTACATTATATACATCGTGTCTAATGGATGCTTCCTTAAGTACACATTTTGCTCTTATATTGCTCGGTCAAAATGCTTGGAAATAATCATTTACATATTTTGTAAGGATTTATATGTCAGAAATGTGGTGGGCCACATTTCTGGAGAATGTATTAATACATTTACCATTTACAGTACAAAATACACGTATAATCAGAATTAAGTAAATTGTAATATGTACACTATACACAGGGAATCAATCAAGTAAAATACGAGAATGCTCAATTATAATTAAATTGTTTTTTTTGAGTAAAGCATAGAGATACATATATATATATACATGCTTAATTTCTTTTATCTTCTACGAATTAATGCCATAATTACATTAACGTAGGAATCAATATACATAGACTTCAATAATTAATACCTACAAGTAGAGTACGGTACTTTCAGTATTTGAATGATCTCTGAAGGTTCGGAGAAGAGTTAGTATGCTACTTAATATGGTATTTAAAATCTTTTCCATCTCTGTTATGAGTAGGGTTGTTAATTCTTTGCAATTTCAATATGAAAAACAAAAAAAAAAAAAAAGAAGATAGATATGGTTATCCTGATAATTTAATTTTTTTTTTAGAGGAGGAATAGTTTAGCTCTCATTACATTTTATGTTAGGACCTGCAAGCAGTTAAGAGAAGAAGCAAATGAACACACATTTATTACTGTATCAAGTAAGGAAATAGATAGAAATTACTCCGATATCCATCCTTAATTCTATTGTTTTTTATAAGCAGGATACGAGGTGACCATTCTCAGCAACACCATTTGGGATTTAGTTGGGTCCTATGTCAAGGGGTTAAACTGAAGTAATTGAAAAACGACTTATTTTAAGTCTGAAACTTCAGAGAATACTCATCTCGAAATTCCAATCCCCCCAATTATTTATTCATAAAATACTTAGCCTCACACAATATTAAACATAAATTAATATTTAACAATTATGAAAAAGCTCAATCAAATCAAATCACCGTCAATGTATCATTTTTTGTCTGCGGCATTCAACAGTATTTAATTATTATCACCGGTATTGACATCTATACATCTTAATATATTGTTTAAAAGGGTTAATATAGTCCAACACACTTTTATTTATATTTATGTACAACACCAAATTTGTCATATCACACGTCATCTTCCCTCTCCCAGCTATTCTGGGCAAGAAGAAGAAAGAGCAATGTTCAGCCATATTGGAGGATATTATATTGGTGACTAGCCTGTATACGAGTTGTTGGACATACTGTTCCTTTTTTCTCTTTCACTTCACCTCCCCTAAGCACACACATATTTTGAACTGAATTGAAGAACCTTCAAATACGTTCAATCAGCCAAAATAGTCTTTATTAGTATTAAAATTTTTCCAATTTTCATCATTGATTTCTCAAATTCTGATTTTCGACTCAATGTAATTGAAAGTTCAAGTGTTATTCCTTTTATTTTCTATTTTGACATCCAAATACACAGGATTAGTTGGCAATTTTCATTAATTTGAATAAAAAAAGTTTTTATTCTTAGCTTGTATTGTTTAGATTCTCAGAATGGCTGATATTTACAATACTGACGTCACATGAAAACACACTATATGAAAAGTTGTTGGAAAATCAACAAGAAATATTTAAAATATATATATGTAGAAATATTGTATTTTAACGACCTTTGAAGTAGTTTATAAATTTATAAGTGTTCAAAAACTCAAGGATCATGAAATAATTGTCTAAATATCTGAAGCAAATATTTAATGACTTGTATTATTTTTTTTTTTGCAAGTCTCATGACGTCAATGTCAAGTCTTATGCCACTGATGCGCATACTTAGATATCCTAAGTCGAGTGAAAAGACTTGCAATTTCTAATATTATTATGTCTTTACCTATCAAATTACAGAATCAAGTCTACAACTGTGATAGTTTAATTCTGATCTAGAGAAAAAAAGAATTTCATTGGAGTTCCTAATATATATGTTGGATGCATTTATAATGAAAAAATACACATATATATATAGCAGAATATTTAATATACATATTTAGGGTAAATACAAGTTATTGGGTTTGGTTGAGATAGCCAATAATTTTAATTATAGTTTAGAACCTTCATATAATTCATGTTACTTAATATGACATTTCAAATCAAATCTGTCGATTTCTAATTCTTTGATTACGATAATGATTATTTTCAACTCTAAGTGCAATTCACCTTAAAGGTTAATCATAATAATTTGCTTATAGAGATTGACGATAATTTGTCGAAGAATATAATTATAATTTGCTTATAGAGATTGACGATAATTTGTCGAAGAATATAATTATAATTTGCTGAAGTGTTAACATAGTACACTATTTGTATTGTTACTAAATTACAATATTAATAAATATGTTTACCGGCTGTAGAAAAAATACTGAGACCTGCCTCTAAGTAGTCATTAAAAAAATCATAATTAATCAAGATGATGTTGTACATAGAATAATTTATTTGATAATATTTTCTACAATAACAATGCACATTAATTATGAATCTGGTCACCATCAGCCTTAATAACAGCCACCAACCGCCTCCGGAATCCCTTGCACACATTGGCAACGTAGTCCTTTTCCATGATCCTCCACTGCTGGTTAGCAGAGGTCTTCAAGGCATCAATATTCTGGTGGCAGACTTTGCAGGCCTTCTTCTCAATTTGCAAACAAATCTAGTAATCCAGTGAATTCAAATCTGGGCTCTGAGGGGGCCAAAGGTTCATGTTCCAGAAGTTCATGTTGCAACCCATCCCCTCTGGTACAATATTAACAGTATGAGCTCTGTCCTGCTGAAATACGTACGTGACCTTGTTGGACTTTTTCATGGTCTTGGTGATCTATGGGACCACATTTTCCTTCAATACCATCAATTAGTCGGCCGTGGGTACCCAGTATACAATAGGAAACCAAATTGGAGGCATTTTTTCTCCAGTTGATGCCATAACCCCAAACATCATCATAGAGGGCGGATGTTTGGTCTTGGTGACTGTCCTAATGCTGTTGCCAGTCTTGCCAAAGGATGCAACAGATTAATTTGCTTTTTGTAGACGGTGTCAACGGTAATGGTCTTTTTATCAAAGAAAAAATTACCCAGTTGCTGTTGTGCTTCAGATCATTCAAGGTTTGTTGACATCTCCGAAGAGAGGAGTTCTTTTTGACGTTGGGACAGGAGTGGCCTCTAAATTCTTCTAAACAACCTTTCTACAACCTTTTGGATGGCCTTACCCACAGTAGATTGATGGACCTTCGTCTTCTTCACGTACTCTGACATCTTCATTGTTGGGTTGACCTTATAGGGATCCATGACGTCTTCAGACTTCAATTTAGTGAGTTCTCCACTCTTGCGTTTGTCCTTAAGACTCTCCCCATTAGCCAAACAGTTTTTGACTCGACATACTGTGGCCTTGCTGACGTTTAACGCATTTATGATCGTCCTCCCGGTTCAGATTAAATTGCTTATGATGGCTCTTTTTGCCTCCATAGTGACATATACAGAATTTTTGTTTACAAACTGTACAATCTGAGTTATTAGCTTTGTTCTAGGAAAAACATTATTTTTGTATTTTGTGCTCTTTTTGGTCTTTTTTAGAGCCACCAACAATAAATTTTCAAGACCCATATGGCAGGCATAGTCACGGTCTAAAATCCAAATGACTGGTATATTTAGTTTCAATAGACCTTAGAGAACTGGGAAAAGTTAAATATTAAAAGATTGGAAAAAAATGTTAAAATTTGAATAGTTTGATGTACATTAATCAAAGGCTTAGAATCCAGCCTATTCAAAAATAATCGGAATTTTAAGATTTAATCAACAACACCACCTTAAATTTTTTTTAGAAGGTTTAATTACTTTTTCTACACTTTGGTATTATCGTCACGTTATATGTAAATGTATATAAAAAATACAATTTAGGTAGTCTGTTTAAAATCATTTATTCCATATAAAAAAGAAAAAAAATATATATAGGTTGACAAAGGGATTTCGATTGATTGTTCAGAATGAGGGAGTAAATTCAAAACACTTGCCAGTTGGCGCGTTAATGTAGAAGCCAAATTTAATTGTTGTCCAAAATTGCCTCCTCCGAACTTACCATCCTCTTCCGATCTAAACGGGGTCATAATTTTACTATGTCATATGGATATATTCCATCCAGAATTTTACCATATTTAATCTTTGAGTATTAAGATGTATTATAATTTAATCGTCAACTAAAGGAAGTAAGTTGATTATTGAACTTTCTATTACTCATCAGAGTTGAATATCATTTTTCTTTTTTTGGAATTGCCAAAAAATTATTCTAAGAAAAAAATCTAACGGATGTTTTAACTTTTTTTTAAGGCGATACCTTTACTCAATCATTAGTGCATCTTGTTACCTTTATCTATTTATTTGTCTATGGTCTACTCCGCACTTAACATAATTTTCCACTGATTTTTGTTGCATTTTTTTATGTAACATATAAAAATAATAGAAAGGTCAAGTGAGGATTATAATTATTAGTTAGAATTATTAAGAGACATTATATTAGGGTTTGACGTCATGATTCATAACTTCAATAAAGAAGATCAATTGATTACTCTGTCCATATTTAACGAACCATGTTTGTATATATGTATTGTGCGTAGTTACATTTGTAGTTCCGATGTTAATTAATTATTAGTATTAATGAAATTGATATAATCAGAAATCTTCTGACATAAATAGATAGTATGTAGCTCTTTTCAAGTCCATCAATGGATATCCGAAACATTAGGTATTTTTATCAGTAGATTGCCTATATTGTGCATTAAATATAAAATGAACCATTACATGACAATTATCATTAAAATGTGTCACAACATTTTTATAGCTATTTTGATGAACTCACAAAATAAAATGATTGATTATAAATATGCAATTTTCTACATATGTACATACATATTTAGATGTTTTATATTAATCCGTTTTTTCGGATATTAGAGTAATTATTTCTTTTTAAATTAATAGTATGAAGGTGTTTGTTTGATGTATGACTATAGAATTTGAGAGAACTAGCAATATATTTTTGGCTTCTTTCTATGTCTTTCCAAAACTCACCAGGGAGTTTTTAAAGATTTTAGGTTATTTCAATATATAGTATGATGAGCCAATCGTGAAAATTAATTTAAGGTTTTCTAGTGATATAAATTAAAATATTCATAACAATTACTCTCTTCAGGAGCTATCTACAAATATATATTTTTTGGAAAAATAAATTACCTTTGACACACCATTTCCGAGATGGACGCTAAAAAAAAGAGGTATTAACTCTTCTTGACACTGTAATGGGATACTTTGAACTATGGACCAGTTCAAAAACTCCTATTGTGTTGATGAGGTGCCTTCCCATCGACGGCAAAAATACTTATGGTTGGGTCGTTGCAATTGATGGAGGAATAAAGCCGCCTTATTGGTTTCCAAAGGCCCTCATGATCGGCACAAGGAGTTCATGGAGGTCTTAATAATTATGGTATTGACTTCGATGAATTCAAACTATCCTAAGAACAACTATGTTAGGTAGTAATACAAGGCACCTGGGTACAAGGCCAAGACAGCTAAGGCATGGTGCCTTGAAAACTTGGCCAACTTATGGGCTCATACAATATGTGAACCCTCCAGTCCAGGCTGTAACCCCTTGAACAGCAGCATCTGGGGTGCCGTCAAGAAGTAGGCCTTTGTTACCCCTCACTCAAGTATTGTAAACTTGAAGGTTTCGGTGGAGAAGGAATCTGGCGATGCGTCTGTGGACTTCTTTAAAATAAGTGAAAGGCGGTCATGCCCGGAATTGAGGCCATGGTCGGCACTGATGGAGACAACTTAAAAAATAATTATAAATGTATGTATAAATAACTGTTAGAAGTTTCAAAGCTAAACTCTCAGTACTTTTTGTGAAACTTGAAGATATTTCTCATAGGAGAAAATTTTGAAGGTTTGTTTCTCCAGACTGCATAGTTGTAAAAATATATTGACTTTAGATGTAGTTGGAACAAACTTCCTTTACTGAACAGTAACCACCAATCAACATAACAGATTGATAATTCACATATTATTAACATTTCAATTATAAACTTTGAAAATGTCTCAGGAAAGAAGGATTTGCGTTTTCAATGCTATTCATATAATCCTGGGCCATTCCATATTCATACATTGTTATGGGCTCTTTCATATTATCTAATTTTTAAAGTACTGATAACTCTAGCGTATATGTACATTCTTTTCTAGAAGGTGTGATCATTATCAATTTGTAAAATCATCATTATAGTTTAGGTAAAAATATTTTTGTATAGGAAAAAATCCATAGATGATAATCTTTTAGAAGCATGACTATGAATTAAAAATAAAAGGAGTGCACATAAGAAATATTGGTGGCTTGAAATATACTTAATAAAAACAATAGGGATCCTTAAAGTTTGATGATACTTATTTTGAGATACAGTTAAACTTTGAGTAACACGCTTAAATGAATTACTTCACTGATGGGTTGGGGTGGGAAAAGTTAGAGTAGAGGATAGAATCCCTCTGACTAAAATATTTTAATCATATTTTTTTGAGAAGAAGAAAGTTTTTGTAAAAGAATGAACGTATATTAAAAAAAAATTATTTTTGGAATATTACAACCTTTACAATATGCAATGTTGTCAATTTGTATTTTGTAAAAAGAATTCATTTGTGTTACTTGTTTTTTAAAGTTGAAAGGGCGAGAAAGAAAGTACTAACAACATTGGATTGTAATTAATTTGTGCCCAAAGCACTTTTCTCCCCATTTACTACTTCGTAATTTGTAAATGTTCAAAGAGGAAACATTTTTTTTTGTAAACATACATTAAGTTTGAAGTAAAATAAAATAAAAACTAATTAAAAATACTAACAAAAAAAATACGATGCCGAAAATATAAAATGTTATAGTACAAATAAGATTCATTTAATGGCTAAACAGAAATGGCATATAGCTGTAAAAACTCTGTTCAATGCGGCTAACGTATTGCCAAAACTATGTTGTTCTTTACTTGAATATAGCTGGTATAAAGCAAAGGGTATCTATTTATAATTTATCTGTATATAGTGTTTCCTGATGTAGATTACATATATACCATTAAACCTTAAAGAAAAAAAAAGGAGTATAATTTAAAAAAAAACTCAATTTTGCAGTCCTTGAGTTCAATTTATCAAAAAAAAAAAAAAAAAAAAGAAGTACTTTTTATAAAATTTACAAAAAATGAATGCTACTTTTGATGAAATTGAGGAACGAGCTAAAATACTCCGTGACTCATTAAATCATATTTTTCCCCCCGTTAGGCTGTTATTACTATTTATAGGTATATGTAGTGAGTTAACTAGAAACGAAGCTTGAAGTACTTTTTCTCAAAAAGTATGAGATGAATGAGTATTATTCAACTAATTATCTTCTATTTATTTTAATAAATTATTTTGATTATCTCTACAGAGGCGCCGTTATTCGTACTTTAACATTGCAAAAATTTACGCTCACAATAGAATAAAATAAATAAATGGTGTCCCTGATTTAAGATGAGAACAAAACCACCATTTATTTTTTACCTTCATTCACGATAATTTTTGCTAACGTAATTATACAATCTTAATTACGAGTCAAAGCTAGGATTTAATAATGAAACACCAAATTTGGAGCTCTGTATTGATGGATCTCATCTCATTTGAGGTTCGCAGTCGATATTATTGAAGAACGAGAAGCTCTTTTGACTATTGTTTACTTCCACTCAACTTGAAATACAAATAATAAAACGAAAGTCTCGTCTATTTTCGTCCCTCTTTTTCCAATGCCTTCCAATGAATCTTCTGACTCCCTTCACTTCAACTTATCCTCCAGTGTTTTACAAATATAATTGTATTATTATTCTCAGGAATATCAAATATGAGTTAGGATCTATACCCCAAAATGCTCTTTGGAAGATGAGGAGGACGGTGATTCCTTCATTCTAAGCATCGAATAAGTATTTATTGAAGCAGCCGAGAGGATTTTTCTGCATTCATACTTTCCTTGATGCCCCCAATGATGGATCATTCAATATATTATACTTTTATTTTTGACAGAAGGTTTTTTTTACTCCTGTGCAATGCAAATAACTGTCAACATTAAGGACGGAATGAAGTGAAAATACTGAAAGGATGAAAATAGATGAGACGTCAAGTAACTGATTTTTGAGTTCCTTTATTTTAGTAATTTCAAGAAGGGAAGGCCGATACTTAAGATCTTATTGGGTAATACCTCTTCTTAATCATCATCTTGATATGATGCACTCTTTACTATAAACTCAATTAAATTTATATTACCTATGAGTCGTCAATCTTTGATTAATCAAAGAAGAAAACTAATATGGAATATAGGTTATTATTATTGGGAATTCAGATTTTCCCATCCAACAAAGTCTTCAAAGTGATTCAATACAACTGGGCAATTGGATAAATTGTTCGGAGATTTTGATTTTGTGCCCATAACTTTCATTTGATTGTACTATACAGATGTTTTAATTTTTAAACGTATAATACATTTCCTGAAATAAAAATATCAGGATTGAGATAAGAGTGGTTCAACTATTTATTAATGTCTTTGCATATAAGTATTTACATGACTGTTTTAAATGTTTGGTGATGCAAAATTTATATTATCTACATTTTCTCTCTTTTTTATTTACATATCTTTTATTTACGGAACAACCAATATAATTGAAGCACCTTTCTTTACCTCTTGCCGATGATCAGGTAGGAAGAAGGATTGAAGGAATTTGATTTAATATAAGAGGACTTGAGGTTAGAAACAGATTCAAAATAGGAGAAGGGCTTGAGGTAAGAAAGGGGGTTAAGGTTGAAAGAGGGATCGAGATAAGAAATTGATTTATGGTAGGAGGGGAACTTGATTCAGGAAACATACTTGAGGTAAGAGTTAAGCTTGGAGCAGGACAAGGACTTGAGATAGGAAACATATTTAACGTGGGAGGAGAGCTTGGAGTAGAAAGAAGGCTCCATGTAGAAAAAGGATTTAACGTAAGAGGAGAATTTGAGGTAGGAAAATCACTTAAGGTTGAAAGAGGGCTCGAGGTAAAAACGGTTTGTTGTAATAGGGGAGCTTTGAATAGGAAGATGACTTGATGTAAGAAACATATTAAAGTTGGGAGTAGAGCTTGGAGTACAAAAAGGGTTAGATGTAGAAAACGGCTTTAAGGTAAGAGAGTTTGAGCTAAGTAATTGACTTAAGGTAGGCTTAATGCTCGAGTTAGGAAACAGATTACAGGTACATGAAACTGATGAAGGTAGAGGGCTTGAAGAATTCTATAATAGTCCCTTGATAAATGTTTTCCTCTCGGTTTTACAAATGATTGGAGGAGCTATATTTCTTTCTAGATATTCTTTCCTTTCTTCTGTTAAAAAATCTTCTTCACATAAATAATTTTCAGGAATCGAAATGATCACTGTCCTGTTTGTGGACATCTAATAACTGTGGGCAATGCTGGATACTATCACTAGTTTGCTAATAAAAACAAAAAAATAAAGATTGATCCGGTTAAAAATGTTGTCAAAAGTAGTTAAGAGCCTAAATGTGCCTAAGGCACTAATTATATGTCTTATCCAAATTTATTCTATAGATTTTAAAGCTTATTAGATTTAATATTTTTTTTTTAATTTGTGTCTAATTTTTAAATGAATTTTTTTCAATACATAAAATACTTAATTACCTATAATTCTAGGAATTGGATGATGTATACCAAGATGTGAGCGCTGTTGTTGAAGAAGCTTTTGCTCAAGGCACGGATGTTATTTCCCTAAAAGTAAATAATATTTTATTTATGCTTCTCTTAATGTATACATATATATATATATTGTCTACCAACATGGAAAAATAAAAATCTTTCATGTTTCAAAATGATATGGCTCCAAGCTCAAGTAGAAATTGAGTTTTCTATATTCATTTGTGTATACGTTTCATACATAATTTCAAAAAAAAAAAAAAAAAAAAATGAAACCAGTATGTTATGGTTTTCATAAGTAGTCAAAAATGTGTAATTTAAAATGTTATTTTAAATATTAGACATATAATGTCATTAAAATTTTACTCAAATGTTAAATTTATGAAAATTAACATAAGGGTGGGTCGCCTTGAAGGGGTTTGCTCAACTTTTTGACTTTTAGAACAGAAATATTGGGAAATTTTTTTTATTAGTATAAAATTAATTGTTTAAAATGTTGGCTCCAGGATGGGGCTTTCAGAGATTCAATATTTATTAGGTATTGTGTTGGATTATAATAACCATTATACTAGAAAAAATTTAAATATGATTATTTTTTTCTTGATACATATATATCGAACAAAAAAAACAAAATTTGATTTGTTGGACATATAATTTTTGTTCAATAAGAACGAAACTTGACCCTTTAAATATAGTTATAATTTAAAAATACCCGATAAGTATCCCTAAAATAAGATTTCTCAAAAAAAATATAACAAAAACAGGATAACTTCAGTTTCAGCTCGAATAAACAACCTTGGTTTTTCATCGTATTAAAAATTTCCAATTAACCTCCCCCCTAAATCGACTTCTAATATTCGGATTTTTATATATGTTCCAATTATTCATTTAATTTTTAATATCTTTACATAGAAGAATGGTGCATTTTCACCTATTTTTTAGAAATTTTGAGCTCTGATAGGCTTAAAATATGCATTTGAGTAAAGACAGTATGACAACCAATTTTCGACAATTTTGAATTTTTTTTAGAAGTTGTTCAACGAAACTTAGATTGTTTCATTACCTGAGGATTTTAGCATCATGTGGTCATTTAGTGCCCCTCAATAAATTATCAGAAATATATCCCTCTTGTACCCTTAGCGTTGATGGGGGATCTAAAATTTTCTTTATTTTTCAAATTTAATTTTTTGTCAATTTCTGAGAACAAAGGTGTTTGTTTTTGGAAAATCGGAAAAATTTGAAGATTTTCAGTTTTTCAGTTCGAAATTTGTAAGTTGTCGATAAGAAATCGGGTTTTTTAATGTATTTCCATGTTTTACTGATTTACTGTTTTTGCTGATGTTCATGTGATAACGAATTATTTTTTTCTCTTAAAACATCTAAAATTTGAAAACTAATTCCTAAGAAAACACGGGGTCAAGATCATAATTCATAAGTAAGAAGTTTGAATTATTTCCCTATAAAAAGATAAATTGATTAAAATATTTTAGTCTCCCAAAAATGTCGAATTGTTCAAACTGTAGATCGGAGAAATCATGTTTCAAATATCATGCTGAATTGGATTTTGTTGAAGTTGGCTGACTTAGTTGTTGTTTTGTATGACGTCATGACACTACAATTACACATTTTGTTATAGTACCGTTTTATTCCTCTAATACCGGTTTTCAGGACATTTACATAATATTTTTAACATAAGGCACAAGTAATACATTACAATATTTGATATATAACCTTAGTAAGGTAAAACTATACTATGTCATTAACTATAAGATGTTCATAACTAGAAATGCTTATGAGTTTGGCTTTCATAAGCAGGTAAGTAAAGGAAGAAAGATGGAGGGTTTTTTTTACTCAAAAATATAATTAGTTTTTTCTAATCATTCCCAAGAAATACTTTTTACTTTTTTGTCAAATCTTTTGATCAACTTTGAAGAAAAAAAAATGTTAACATTCTTATGGGTTAATTAATATCTATATTTCGGTCATAGTTTCTTTTTATAATTGAGGTTTTCTCTTTCGTTGTATGGGCTTATGTAATATTTGATATATAACCTTAGTAAGGTAAAACTATACTATGTCATTAACTTCCAATTTTTTTTGTCCTTTCTATCAAAAATTGAATTATAAACGATGATTATTCAAAATGATTCTTATATTGCAATTACATAGAAGAGATTTTAGATATAATATATAAGTAAAAAATATAATCCTATTAAATAAAATCTCAATTATTTTTCTTCGTATCAAATAAATACATGTATAAGAAACTTATTAGACCATTGTTCATTTTTGTAAGAAAGTCATTCCATGAAACCTAAAGCTTTTTATCATTATATACTAATTTTCTCTATGACCTAGGAACAAAAAGCTATTGAACACCTATTCATTGAAAATGATGTAAATGTAGGATTTTTTTTTTCAACTCTAACAATACTTAGATGAACTGTAAATTGCTGGAATTTTAAATCCAATGATTTGTCTATATGTAAAAAAAGATGCAGCGCTAGCTCAGTAGACAACACGTAAGCCTTCAATTTCTTAGGTCAGGAAGATTAATGATTTTTTTAAAATGTCTACTTATGTCATAATCAAGGCCAATAAGAACAAAATTAATCGACATCCTTGAGAATTAGAATAATGTTTGAAAGGAGAACAGCTTTTCCGTAATGGCAATTTATTGGATTAGCACCTATGCTAAGAAGGAAATAGGTTGGAATTATTCCAATATAAATCCTTAATTCTACTCTGAGGACTTACATTTATGACTCCTCCCAAACAAATCAACAAAGTTACGGGCAGTCCTTCATGTGCACACGCTCTAGTATTTACTTTATACTTAAATGTTATCTTCTCAATAATTACAGCATAATGATCATAGCTTTTGAATTTAAAAAAAAGAAGAAAAAACACGGTTTAAATGCTCGACTAGAAAAAATCTTGTTTTCCGTGTAGGCCATATTTTATAGTATTAGTTAAAAAAACATTGATTCTTCTTTGTTTATTTTCCTATGACGTCAAAATAAAGATTGATGAAAATATCTCTTTAAATAAAAACTATTATATTGAATACATAACTAAGAAGAAAAACAGGGTTGGTTGTCACTATATATAATTTATAGAGCTTTAATGTGATATTTTAATATTAATTCCTGATATATATATAAAATATATTTAATTATATTGTTTGCCTATTATAATATTTATATGATCAAGTAATCCATGAATTTAAATAGTTAATTCAAAATGTGATTGATTGTTTTATTGTTTTGTAAACCGTCTCTATGGATTGATCTTTTTTTCTATTAATTTTCAAATTTAATTCAATTATTTAAAAAAGGAGTCATCCTATACTTCTATCAAAACTGTACAAGTCTATAGAGAAAAATATAATCAAATGCATAATATAGTGAGGATCGAACGTAATTTTTTTTTGAAGCGCCCTCTGTCCCTATTTATCAATACTACAATTTGAATGTTTTACTAGCTAAAAGGGTGTGAACTTCTTCTTCACATCCATCACTCCAAAGTTTTGTTAAATGGCTCACAAACATAGAGAAATGTACTTGTATATTCAAGCATAAAAAAAACTCGGTTTACTGTGGACGAAGCCAGACGGGGGGAGGGTTTCTTTTTTTTCCTTGTGTATATACAATTTCTAATCATTGTTTGAATAAAATAAAAAAATCTGTCTTTGTTTTTTTTACAAAATAAAATGAGAAATCTTATTTACTTTTTTCAAATTTTTAAAATGACTTATTTGAAAAAAACCCACATATTTTTATAAAAAAATAATCCTTTTAGCAGGGTAGGAGTAAATGACTCTTATGCCCTTCTAAAACACGCCCCTTCCCAGAACTTGTAATAGGTTCAAATTATAAAAAATGTAAATAATTTCATCTAGGAAAGCGAACGACTCAACGGTTATTTTATATCATTTATTTTTTTGTTCATTTGTTATACTGGAGGAACTCTTAAAGGTCTCCAAGGAGAATGACAAAATAATCCCGTAAAATTATTTAAGTGTAAAAAAAAGTTTCTGGGAATTAAAAAGATGTTCATAACTAAAAATGCTTATGAGTTTGGCTTTCATAAGCAGGTAAGTAAAGGAAGAAAGATGGAGGGTTTTTTTTTACACAAATATATAATTAGTTTTTTTCTAATCATTCCCAAGAAATACTTTTTACTTTTTTGTCAAATCTTTTAATCAACTTTGAAGAAAAAAAAATGTTAACATTCTTAGGGGTTAATTAATATCTATATTTCGGTCATAGTTTCTTTTTATAATTGAGGTTTTCTCTTTCGTTGTAAATGGGCTTATGTAATTAGTAAATATATACTACTTCTTGAGAGACATGTAAATAAGCAGTACAATTATAATGTCATACAATTTATTTGAGCCCCCTTCCAACTTTTGGCCACATACAAATATATTTATATAAAAGAGGGAACGAAATAAATAAATAGTCATTATTTATGTACAAATGGTGATTTAAGACCTCACTACTTCTTCTTTGACCTTTCTTTCTTTTGTTCTATTACAGTATTTGTTTTGTTTTTTATCTAAATGTTTGCTCAATAGGAATCATATTTATGTGTGTTCATTGTACAAATATAATTCCTGGTCACTTATTACCTCTAAGAAGGAAGATTAGACTTAATCCATAAAAACAAAGTTTATAGCCTAAGGGAAGGACTCTATCCTTAATTCCTGTTGTTCACGATATGTGTACACTATGTTCATAATACTCTTTGTTTTTTTTTTAGCTTTTATACAAGCATTAAGAGGCATGTAAATCAAAAGCATTTTTGACGTGTGAGTTTTTTCAATAATGGTTGACAATCTGAGTTTTTTTTTTTTTTTTTCGAAAGCTGTTATTATTATTATTTCATTATTGAAGAGAGGGCATCTAAGTGTATATGTGCTCATTAATGACGTAGTGTAACACAGAAGAGCTATTAGGTAGGTATAAGTCTAAGTTCTCGCGGGTCTCGGAGTGTAAATGAGGATTCCAATCTATGTTCTTGCTTAATACGTAGAATGACCAGTTTTTTTTACTACTCTCATAGCTGCTAGTAACTAATTTAATTAACGTCACGGCAGCTAAGCTGCCCTCATTCTAAACGTTTTGCAAATTGTTGGGGTTACCATGTTCCCATTTCGTTTTTTTACATAGCAAAAATGCTTAGAATTTGTATTAAGATGCATTGATTTTTTGAGACCACAGGTCCTTATTTTACAAATTTTGTTTCTTTATTCTACCCACACTCATATAATAAGTCATAAACAAGCTAATTTTTGTGGGAGATGAGTGCTGTTTAGTTGTGTAATATGAACATAGCCCTACCCCCTTGATAAAAGTCAATTTGTACATCATTAAAATCCATGTAACTCTTTTAAAATATCAGAAATCTGATTTGTCATATAACCTCCTGCTTTAAAAGTAAATATTATATATCAAATACGGCAAAACATTTTTGTAAATAGAAATAGATAAGGATTTTATTTACAAAACGTGTTTTTTTTATTGAACGATTTTGATCGACTTTTTTGGTCTTACTCAACAGACTGAATTTTTTTAAGCATCTAATTAATTCGGTCTTATAAAAAATGAAATGGTCTCAGACGGGTTTAGTTTTGTCAGAGCAGGACTAATATTTATTTTTAACTTAAACGTTGACTAGATATTGAAATGTACTTCATATGGTTTGAATTTTTAAAATCCCACTCAGGAGAAGCTTAAGATAAGCAAATACTCTTCCAATGATTTATTTTCTCAATCCCTCCCACTTTGCAATACATTGGCAAGGGGAACTAATATATTTTTTTTATTAATTACATTTCAAATTTGCTTACAACAAATTATAATATTGCTGGCATAGCATGTAATAAACAATTTTCATAAGCTTACTTTAATAGAGATTTATTCCTCAGTGTGAAAACTAAGCTATTCAATATTTTTCCCCATATATTTACATAACAGTTTTATATGAACCTAAGGCAGAAGGTAGCCTTTCATGGGGTTATGCTATTGGGAGTTCAATGTGTTTATGATGTAATGTACTAAGTATCCAATCAAAATTTAATATAATACTTTTTTAAATTCATAAATAGTTCCAAGATCAGATGGAGTAATTGAAATATAAAAAAAATTACTAATACTAAATTGGTGCAAAAAAAAAAAAAAAAAAATACCCTGTACCTTTTTTAAAGGGATCCCACTTTCTTGGTCCACTCAAAAGGAACGCTTTAATTCACCGGCTCTTATTAAAATGATGTAAAGGACCTGATATAATTAAAGCGTCATTATACCAAACAGCAATGATCAATGCCTATAAATGTTTGAATCAGAGCTATAAATGTCAAATAGTAAAAGTTGTGTTTTAAAATAGTTTTTCTAAAAGGATATGAGAGGACATAATTTTTTGTTTTTTTGATTATTTCTGTTGAAAATTTATTTGTCCAATTAAATTGGATGTAATAGTAATACCAAAGGCTATAAATGTACATATTACGTAGGTCCTTATATTTATGTTAATTATAACTTTAAAAAAGGGATTTTCTTTGAAAATATATGAAAAAAATAAAGTATTTATAATAAAATTTATTACTTTAATTGTTAGCTTAATCTTTTAACTTTTTAATAGTGGTATTCAAAAAAAGAAATAAAAGACATATAATGATAAAAATTTGGTTCAATGTGTTTTCATCATTTTGAATAACAAATATTTTCTATTTTTACATTATTTTATATATATAGGTATAATATAAGACTGTTTCAGAATTACATTCACAATGGAATTCAAAATAAACAACAGCATTTTTAACGCTTTGGGTAAACTGCAGCTTATGAAGATAAATAATATTTCTGAGATGTTGACATTGGCAGTAACATTGGGGATATTTTTTGTTTGTTTGAATAATTGGATACACATTTACTTGGTTTAAAGTTTTGAAGTAAGAGTTTAGTCAAATTTGGGATACTTTTTTGAGAAAAATATTAGTTATCTTTATACGCCCATGCTATATAAAACCTTATGAAAAAATGCTTTGAAATTTTTTTAAACTAAATATAATTTATACCTATTTAGATCTTGTAAAAAATTAACAAATTCCTAGTAATTCGGTACTGTTTTTTGAAATTTTCGTACGTTTTGCTGTAAAATGACCCATATACAAATTCAATATTGGGTAAAGCTTTTAATTCCAAATGGTTGTATACAAAAATAAATCAAACAAGTACATTTACGACTCAAATCCTAACAAAATTCAATTGACAATATATCCTCGACATTATTAAGAGGGTTGTTAAGAGCAAAGGTGAGCACCCACTAATTAAGGTTATTTAGGCAATTAGGTTAAAGGTTCCCAACAAGGTAATAATTATAAATATTCATGGGGGGGGGAGTGATGTGTCTTATTCTTAACCTTAAACTCTCTTGAGACGATTTGCATCTCCCCACTCCTACAGTGAAAAAAAGTTAAATATTATTCGAAAATGAAACCTCCCAAATGACCAGCACACCCAGCCCACCAAGTGGATTTTGAGCCTTCATTATACATAATGATTTGTACTTCTTCCTCACTTGACTTAGTAGATATGGCGCTAACAGGGCAACATAACCGGGGGAACGGGATTATAAACCATTTAATTTGAAAACTGAATTTTAGTGAGCTCTTTTAGAACAAACTCAAAGCATTATTGAGACTTTAGGCTAATTTGGTATTCCTCTAATCACTAATCCGCTAATTTGTGGACCCCCTAATTTTTTCTCAGTCCACTAATCCCTATCCCTTTTAAGAAGAATATACAAATATTATCTTCATATCTTGGAAAACCAAAATCCTAAAATCTAATGTCTTGTATTAATATAAACATCCGAGAAATATTATTTCTTTCTTTTACATTACATTGACTCAAACCATAGTGAAATTATGTCATTCATTTTTTTAATATATTATGATTGCAATTCTGAAAGGTCTAATGTATTATTTATTTAAGCACAAGGGTTCAGTAGATTATGTATTATAAATATACATACGTTCAGTCATACTAAGATTAAAATAACAGATCTATGGCATGAGTTAGACGTTTGCTGATACATAGAATAGAAATTGAAAAACTGATATATCGAGGGAAATATCCAATTTCTGTATCGTACTCTCCACGGGAAAAATTCTTAGAAATTTCGATATTTGCTCCTATATTTTATATGATGATATCAGAAAAAAAGAGGAAATATAACTTTTTTTTTTTCTTCAAGTACTCTTACTTAGATGAATTAATGCATCTTTTATGACTTATGTACTTTTTAAAAAGAGTGCAAGATGAAAAAGTTTTCTTACCTGTTGATTATATTAGATAAAAGATCCGAGAAAAGTTTGATGCATTACCTAAGTTTTTCCTGTTTGTCTACCAGAAAAATTGCGGGCTTGCTCTATATACGATCATCTTCATAGATGAAAATAGTTCTATAATGAGGAGTGCCTGTATTTTGGTAGCTGTTGACTGAATCTATGTTTTTTTAACTAACACTTTTATCATTATATAAATATTCTTGAAGATAGAACATATAACTATAAAATAGTCACTAGTCCGTGATTGACAAAAAAAAAAAGATTGACAATTTGTTGCTGAATTGTAAGTGTAAGTTCTCGTTGGACACGGATTATAATTGAGGCTCCACATCGAATTAATTCCTGCTTATATCATTGCTTGATATGGAGTGGTTTTTTATTTTATTTCCTTTATCACATAGCTGCTCCCTACTAATTGAATGAAACGTCATAACAGTTAAGATGCTCTCCTCGAAAACATTCTTAAAACTGTCTGGCTGACAACGTCAGTTTTCGGTTTCTTTTTTTAACATACCAATGTATAATATTACTTGTATCTATGGTCATCCTGCTAACATTATTTAACTGGGATTATATTGATGAATCCGTAATTAATAACACTCACGTGTCATACTTTTTGGTAAGGTTAAACATTAACCTACAGTGCATAATATAAGATAAAAACGAAACAAGCTTATTTTGACAAATGAAACAGATGCTTTCGTATGTACGGCCATATCTAACCATTTGTAAAATATAGGATCACAAAAATTTTAATATCTGCCCATGTCCATCTTAAATAGGTTGAACTCCATTGAAAGAATGATAAAAAACAAAACAATAGTCAATATATTTTTGTATGTAAATATATAGGATGTTATTTTTCATTCGGTAAAAGGATATTACCAGATTGCCCTACGGCATTACTGCATCCATCTAATGTCTTTCAAAAACTCTTTACGAAATATAAGAAATAAGAATATTAAAAAAATTATGGAAAGTTATTTTTAATAATTAAAGTTTGTGTTATGAAAAAACCATATTTCGAGTAAAAATTGGTGTCAGGCTACAAAAGTAAGCTTTTTATGGAGTGGAGTTTGGAAAAATATCGCAAAGAAGGGACAAAGCTCCTTCTAGCTTAAGACTTGAATTGATTTTGTATTTCTCCTCTTGGATATAGCATTAAAACAAATAAACACAGCAAGTCGTTCACTTCATTGTGTCACAGAAACTTTCCTTAAAAAAGAAACAAAAGAAGGCCTACATTAAGTTGGTAGCCGTTAGCCCTCGACTATATAATTCAATAACTGCTTACAGCTTAACACAAACTAATTCGAATTCAACCAATCAATAGTAATATATGTATTTAATAGTACTTCGATACACAACGAAGTAGATTCATAATTATATAATCAAAAGAAAGATGGGACATAGAATAGAGACTACTAGATTTGTAAATTATAGACATTTTCTGATCTTCAAGATTTTTAGATTGACTATCTGAGCATTGCTTTATTTTTTCCATAAATGGTATCATTCTTCTTGCATTCTTTAGGATGGAACAGATAAATATAAAATGCATGTGCCCATGAAGGATAAGTTTATCTGTAAGACTGATGATCTTTTGGGAAGTTATAAGTATGAGTCCCCCTACAACAAAAAAGTCGAATTGAGTATCACATCTGAGTAATTTCTGTCATGCCTTTACTACGAGGCTCGTTTGAAAAGTCAGAGAGACGTCTATACTGGCGCGTATCGAGGTTATTTTTAGTTAGTAGCATCTCTTGAAAGAACACCTTTTCGTTTGAATCGAGGAATCGGGCGGAAAGATTATGACGACTGCCTTTTAGATTTAAAAGGAATAATCCTCATCGAATATTAGAAAAGAGTAAAACTATTACAGATACATATTATTTTTGAAAACTGAACTGCAAGAAAAGAACCAACAATTGGCCATCAAAAAATTCCATTTCCATCACGACAATGCACCAGATCACACCTCCGCAGTTGGGGTAGCAAAACTAATGGAAATAGGATTCAAACTCAAGATGCACATAGCACTTAGTAATCTGACCCACCTTCACTCTTCTGTTATTCATCACCATATCGTGGATTTTAATCATGATTTCTGGGTTAGTAACCTCAACAGGGCGTCCAGAACGTTCAGCCTTGCTTGTACCCATATGGTCACTCCGAAAATCTTGAAACCCCTTATAAACTTTTCTAATCAAATGTGCAGAGTCCTTATATTGTTAATCTGCTTATAATGCTTATTTTTAGTTTCCTAAGGCGTTTTCCCCTTCATAAAGCAAAGTAATTCAACACACGAACTTCTTTTTGTCACTTTTTTTTGAAGATATCTCAACTTCCTCGATCAAAACAAATACCAAACAGAAAGAAATTGACCGATCTGGCTGAAAGTAGGTGTGTGTTCTTCCAAGAGATGCTACTAACTAAACATAACCTCGATACGAATTTTTCTTCTTCAAATACCAGGGTCTTATAATATATATCTAAATAGTATTAGATATTAGAATGTGCTGCAAATTGCACAGTCCATTATAATTAATTACTAAATCCAATCAGTATTACAGAAGATATTGTCCTTTTTGCCATTAGGATAAACTAGTTATGCCTACTATGTATAACTTTAAAAAATCCATCTCAACATAGATTTCAATGATTTTATTTTGCAAGGCTATTCCTTATATACGTATATAGTATT
This sequence comes from Lepeophtheirus salmonis, assembly GCF_016086655.4. Taxonomy (NCBI): domain Eukaryota; kingdom Metazoa; phylum Arthropoda; class Copepoda; order Siphonostomatoida; family Caligidae; genus Lepeophtheirus; species Lepeophtheirus salmonis. Next base: position 4,266,675 of record NC_052136.2, read on the forward strand.
TACAACGAAAAATATAAATAAAATTGGTCGATATGTTGTATAATTTTAATTATTGGTTACTCCTCTTAAATAGAGTAAATTTTTTCATTTGTTTGTTTTTACAACAAAGGTAAATATTATAATGAACTAATTAATATTTTAATTTATAAACAACACATATTAACTTACAAAACTAAACTTGCATATTTCCTTTAGATGAAATCTAATCAATAAAAAAGTATAAAAGCGACAAATTAAAGCCACATTATGCTAATATTAATTATAATTAAGAAAATGCATAAAACTTGGAGATTGAGCCAATTTTATGTTGAACAAAAAAAAATTAAATTTCTTTTTTTTGATTTTTTCTTTTTAAAAGTAGGAAATTTTCTTCAAGTTTTGAATAAATTATAAGTATTAGATAGTTAAGAAAAAGGAAGGATATTGTATGGAAATTATCCAATTTAAAAGTGGTTACATGTAATCATAATTATTTGATCCTCTTTTGAATATATAAGTAATGGCGTGAAACATGCAAATAAATGTATAAATTGAATTTTTTATATACATACATAAATAATGCAAGCAAGATAATATAATCTAGGAAAGATCAGGGATGGTTGCAAAAGCCCGTTTTTTTCTTGAACATCCAAAAAAAGCTACGGCCACAAACTTTACATTATAATGGTATAATAATACGGGGTGCGGTAACTTAACTTCTTTTTTTTAAATGCAATAAAACACATTTTATACAGACCCCTCCGACAAAAATCCAACATATTTTTGATGGCACTTCTTTGTCCTATTAATAATACTTTGAGGCACAAAAAAACTTCCACAAGGTCCACATCAAGGTCAAAGAAGCCAAAAAAATTGTGTGAGGCAGTTAAAGTTGTGCCATTGATGGCAGAACAGTTCTTGCTTGTGAATTTCAGAGCAGCCAGACAACCATGTGCCGCTTGGTGAAGCAAGAGGCAAACTTTAATGCCTACAAGATAACTTTTACTCTGGGTTTGAAGCCTTTGGATCGAGTAAAGCATGTAACCTGGTGCAAAATCTCAAATGTTTACAAAATGTAAATACTCTTGGTCTCCCCACAGCCTCGACTGTTCTCCCCTGTTTCCCTGTTTTGGAAAAAAAATTCAGATGGAAAACCTCAAATATTAAATTTTTTGAAAAACAAATATTTAAAAATTAGATTTAAAATATTAAATTTTTTGGAAAAAAATTTTAAAAATCCATAACTGTACATAAAAAATTAAAATTTCGAGAAAAAAATTTCAATTTTTTTTTTGAATAAATTGAAAAATTAAATTTTTTGGATATTCTTTTTTTGAGGGGGGGGGGTGTTTTAACCAATTTTGTTAAACATCAACGTTTGACAGGTGGTTTTTAAATGTAGTTTGTTGAAAACTACATCGTGGTATCATCACTCAATATATTTACTTAATAATAGACTTATTTAAAAAAGCTTTGGTTGATTATGGCAAAAAAAAAAAAAAGCTAATAGTTTCCTTTATATATTTTGTTACCTCTATAGATTATGTTTTGTTTGTTTGGGATTTGTTTCATATTTTGCTTTTTATATTCCATAACGTTAAACTATAATGTTTTATTCTTTATAATTTCAGTCCGTGGACACCTCTCGCCGCTATGAAGGATTAACCTTGCTCTCAAAAAACATAAAGCCCTCAGCTGATCTAAATGCCTTCGTTAAAACTTTGAACATTCCAGATTCCATGACCATTACCAAACATTTATATTTCTCTCCACCTCAAGTAAGTTACATAACTCAATCAGCTAATGAATCAAGGCATTGTTTGATAAATACTAGCTATTAATTAGGACGTAATGTATATTTAACAAACACATACTAATTTTAGTATTTGCTCTCCCCCATTTATAATATGGAACATAATTCCATATTATAATTTTTATTTTTTTGTTTATTTAAAAGTTACATAAAAAGTAAGATGCAAAAATACAACGCAATTCAAGACTTCACACCTTGACAAGGACCCACTTTACAGACCTAATTATATACAAATAATCCTACAAGCAAAAATTATCCTTTTTTTATTTATTATTATTCTTTTTAAAAGGTAACTGTCGATCATCCACAACCAATTCCTCTCATTTTCCGTGATGAAATACATGTAGACCGAGTATCTCAATCCTCAATTAGAAATCGTTTTGAAAATTTACGTAAGGAGTCCTTTGAATTAGACTCACAAACTCGCCAATTGAATGATGCCTTAGAGACTCTGGTTCGAATACAAGCTAGGTAAGATGAACGCTTCTCTTATATAAGTAGGTACTAGGGTTTATTATTTGCTGGAAAATAGTTCGTAAGTGAGATTCCAGGAAATTGAGAGAGGAGATAGTAAGCAAGACAAGTAAACAAAATCTTACAATTTTTTAAAAATCAATTACAATTCATATTCAATTATAGACAACGTATTGATACTTTTACATATCAAATATGGTTTTTGAGAATTTTCAATCATTTTTTATAGAAATATTTTGACCATTTTTTTCAGTTTGAAGCAACATTTAAGTAAGAAAAAAAATGCATATTTATATTTCATGTAGACTAATTCAATTTAAAGATAAAAACCACCATATTTATTAATTTTGATTCAAAAGGAATTTACAACTTTGTTCTTCAATTCTTTTTATACCAATGGAGTTCATTGAGGTGTAAATTAAGTATGAAATTTGAAAGATATTTATTTTATTGACTTCCATAATAACAATACTGTGAACTGTGAAACATATGTAATTTTAATTGCATTTTTTGAAGACAAAAAAAAATTCTAAGCTAGATAAAAAGTTAAAAAAATCCCCCCCCCATATTTAAAGTTAAGTTGTATGTGCTTCGTTGGACATTATTTTATGTCATTGATGCACTAATCACATAATTTGTAGACCATAAATCATTAAAAACTTCATCTTAATAGAATTTCTTAATAATATGTTATAGTTGCAGGATTAAGAGGATAATATGCAAAAGTCCTCATACAATTAATGGAATAATTATTTTCATTAATAATTTTTAAAACTAATATGAAGGATCAAAGCCCCTCTGATAATATTGTATACTTTTTATTATACAGATTTGGCAATACTAATATTTGATTAAATAATAAAAATAGTGCACGTGTACCCTGAGTAATATGATAAAAAAAATTTTTCACTCCAAATTCATATGAAATCCATGGAACTAATTTAAATACATTTTTATATATTATTTGCTTGTTTAAAAAAAGTTATAAAAAAATTTAATCATATCTGCAAGTGATTGGAAGAAATATTAAAAAAAGATGAAATTATTTCGAAACAACAATGTTTCTTTTCGAAACTTTAAGGGTGTTGAGCAACATCTAAATCTTTTTCAAAATTTTAGAGTCATCAATTTTTACCCACATGCATATTTTAAGCTTGTGAGAGCTAAACATTTATAAAATAAGTTTTAAATGGATCTCTATAATGTATGGTGTATTTTTCATTTAACTAATTCAATATTTAGAAATTTAATAATTAAATGTAATAAATCTTTAGAAATACTTTTTTATCTTAGGAATTTTATCATAGGTCTAAAACCCTCTGAAATCCCCGGAAACAGATTCCGAGAGAGAATCCCTTTCAATAATTTAATATGGAGGTGGTTTAAAAAGTTTCCAACCTCAACGCGAAGATTGCAGCACTTGTAAAGAAAAGCTATCACATCTATGTTAACAGTTACTTACCAAAGTTTCAGACATTTTGGACGTATAGTTGTTATGGAACAGTCATTTGAGTGATTGATTAAATAAATGTTTTTGAAAGGCAACACGCGTACGCAAATTAAAAATGAGTATGGATACCTTGCATTATCACTTACCCCAGTGAAATTTTGGGCAGCTGAATCCACCTTATCCTTAATTTGATAAGGTGAATGACAACTCGATACTCCATTTACTCGATTTTCACAACAGTACTCACAAAAGCTCACTCAAACGACTGTTACATAACAAATGTGTGTCGAAATTGCCTAAAACTTTAGTGATTGAACTGTCGACAAAAGTTACATAGATGTGTCTAGTTTTTAGTTACAAGTGCTTCCATCTACACCTTAGGGTCGGAACCTTTTAGACCACCCTCGTATATATATATATATATAAATATATAGTCTGCTTAACTATAAAATGCCATATATTGTCATTTGACAATTGTTCAGGAAGACAAATATTATATCTTAATTACTCTTTAAAGTTAATCCTATAACAATAAATATATTTTTTATCTAGTAAATAGGACGTTATTACATTCATAAAAGCTACAATAATCAGAGTATAAAAAAATATTATACATAATCTTCAGGAAAAGCTGAACATGAACGATTTTACCGGATATAATCAACGTTCCCATCTTTTTGGGATGACCCATCAATTATAAGAGTGGAAAAATTTGGATTATTGATGTAATGAATAGCAATAAAATTAATGCTTCTCCTAAAAAAGTCATTGCATACTAGTCAGGATAAATGGGATTGTCATTTTAAAAAATAGAAGGAAATATTTATATAAAAGCTTGACTTTCCTAAAATAAGGTCATTCTAAAAAAAAAAATAATACATTATTGTCTAAAAAGACTGTCATTCGATAAATATTACTAAAAAAATTCCTAAAATAAGATCCAAGAATCAAAATTTGTGAAAAAAAGAAAAAGTCATGCATTTCTTTTCTATTAAAAAATCTTTTTATATATGAGTCGAAAAAACAAAATCAACAACTCCCGTCCTCAAAGAAAAATCTTAGTGACAGTTTGGGATGGGAAAATTTTCACTTAAAATAGTAATATATATTCTGATACTAAGCCTTACACTAACACTTAGGATGAATATCGTGAAAAGTTGAATGAATAGATATTCTTTTATTTTTCTGAAAAAATATTTTCTTTTATTTATATTACATAATCATTTTATACATTATGGAATTCATCTAGCAACATAGTTAAAATTAACTGAACTTAAATAATGTTTTGACTAAACAACCGTACCCATGGACTCAAATAACCCTTGGCAATCATAATGTGACCTTGTAAAATATTGATTTGTGCGTCTGCTTCGACGGTTTTAAGATCTTTTGAGCATAATAGTAAATCTTTTAGGTCCTATTGAATAAAAATGATAGATCTATATGACAATATTTTAATCTACCAAAAACATAACATTAGCAATCAAAGCTTTTTATTTATATACTATCAGATTGGGGCAAAACTTACGCCTAAACATGTATACACATTACACAACTATTAATATGCTTTAGCAAACGGATAAAGAAAATAATTTGATTGTTACATATTTGAAATTGTGGTATCATGTAGGTAACAGGAGATGGGGAGATGTGGATTGGAAAGATGTTAATCCAATCACAGAATAAATACATAATGAATGAATGTCAAAAGAAATAATACTCTATAAATGTAATTTGAAAAATTTCCTATCGATTTCTTATATATGAAGGAAAGAAAGCTTATGTGTGTACAATGCACATGTGTTTGTCTAAAAACGAGGCCCGTGATAGAGACTATTATATTTCTTCTTCATAAAAAAAAAATAAGCAATCATTTCTTTTTAACAAGGCTTCACCAACCATATAGTACACATATACTCATATATATATATATGTGTATAGCTAGGCACAAGCAATATATCATTTAAAAAATATTTAAATATTAATCGATCTTACATTACATATTGCGTAGTATGTAATGGTATAACGTATTATTCCTTGATGAACGCTGTAATTTCAATCATTTATCAATTTCTTAACACATTCATATCCTACATACCTAAAAACATATGTTTCATGGAGATTTTTATTTATAGATATTTCATTTCTCTGTTTCCTGTCTTTTCTCTGTCATATACACGTATTTTTAACATATCAACATATATATTAATTTTTCTATATAATCAACGTATTTCTATGTTTTTTTTTGTATATTTAGAAGCTTGGAGAATCAACTCTATAATAAAGTCAATGAATTGCAAGAAGACATCAGTTTGAAGAGATTTGATCTACGCATCGCAAATTTACATTTAGCAGCAATTCAATCTCAGGTTTGTGATTTATTAGGACGTTTCAAAAATATGTTCATTTTATTTATTAAACAATTTCTATATTAATACACCAAAGACTGTCTTTCTTTATGAAAATAGTCCCATGGTACACTGTAAATTGTACTCCCTGATGTATATTGTAAATATATTTTGATGTAAGAAATAGCCATATAGTCGCATTAGTAAAATATTGCAGGCGTGTGTATATAGCATGGAACGTTTACACCAGGTGCACTGTATATCAATTCTATCAGAATATCATAAATATTTTTTTGACTTAAAAAATAACAATGTAGTTGTATTTATGAAATATTGCCGGTGTATATATGTATTATCGAATATTTAACACTGTTTCTATTTACTTTTGTTATAACCCTCCAATGTATATCATAATTCATGAAATGAATTGAGGCACAGAGGCGTTGGGAACCCTGGTTTGATTGTTTTTATTAGTAAACCCTCGAAAGAATAGAATACTCATCATTCATCCCATCATATCATTTTTTTTCTTTGCAAACTCAAATTATTATCCTTTGATTCTTGAGGAGAGAACGTCGAAGTATTGAGTAGTTACATTTGTTTTTGTTCATGAAAAAAAAAAGAGAGCAACACTAATGATTAGTGGGAGAGTTATTTTCTTTATATAAAAACAAAAATTGTCTTTTAGCCGACGCCTAATTACTCCGGACATTGTAGAATACTATCCCTAGCCAGCTATAAAGGCGGGTTCACACAACGACGGGCGAGGATAAAATTATACACAGATGCATTTCCCTCCTGTTTTAGAAAAATAACTAAATTCTCGACGTAGAATTTTACCTACACTCGTCATTGTGTGAAGCGTCCTTTACGTCCCCAACATGGCGTTGCTTATTTTGTGTATTAGCAAATCCCTGATTTCCTTCTAAATAGTCTATAACATATTACAAACATACATTTGTTTATAAATAGAGATATGAATGCAAATATATTTATTATAGAATGCCATTAATTACAAAGGGGAACACTCATTTTGTACAAATGAATTCAAAACAAAAAATGAATTTATCATTGGGTGCATACTCCAAAATTGATCTTGTTTTCCTCTCAGATTTTATAGGAGGGATTATAGCACTTTGGGAAGAAAAAAGCATCAATGTACTTTGTCTAAACTTTTTTTCATAGTGATCCAACTACATTTACCCCTATATTCATATATAGTTGGAGCAACAACAATATGTAGCTTAAAAGCTAAATAAGAGTTCTCGAAATATAATAAATAGGTCTCCTCATTATATATCTGTATTAATTCCGTACAACATGACTTTAAAGTGACTTTTATGTAATTTTGCCAAATGGATATCGCATATGTTTGTATGTTTATATATATTTGGAGCACAGTGACTATATGAATATTTTAAAGACTACATGCCTCATACGCTTATGTACTAGTGATGTACAAGATCCTTAAAATATAGTTCCAGCCTCTTTATTAGTTCCCGCCTACTTCTTGGATGAGGTTGAAGATCCAGTTTTTTCTTGTTTCCTTTCTGCTCCTATGTGATACCAGGGACGAGCAGGAGGTGGTAAAGACAGGACCGTCTTTATTGTTAAAAGCAAGTTGAACGAGCAGTGTCCTTCACCAAATAAGCAATTAATATTTTATATCTAATTTTTAGAGTGTAAATGTTATATTTTGCCTAGTTCGTCAAAAAGCTAGGGGTCGCTACTGGGTAGAAGGTGTTCAGGTGTTTGAGCTGGTTCCCTCTTATCTGAAGGAAAGAGAAATTACACTAGATGTATGATAATGCATCATTGTTTTTGATTTTTTTGGTACAAATTCACGGTTCACGAACTGATTCATTTGGAAGGAACGTATTATTTTCTGATTTTGAGCTACGGTTTGCAGTAAATTTTTTGATCTCCGTTTATAGCCATCCGAGACATCACTAAATTGCGCATACTTAATTATACATAATATTTATTTCAAATAATGGGTTAACACACGGCCATCCTTCGTTTTTTTCCCCCTTTCACTTTTTTGGGAGCCCATACAAAAAGTTTTTTATTTCTTTTTCAAACTCATCATCAAACAGATGTTAATGTGTTAATGTTAATTTTTTATGATACGGTAGTATCACTTTTTTTCATCATCCTAAGTAATACAATGCTTATGTACATATATGGATATTCTCCATAAAGCTATCAACATAAGTTGTTGAGGACGAAGAGAGAGAAACAGAGAGGGAGAAAGAGAGAGAGAAAACTCCCTTCTTTGAACACCCATCCCCTCTTTTTTTCTCCGTCTATAGAGACATGATATTTTGCGATCGTTCCCTTCCCCTTCCACTTTACTTTTATTTACTTTAATTCCAACTCAGTTTTTACGTTGATTTGCACATGATTGGAACAAAAAGTAGTGATGGTGGACGGATTAGTGCAGGCATTCGAAGTCTTATCATGATGCGATCCAATCATCATCATTCCCCACGACGGTCTTCATCAACATCCCATCAGCCTCGACGGATTGTGAAGGAGTTGGAAGGAAAAGATGAGGAGACTGAAGACAACATTGAGTTTTATTTGAACTCCTCTCAACATGGAAAGCTCATTCATGCACGAAGGTTTTTCCCCTCGACTAATAAGAGCTCTATTCTAAGACAAACCCGTTCTGCTTCATCCACTCCTATTTTTAGCAGGGTAAATAAAACAAACTTAATTATTATCTTTGGTTTAAATACAAACCAGAGATATAAGTTAAATAATAAACAACTTTGTTTAATGTTTACACATGATACGCAAAGAAACAACGTTACAATACTTAATTATCAACACACTACTCTCTTGAGATAAAGTTAATGAATTTATTCATATTTTTGTACATAAAGCAAACTGACTTAATGCTATGAACAGTTAGTTATTTTTTTACCATTCAAGTAGTCAACATTTTTTCTTCTGTGCAAAGAAGAACAGCCACCAAAAAGTTTGCTACACATTACTCATATATTTTTGAAAATGACGTAAAACCTCTTCTTTGTGATGATGCGGAGATGTACTTGATTAATAATCTTCCACTTGTTAGCATCTACTTTTTGATTCATCTTATTTGTACAACGAGCTACTTCAGAATAAAAAACACTTTTTTTTCCTTACCATAAATAAATTACTTGGATTAGGGACATAAATAATTAAAAAGTGGTGTTTTTGTAAGAATGAAAAGTCCTTGAATCAAGGTGTCCCATATAAGTAGATATTATCTGTCTACTTACACATTTACATACATAATTTAGTAGTCCCTTGGTATCCATATTCGTATAGAAAATTAATTAAAAAATAATAACATTTTTTTTTTAAATCGCCCAAATTTTTGTTAAAGAAGTTTTTTTTTGGAACCTTTTAAATTTAAATTTGGCTTTCTTATTTTTACGAATAAGTCTTATTACTAATTATGTCATTGTTATTCAGATCTGTAATGCTCGTCATGTGTTTATTATTAGGACCCTTATGACGAGTTCTATTTTTAAGCCTAAATCAATACTCCATGGAAATCATACATAAATTATGTTGTCCATAGTTGGATGACGCATAAATAAAAAATCAGAATTACGTATATTTGCTCTTGATTTGTCTACTCTTCTTTTCTTTATCAGTGTTCTGAACATTAATAAGTTTAATTTGAATTATTTTTTATTCAATTGCGAATGTTTTTTATTCAATTGTGAATATTTTTTATTCAATTGCGAATATTTTTTTTACAACTGAATGAAAAAATAATTCCAAAGAAATTGGCAAATAACTACCAACAGAACTTCAAACTTTTTTATTCCTGTTTTTGCTGAGGAAAGGTTGTGAGATAAAATAAAGATAACAACGTATACTAAATAAATGGGGGAAAAAGATAATTTTATACAAATATCTGCATATTAAAATTTGACTAGGCAAAATATCAAAAAACTCATTTTAAAACATTGATCTAAACTAGTTGAAATTGCGTGGACTAAAAAAATTATCACCTCATTTGTACTCAACTCAAATTTGAAGTTTTTTTTCAATTTTTTTTTAAAAAGCTCCGAGGTAACTATATACTTTTTTTGAGTCAATTCAATCTCAATGTAATAAACTTAGCATGAACAAATAGTATTAATGATATTAGCTCATATTAGTTTACAGACAAACTATGTAGGCACTAGTATTATGCTCGACTTTTACTCAAAATCGATAAAAAAATGATTTTATTACAGCTCACAATGATCTAAAATTACTCAAAATCGATTAAAAAATGATTTTATTAAAGCTCACAATGATCTAAAATTACTAAAAATCGTTGTAAATATAATTTTTTTAAAAATTCGATATTATTATAATTCAAGTAGTCCAAATTCGAAACATTCCATAATAATATGTCAAATCTTAGTATCGCTCAAATGTACAATAAAAAACTAAATACAAACTCTTATTTCTAATGTTTGTTGAATTTAAGTTGATGCATTTAAAAATGGAAAACTACATTACACATTATAAGGAATTTCTCAAAACCTCGGAACTTAATTTTGTTTACTCTTATCCACCATTAGAACACACTAAATATTAAGGTATATACTAGGCCAGTTTTAGTGTGAGCTTCACCTGGATCAAAGATAAATTTATTGATAAAAACCTGGTGTATCTTTAGCTCGTTGGGTTTTTGAAATTGGTATTCTGAAGTACAAATTTTCTCTTTCTCTGCTCTTGTTATTATAATTTAAATCCTGACTAATGAAATACCATTTCAGATGCATTCAATTATATTCAAAACCTGATTGAATATTCTTTTGTGGTCAAAAAAGACAGAGAGCAACCTTGAGGATTTGTAACAGAGTTATAATTACAAATCCTTGTTGTACTCAGAGTAGAATTGAAAATCGACATCGGAGTAATTCTTTCCTTTTCCCACTTCTCCCTTATCACAGCTGATTGTATTTTATATAATGAATCGACATGACAATCAAATAGTGTTTGTTCAAAACATTCTTCAAATTGCCAAGGATTACCATGTTGATTTTCGTTTTCTTTTTTTTAATATGACTGAAATGCAAACAGTTTTCATTATATGAATAATTCCACTTCTTTTGCTTAAGAAATGCGGTAGCTTTATATAATAATATTTTCTTAAACGGCTTTAAAAAAAAAGAATGATCAATATTATTTTTACAAAATATTATCTATTCTTATATTTTGGAGGACCTTGTTTTTAGAAAAGGTAACTTCTTTTTATATTTTTATGACCATTTAAAACAAAAATAAATCATTTTCTTATCGCTATAGAGAGTCTGCAATAGTTTTGATTCCACTTACCAGGATTTTAGCTCTCTTATTGGTGATCGGATAGAACTTTAATGGAACACATTGGAAAGAAAAAAAGTCTTCCATTTTCCAAAATGTGTTATTATTTGAACATGGCCTAAAAAGTAAGCATATTTTATTACCAAAAACTAAATGAAGTAGTCTTTATTTTCGGGCAGCAAGTTTCTAATCCTATCCCTGATTTTGACACACACCTATAAGATTTTAGATATATCTAAGACAGCGCTCAGTTGCTGTTGATATTTCCCTTAATCTGTCATTCATGGAACTTGTTAAAAATGCTCCCTGTGCACCCCTTAAATAGGCCCTGGAAATATAGTATTTATTTTGGCTTCCTTCCTTTTGTAGTTTTTTTAGTCGATAAATTTCGATTCAATTCAATTTTATTTCAAATTACCACACTAATTTAAACACACTTGAGCTCTGATATTTTTAATCATCATTTAAAGAAATGAAAAAAATATTATTTGAAAAATTGTTAATATATTTTTCCATAAGTAAATAAAGAAAATGAATAGTCCTATAAAATATTTACACCCTTACCAATAAATATATGTATGAACGTACTTACAAGTACATATGAAATTTAAATCCTTTTACAAATAAAATAGAGATTGGAGGGATTATGGTTATGATTATTTGATAGAGATTGTGGTTCGGTGCTGAGGCAATATTATAGTAATTCATTTATATATTAATAGAATCTACATAAAGAGCTATGCATTTCCACATTGTACATATGTACTTACTAATGAAAGGAGGAAAGAAAGAATAAATTATTTATTAATTAAGATTAATTATTGTGTCTTTATTTCGTAAGAGTTTTTTTAAATAATGAAGGACTCCTCATTAGAAATGTCAATTTCATTCAATGTCCCTTCCTTCGCCCTCTCATTATTTAAGATGATAACCGGAGCTACAAATTCTTACAAACTCACTTATCTCCTTCTCATATTTCCGCCTGGTTATCACAGCGTTACCTCTCTAACATAACCGTTTACGATTTATTTTGCTCTCAGCTGTAAATGTTGTCACTTCCTTTCCCCCTACCAGTGTTCTGTACAGGAATTTGATCAATTTGAATTTGACGCTATCGTGAAGGTGCTATTCTCTACAATTATTGTATTTTACAGCTGTATAGAATCGTTTAACAGCTACCAACTGATTATGTGCTTTTTTTACGTTTCTTCTTCAAAGAAAAGTTGGAAGACACAGTAAGGGTAACTGCATGTTATACTTATAAACATACGCTGAAAAAATAATTTTTTTTTGGTAACCCTGTCAATTTGAATAATACTTTGCAGGAGAGGGGCATAGCTGTCTTGACTTTTTAATTAAACTTCCCAAGGGATCATTAATATAACTCTCTGTCCTTCATGAGCACACAAACGATTGATTACTTTATACTAAAATGTTGTTTTCTCAAGTATGAAATGATAATGAAAACAGCTTTAAAAAAACAACAACACTGTTTAGTTTGCCAAATACCTGTGAGTGAATTTAAAACTGTACATATGGATAATTTTCAACTTCTAGGCAAGGGGTGGACAAACTATGGGCTGCATGTAGCTCGATAAAAATCTTCTATTAAGTGTTATTAATTGGATAAAGGTAAAGTTTTCACAGTTAAATAGCTTTAAATATTCATTAATTAAACTTAGCTTTTTTATATTTAATAGTATAAAATTGTTCAAAGCAGCTAAATAATAAGTAATTCTAATGCAACCAATTAACATTAGTGTCAGTTATAATAACTTTGATTTTCTTGTACATATCTATTAGAGTTGTGGTCTGTAAATCCAAGAGCAATCTGAGACGGTTTTAGTATTGACTACTTTGGTCAAAATATAAAAATTGACGAAAAAATGTTATTCTTTTTTATAAAAAGGAAATTTTGGCCTTCGGGTTAAACTTTGATCTACGACTGAAGTGTAGTTCTAAATTGGCCTAGAAAAATAATTTAAGAATGAATAAAAAAAAAAAAAAAAAAAAAGGGTTATCAAACACCCTCTCATGAATAATTTCTATTAATTATACTATGCATTTCAAAATATAATTTTGAACAAATCAGCAATCGAAATGAAATGTAATTTATTAAATTTTTTTTTTTACATTTTGATGATGGAGCAATGACTAGCCTAAAGTGCAGTTGAATATTTTGATACAACATAATATAAATATTTTATCAAAGTATATTCAATAATACAATTGTCAAATTTTCCCCAACAATAAGTTTAGCTATCGTAAAACACCAACGTATTATCTATTTATATTTTTTGTTTCATGTAGATATAACCATTTGCCTTCGTTTTGGATATATGGCTTAACCAAACTAATCGGAATCAATAATTGAGATTGAATTCCTTCTTATGTAAGGATGATTTAGATAATAGCAAGCGTTGATAAATTTCTACATAACAACACTTTCCCTTTTTTAAAAGAATAACTAGGGATGGGAATATCGTTTCAAATCAATGTCTGAGAGTATGTCAAAATAGATCACATTGAGAGACTACATATCTGCTGGGAGAGAACACTATAAACTATAACACTGATTGTTCACTGTTATGTTATAATTTTCAAAATAAGTAGAAATAATTAATAGGAGGATTCATATTTTGCTTTTACAACATACTCTTTGTTTTTAATTTACGCTCACCGCAATATAAACAATATTCCCATCCCTAAGAATAACTTAAGGCTTGACTTAAAATTTTACGTAGGCACGCTATTGTCTAATCCGAGTCCCCTCCTTTAAAATGATACTAGAGTGTTTTCACACGATGCTAGTATTGTTGAAGTCGGTCATCTAGAGAGCATAACCAAATTAATTTTATTAGAATAAAAAGTCGTATTTTTCATTAAGATTAAGTAAAAAGAGAGGAACAACTGCTTTTTATTTTGAGGTTAAAAGTGGATCAACAGATAACAAGACCAAAAACTTTACTCTCAATCATATTAAATTTTGTAAAGGTAATATATTTTTTTGTAATTCTCCTACTTTTCTCGTCTCTAAATAAATCCAAAACAAAAGTAATTCTAAAAAATTTACATCCCTTTATCTATTAATTTGTTTAAATTCAAATATCACTTGTTTCTTTAACATAAAACTATATCCCATACAATAGCTTGGTCTTTTTACATATAAAAAATAATTTGATGAAGTTTTTTCTAGACTATTTAGAAATTTTATCTTATAAATATATCAACTCTTTGCCTCTTCGAAACTGGAATTATTTTCAGTTAATAATGTAATCTGAAAATGTCAGAGACAACACGCTTTATGAAAATACTTTATGTTTTCTGAAATGTGCAATGTATTATCAAAATACATTGCACATTTCTTTTATTTATTATATTAACATAAATAATTTAAGAGGCCGATTGGGGACTTTTGGAGTCACCTATGCAAATTTATTATAAATTACAGATTTTATGGCCTTTATTGTGTTCCATTAAATATTGAAACAAATTATTACCTTTTTCGAACTTTTACTGACATTTTTTATTCAATTGTGAACCAAACCATGGTATTGGTGTCCATATATATATTTATACAGACTTATATCTGTCTTTTACATATAGAATGCAATAATGTTGGATTGATTCAGCTAATTTTGGTTTGTGGGTATCTTGAATCACTTTGCTTAACTCAAGTTATATTTTCGTTTACTGCCCCAAGTGTGATTGCCCAAAATGTTTAGATCCTAGCTAGAAAATTAAAGGCCCTAAGCCTTAATGCATAATATTTAGCTTTTTTGATAAATAATTCAAGGAAAAATCTATTTTTTTCGTCCCAAACTTTATTCTCAGTACAAATTTTTATTTTAAACCCAAGGATATTATTTTTTTGTAATAATATACACAGTCATAAATGTATCTCTACTTGCAAAAAATCGTATAATGCCAGTACAATATTTATTATTTTGGAAAAAAAATATATATATTTCAATAAAATCAAATAATAAAAAGCATGACAAGGGATATAACAGCTGATATTTATTAGTGATTTTTGTTTCAAATTTCCAACAACAATGAGTAAATTTAATTAAATTTATAAAAAATATTTAATAAATACACAAAATATTGATAAAAAGAGTTTAATTGAAATTGGGGAAACTCGAGATAAATTCAATCGTCCTAAAATTTGGCGTGAAATATTATTTCATAGTATTACGAATTCCCTATTCCTTCTATAATGGATTTCTAAAAATCAGTAATTTTTAATGTGCCTTTATTGTTTTGATGAAGATACACAGAGTAAGTAAATATTATAGGATAACCATTACTCCATCTGACCTAAGAATGTTCTTTTAATTCCATTTATTAAGTATATATCCTTCTCTATGAAGGAACGAGTATCCAACCTAAGCACATTGGGTTCAAGAGAATAATTTTTGACCCAATGGTTATCCGTTGGAGCTAAGTCGTTCCAGAATACTTTTCTGTCTTGATTTTTTCTAGATCATTCTGGACCGATATGTTTCTCTTTTCTAAAAGAAAAGGGTGAATTTTCTTCAAATTTATTTTCTTAAGCATATGTATTTTTTTTTTTACAATGAGATTGGTTTAGTTCGAGATTGTAACGAATTATTTCAAATTATAACAGTTTTTCCAACATGTATAGGATTTAGAATTTCCAGACCAAACCCCAGTTCTAATATTTATGTTTATACCAAGTGTGAATTTTAATTACGGAAAATTAAAAAATAAATTATATCACAATTTATTTTCCAAAATTAATTCAGCTATTCACAAATCTTTTGCTGTCCATAGTGAAGTGAATACTTCAAACCAACCACCTTTAGCTTCAACCCTAACGTCCAAACTCGCCTTGAATCTGGCAAAGGTTTTGATGAGGACCTAATTGTCCATAATATCCACTGTTTCGAGAATGGAAGCCCTTCAGGATTAAACAGTATTATATATATGCACTTGATATTGAGGTCTAAACTTCTTTGGATTTTAAATCCCCACCCTGTAAATAAGTACATACAAGAAAAGGATAATGTATTTATGTTAAAAAACTGTTTATGCTGTTATAAAATTCCTTACGCAAATGATTTGTTGCCTTTCCTTTGGCATAAATAAATTTATGAATCTATTTGAAAAAGAAATAACCACACACTCGATTACCTAATAACTTTTTTCAGATGTTTAGTTATATGTTCATACATAGATAGATAATAATATGTACTATGTATGATAACCGATACATTTTTTCACTATTAGATATGATATATAAATATATCTATATAAAAATAGAACAGAAATACAATAACACGTTATACAAGTGTTGTTATAAGAGAAATTAATTAATTTTTCAATTAGTTCACTCAATAAAGTTTTTTTTTCTTTTTCCTCTTTCCTTTTCAAACTAACAAATAACTTAACATTTGCTTAATATACACAAAAGATGCAATAAATATGAATTACTTTAGTTCTTGTTGATTTATTTCTTTGTCAGTAAGAAACATTCTTCCTTTAGTACCCAAAAAATGATAACATTTCTACAAGTTGTAGATAAAGATGATAAGGGGGTGGGGGGATTGTAAAGTGTTACAAAACCAAATCTTTATTTTAATCCGTGTATATATGTACATTAGACTGATTTTAAGCCTTAAAATGATTTCAAGAATGAATTTAAAAGATAGTTTTTGGAGTCTCAAATGATGAATATATATATAAATGAACTATAAAAGTATATTTGATAATAATTTATTGGTCACTTACTATCAAAAAACGATATTTGAGTTGTAAAAATGAAAATAAAAATCCGAATATATTCTCGTAATATGCTGTACCAAAAGATTATACTTATATTCTTGTAATATCTTTTGGAATAAAATACTCGTAACATGAGGCATATTAAAGAAATTTTTTAAGGGATCTACTTAGCTTAATGAAAATTACGTATCTCGATTAATCTTAATAATAAAAGAACTTGCAAAAATTATCAGGTTTATAATTTACCGCTTTTCAAATCAAAAGGGTTCCATATAGCTCACTTTTTTTTTTGACATTTAGAGGTTACTTTCTTGTTTAGATGAATAAATAACAAATATAAAATATTTTGAGATACCAAATTCCGAATTTTGGCATTACGGTAATAGAAATACAAGATTATCCCATCATGTGATCACACTTGCTAGAATTTTCAATTTGATGTATCGTACCAACAAGACAAAAAGGTGTTAACAAAACACACAAACAATCATAGTCTATGACGTCACTATTGCTAGAATTTTCAATTTGATGCATCCTACCGACAGCTGGATAAGAAAAATACGTTTTGTCAAAAAATGCAGCACTCAATAGAACTATGACGTCAATATTGAAAAGCGTGGTGGAATTCAAACATCAGACGTACTCGTATTATGGTATAAGCTTGTATTTCTATTAACCTTGACGGTACATTATAATGTAATTACTAAATCTACATATATATACATATGTAGATATATATCCTGTTTATTAAACTTGAACGTGTTTTTTTTGTCTTGAAATTTTTTATCAAATAAAACACATTTACTAGGAGTATTGTCAAGTAGAAAAAAATAATTTTTCCCAGAAAAAAAAATTATACAGTTATAAAACATGAAACTTGACTTCTAATTGATTTTTTTTAATACACATAAGATTGAAGGACCATAAACTTGTACATATATAGGAAACCCTCCCAAATGAACATCTTAATAATCAAAACATTCTTGAAAATCCTCAATTAATTAAAAAAATAAATTAAAGTGACTAAATTTTAAAAGTTTATCCTCTGAAAGCAAGCAACAGCCACACTCTTAAGCTTATGTGACATCAAAGATACTATTTACATATATAGCAGATACAGATACAAGTATCTACTCATACTTACTGACAGGGCTGTTACATATGAATGGGCAGTTGCAGTTTGACGCATTTTGTTGAATATTATATTTAATATGTGCAACAAAAAACATTTAAAGGCTAAATAGTTTTTTTATATTGAAACTTTGTATGGGAAATGTTGAAATAACTTTGTCGTTGATTGATCAATATGGCTCAAAATTTATGTCTCTTCAATTATTTAAAGAAATATTTTTGACAAATGTAATTTTTGGAAATTTATCTCTAAATACAGTCAAACAAAAGTATGCAGTGTTAAAACTCGACACGTCTAAGTCAAACCAGCTACCACTTATTGAGCCAAGAGTCTTTTCTATTTGTTTTATGAAACTATATCAATTGATAATGAATATATTATTTATATAGGTTTGAATCTGACAGAATAAATAACATTCCTGTTGATTTCATGGAAAGATATTGTTAAATAGTTATCAAATCAAATATCGATTTGATTCTACCTCGCAGAGTGGAAAATAAATTCTTATCACTTTAATGATTTTTTTTTGCTTATTAATCGACTTGTGCTTCACCTTTTTATTTGATATTCGGTAACTTTTCATAATTTCAAATAAAACTACTGAATCGCAATGTTTATTTCTAAGTCTATAACACCAACAATTAATATAGTTGTGTGATAAAATTTTTGTCAATTTTTGAAATTAAAATCCTTTTCAATTTTTCAGAACATAAAATACTTTTATTTTTTGAAAATCAGTCAAAATCAAAGATTTTTTTCTTTTAAATTTAGATTTTTGAGCTTTTGGTTAGAAATGGAGAACTTTATTAATATTTAAAAAAGCTGTGGCAGTATGTTTGCTGATGTTTATAAGCAAATTAATTGCTTTTCTTCTTCAACCATCTCTAAAAATATATTTATAACTTTTCAAACACAATATGAGTACTAAAATATTCGAACTAAGAAATTTGTATTACATTTTAGAAAGCTTTTAGTTATTCACATAAAAATATATCGACTTACGAATTAAAATTTATGTTTCTTCCGGGATCATGTAATTTTGTGAAAATGCAATTTTTTAGGTAACATAATCTGATTTTTAAAAGGGTTTTGTTTGAAGATTAATATAATCATTTTTAAAGCCAACGGATTTGAGTTGAAGAGTGCATAATTCGTTCTTTTTTTTTATTTTTCAAGATTATATGTTCCTTAACCCATTTTGCTTCAATAGTGCTGACTTCATTTTATTTTTTTATATAGAAATTTCTAAAAGAAAAGTTTTTTTTTAAAATTCCTTGTTAAGAAGTGATAAACATTGTAATAAACAAAAATACTAATTTAAATAGGTAAACATTTGAGTTTTTATATATTGTTATATGAACCTAGAGTGATTTATACAAAAAATAATCGCAAAAAAATTCCGCAATATTTAATAATCACTAATGAGATATTAGCCCATACTTAAAATAAGCATTACATAATAGGAAAAATAGATTTATTTTTATGGGGTTGACTTATTTTTTTCATAATCAAACCATATAAATAGTAAATAATTATTCAAAAATTTCGAATCACAGTTTTTGAAAACCTGATTTGATGTGAAAAAACTCATTAAAAATTCCCAATTAATTCGTTAATAACTCAAATAAAATTAGATCCAGCCATAGACTAAGGTGTTTATGAAAAGTAAAATTAAATTAACTTGTTTGTTTTCGATAATAATTTTGATTGTCTTTTATCTCCAATTTTTACTTATCTAGTAATGGTTTTGTAGTTTTAACCACTACCTCTATTCTAAAGGGTAAAAAATGATGCAATTAGAAGCTTCAAATTGTAAATTAACGAATTGAGTGATAATAGTAAATTAAGAAAATACATTTATTTAAAACTAAATTGTCTCTAAGACAAAACTTTGTTTATTTAAGGCAATTTCAAGAGTTTTATAAATTGATATGTTCAAAGCTAATTAAAAATTAGGATTTTGGTGAAATATTCCACCCTGGGTCAATTTTCCTTTTCCTTTCGGCAATTTTCCTCTTCGGTCAATTTTGCAAGTCCCACAATATATTAATTTAAAACTCATTTGGATTTTCAATTATAGTATAAAATGTTCTCGAAAGTATTTATTTTATAAGATTCTAAGAAGGAATAAAGTTTATATTTTATTGAATTAAAAAATAACCGTTATATTATTTTTTATTCCAATTGAGAATAAACTAATTTTCTTATTAAAAATATGAACATACCTATATTAAATCCCCAAGCAAGCATTAAATACTCTTTAAAGCAAATGAAATAATTAAATGTTAAAATAGTTTGTTTAGTCCTATGAAGCTCCAGGGTATTTGTACACCCCTTTACTTTTAAATGCTTTTGAAAGAATCAAAAACAATATTGTACAAATATGTGAGATAGATGAAAAATTCTTACATAAATTTTATTATATTTGATATACTTAAAGCATGAAGTGGAATGTTTCTGTTATAAAGTGATGAAATCAATGTTTCATGTGTTACAGTCCTCATTTACAAAAAAAAAATTGAATTAAATTTAAGTGAAAGCACTCAAAAGCAAATAAATTAGATCTAGCAGCACATTGAAATACATATTACGAATAAAGCGAATACTAAAATTAGTTATGTATAAATATATGGAAATTGATATTTGAATGAGTGACGTTAAACTCTCTCTTTATTAACCCATTAACCTATTAATATGAATATTAACAAACAAATTTAAGTTTTTAAGAAATTAATTCAAACAACGCTGTTTTTTTTAATATGTATTTTGACTTCAAGTGAGTGGCGGTATAACTAAATTAGAGGGTCAATTAGTAACATGTCACGAGTAAAAATTGCCAATGATAAGTCGTTTTTTATTAAGTAACCAAAATGAAAGACCAATATACTCGGGTCGTGGGCATAAAAAGCCGAGTATTAATCAGATTTTGTCAATTTCAACAGGTGAACAAATTCCAGCAAACTAATTCCTTTTCATATATTAATTTAAAAATTATCGTTGGATTTAATGGATAAAATTATAAATACTCATAATAGAGTGTTAATTTTAATGTTGTGTCAACTTCAGCCCATAAACTAAAACAAACACAAATAAGTAAAAAATATTATTTAATACGGTACTTGCTCCCCGCCAATTCATTATTTTAGGTTTTTTTTTCTTCTTTAGGAGCACTAATGAGCTTTTATTTTGTAGTAACAGTGATAATACAAAACCTTGGTATACTTATTTTTTGTCTATCTGCTAGAAAAACTTTAAAACAGGACTAATTAGAAACTCAATTGGAGATATCAGCAGCCTCAAAATTCACAACGTTTTTTGAGTTTTAGTTATAGAATTCAAGCCCACCCGATAAAATGTCAAGTCGACTAGGGTTTTTTTAAATTTGAAAATGGAGTCAAATTATCATCGAGAGAATTGAATCGAACCAAGTTGATAATTTTTTGAGTCGACAAAATACTCGTGCATTAGATATGAATAGATAAAATGTTGTATATACTTAGCTTAAAGTTACCCATACATAATTTACAATGTAAATTTAGAAAATATGGCATAATATTAAATTATGAAAGATTTTGTAGAGCTTTATCTAAAACATTTCGACTTTGAAAAATGAAAAGTTAAAACAATGTATTTATTAGCAACATAAATTTCTGCTTTTAAAAACCAATAACCAATAAAATAAAACTTAAAAGATCAGAATCAATATAAATTAAATACGAATGTAATTTTCAACTAATCTTGATTAAATATATATTAGTATAAGGCAAAATATAGTACTTGACCCTTAATTTAGTTTTTGCAAAATAATCAACAAGGGTACCAGTCACATCCAAAGACCAAAACAATACATTATGAGTAATTAATATGCGTTAGTTCCACTAAAAATATAGTGGTCATAACCCGATATAGTACCATATTGATGTATCTATTCTATAAACGGTTGATTTACGCTGATGAACACACGTCAAATATGTTAGGCTAATTTTTAAGTTAATATGTGGAATTAGGGAAACAAAATTTAAATGACAATTTTTCAATAATTCTTTAAAATAAGGATTGATGGACTGACAATTTATTTGTGAGCAAAAATTGTACTGCTGAATAATGAATATTCAGGCGAAAAACAAGTGTTTTATTAGAAATAGTAAAATAGTTGCAGCATATAACAAAAGGCATTAGTCGTAGAGTTGTTGTACAATTTAAACAATGTTTGTTCTTGTTACCAATCTGAACAGTGATAACTTTATATTCTAAAACTTGTATCGTTATTCCTTCATTCTTGAAGAGAGAATATATGAGTAGAAAGTAATTCTGAAAGACGGAAAGCAACGTTGATGATTTGTTGGGGAGTTTTAAGTTAAACTCAAAGTAGAGTTTATGATCGATATTGGATTAATTACTAGTTATGTTCTTGCTAGATACGAAGTTGGATTTGTGTATATTTCATTTCTATAATAGCTGCATGAAAACTTAATTGTCGTTCTCCTGAACATTTCTCTAACTGTCGGCGTTATCATACCAATTTTAGGTTACTCCCCCTCCCCCTTAGGATAAAGTACATAGAATTTACTCTAATAATACATTTCTTATAAGTTCATCTAATGGCTTTCTAAAAAAAAATTAATGGAAGAGATCCAAAGTATTTTAATAAATTATTAATAAAATTTTTTGGCGAACCTATAAAAGCTTTTTCATTTTTTGCACCTTATTATATATTGGATATTGTTTATTATTTTATTTAATACTCTATGAACAAAATTTGAAAGCATATGAGGTTTTCCGATCGTAATCAATCTTTTGTCAAATACTACATGAAATATAGTAAAATAAAAAAAAGCTACAAAATTTATTTTGATAGCGTTTTTTGAAACAAAATATTGATGTATCCAATCAATCAATCCATTCTTATTGACTGCAAAGAGAGCGAGAAATTGTCATTTATGAAAATAAACAAAGAATTACATTTGATGTTATTGGGAAATAGACAATGATGTATTAATGTTTTTAAACAAATGATATAGATCGATAACTTGCGTTTTTGATGCAAATTATTAGCATTCATTATTTTGGGAAAGTATCGCTAGCAATCATGCAACCTCATTTTATTATTTGTTTGACTGAACAAGTCTGAGAGTAAAACTCGTATCTTTATAACTTATTATTGAACCACGTATGTAACAAATTGTTAAATGGTATTAATAAATATTAAATAATGCCCGATCAATAAAAAAAAATTTAACACAAAAACAATTTGGAACCAAAAAATTAAAAGAAACATAATAGCCAATTTATTATTTTACATTAAATAAACATACAACCCAATATTTACAAAGATATTTGGGTCATCCTTGTTTTTTTATCGAATTTTTGGGGGAATTTCAGATACCCAAGGATATTAACTATAGTTTATAGCCTTCATTTAATTTATTGGACCTAATTAGACCACAATATGTCAATTATTAACTAAATTTTATCTATATGTAGTTGTTACATTGTGACAATGGCACATTGCTATCTTAATTGCAATTTGCAGGTTCTTCTAAGGATTATTCAGAATAATTTGTTAATAGAAATGGAGTGTACTTACAAATGAAACTTATTCTAACTTGCTTATGTATTGAGGCCACAAATTATCTTTCAGATATACATGATTCAATATACATAGATAATTTATTCCGAAAATTCATCTTATCAAGTCAAATTTATAATATATCTAACATCATTTATGAATCAGAAATCTGAATTCTGGGCTCAAAAAACTTTCATTTTAATGATTAATTTTTTCACGTCCTATTTTAAATGTATATTACTTTTTTACGAGTTTTTGATGGAAATAAGCAATTTGATTTTTTTTAATGTGTCCAGGATGATTAAGCTTATTCAATGAAGACCCACTCAGTTTGAAGTGAAACAAAGTAGAAACAACTAATTTTACATTGTATGTAATAACATTGGATATAAAAACATTTGGAAAATAAAATAATATATTTTCAAGGGACCTAAAGGAGTTTTCATTCAATTTTTTCCTTAAAACCATTACTTTATTTATCTACGAAGTTAGCACACCTAAAAAAATATCATATTTTTCTCAAAAAGAAGAAAAAAAGAATAATTTCTTCACTATGTTTATGTGGGAATAAGGTTTTGCGTTTTGTGAAATGGTATTAGAGTAAAGAAAAACTTTTTTTTATCTACAGATCTAAGTCTGTAGAGATATTGTATTTTTTTAATCAAAATATTTACATATGTAAACTCATAGTATAGTTTACTTCAACTTTGCTACTAATGTCAAACATAAAATTGGAAGAAAACGCTTGTGAACAAAATTATAATGAAATATATTGCATTTTTATCAGTCGTTACGTTTATTGAAGAGACATACAAAGCCAGGTTGAAATAACCTATGTTGGAGAAGTTTTGACATCCGAAAATTCATTTTGATTGACAACGATCAACGATGACGGACACAAGGGGCAGAATAGCTATTGCAATAATGTTCTAGTATAAGATAAAATGGACTACTGAGGACGAATAAAGCATAGGGAATATAAGGTAAAACAAGCAAGGCAATCTACCCATCCCTACTTTTATTCTAAAACCCAGCAGCTCTCAAAAAGTTTGTGATTTTAACCCAAATTATAATGTACTATTGATATGGCTTGCCAGTCATTTTTCTGATAAGAGTTTATTTAGCGAGTTGGCCGATAAATCCAATTTAAAATGTAAATTAACCTAAAATTTGCATCAAATAAAAAGGATTGAAGAATTTACGCTTAGAATTGAACCTTAGACAAAAAACATATAAAATACTTTTCTAAGATTTCATGCTTAGAAAATGTGTCACAACTTCAGAGTGTTTATACTCTCACTACCCTCAAAGTGTTGTAGCTAACGCAACATTTATTTCAATATAATAGAAAGGAAAAGACTTAGAAATTTGTTAAAAAGTTGAAATGTGTCAACTTGTGCGTACTATATACAATATCTTTTATACGAGAGAAATTCATTCATGATGCAAAATATTTAATTGATTAAACTAATTTTGAAAATTCAATCATTTCTCACTATCTACCAGAAATACCATGTAGGGGAGACCGGGTCCCTTTTTTTCCAATATTAAAAAAAAGCTAGTCACAAAATGTCCATCATAATGGTACAATAAATGTTGAATTATTCTGGCAAATATTTAATAACTTTGTATCAACTTTTCTTGGTATAATAACTGTTTTTTATGTGTAAAAGTAATTTGATGAAAAAATTTTATGATGGATATTTAATAAAAATCTTATTATATCTCACTCTACTATAATATTTAAATATCTTAAAAAGTATAGCTATTTATTTATCAAAGTATTTAGATTAATATTTTTTTTTAAATTTCTAATTTAAAATCAATAGTTTTAAATGCTACAACCGTCCCTGGCTACGGAGACAGTTGCATCATATCACGAGTCACCTTCCTAGGCAGTATGTGGGGGAACTATTGTATCTTAATATTTTTAAATAGATTGAAACAAAAAGAGACATGGTATGTTTTTTCTAATATTTGCCGAGTCTAAGGCAAAACAATTCCACTTCAATCATTTTAAAAAAGACATGCTAAAACTGTGCTTGTTTCCCCTATCATGTATGTACATAATTTTGTAATTTTGATTACCCAATGCAAAAAAATATATATATATATATTCATACACATCCCTATAACCCTTTTTAATACTTGAACATAATTTAAAAACACTATATAATCATAGATAAGAAATGATGTAACTAGCTAAGGTAAGGTTTTCCCCTAGGTAAATAATCAATGAAGTCTTGCTTATTTTTTTAACTCAAAATTAATTCTGTATAAATATTTAATTAGAATTTTATTTTTTCAATATAAAATCTCATTCAGTGATGATCTGTGAAACTAACTTATGATAATGACCGGTTTACAAATTATTTTATTAAAGAAAGGGGAAAATAATTAAATTAAACTTGTGTATCCTTTTGCAAAAATAAAAATAAATATATTTTAGCATCATGAGAAGAGAAGTTTCATTTTTATTATATTTACCATATATCCGAGTTCATTATGGTGAAGCTCATGCCACGCCTTTGTCAAAACATTTAACGTTCTTTGGTACTATGCATGAATATATAGATTCAATTTTGTTGAAATATATTAATATTTTGCAATGAAATTTTGGAAAAGTGTCCAAAAACTACAAAGGTTCATTTATAAGTTTTTAAATTATCATTGATGATTTTTTTGAAATATATATTTAAGATTTAAGTGTAAGTATTAAAAAATATTTATAATTTTTTTTTTTAAAATCACCTCCAAATAGCAAAAAAAAAGAAGAAAAATAGTATCAAAAAATGTCCAGTTAATTTATTTCATTGATTGTGATCGTGCAAAAGCTTAGAGACTAAAATGAAGGAATTGAACAATGATGTATAATTTTGTATGTAGTTAATATTCAAAACAATTTTTTCAATATAATTTTTTACGTGACTGGTAATTTCCTTCCCTATAGAATTCATCCCCGGACATTTCATTCCCACTTTGAAAGGATATTTAGTGACATCATAGGGTTTATGTTTCGAAACTAATTAGTAGTGTTTGTGTAGGGCTTTAGAGACAGTGCCAATCGCCACTGGAGATGAGTGATGGCTAGTGATAGATGAGAGACGGATATGAATGATTTATGGTGTTTAAGGATTAAAAATGACGTCATGACAAATCTTAATGGTGGGTAAGAATAGAGCCCCACTCCGTGGATAATATTTATACCTTGGGAAATAGAAGTATGTCCCATTATCAGTCTTTTTCTTTTTCTATTTCCAAAAGTAAAATCACGATAAATTATTCATATCCGTCTCCCATCCGCCACTAGTTATCGAAAACTCATCACTCATCTCCAGTTCCGATTGCTAACTGCCCATCCCTCCCTCTACAACCTTACACAAAAACTACAAAGTAGTTAAGACAGATACACCGTATGACTTCTCTAAATATCCCTTTTCAATGTGGAAATGAAAAGTCCGGTGTTGAATTTTACAGGAAATCAATTTACTAGGAATGAAAAAACTGGGAATGAATTTACTAAGAATAAAATGACCTAACACAAATTTATTATAATGGTAGTAAGGATATTTTGAATATGACGACCACCGTAGCCAGTAATAACGACTTCTAGACGGTGGAAGAATGTTCTACAGGTATATTTGATGTAGGTTTCTAAAATGGAAGACCACTGTTTATTGACATAGTCCTTTAAGGTCTCAAGATTTGAATATCGGATTCTACAGGTCTGGGACTCTACTTGTCACCAGATACTATAATCCAGAGGATTCAGATTAGGTAATTGGGGAGAACAAGAGTTCCTCAAAAACAGTAACTTAACACATGTATCACTCTTAGAATATCTCTGCTGCCATGAGGGTGACGTTTCTGGCTTATAGAGATACACCATCGGCCTTAACAAAATATATCTAGAGACATTGATGTCTATAGCCATTTCGGTTAAGGAGAGACCTAGCTGCTAAGTTTGACAGCAACTAATGTAGTCTATTTATTTTTTTAAACGATCACTCCTTGACGGCTTCTTTGAAAGATCATCACCCTTATCCAGACGCTCATTGACATGGTAGACGTTTGCCTTTGAGCCATATTTGGATGCAATAATTGCTTTTGGGGACATTCAGGCTAAAATATTACCCCTATGTTGTTCTTGAGACATGATAATAAACTCTAATGCTTTAAAAGAAAAAGAAGATACTCTGTGCTCTCTGTAAAATGGAAAAAGTATCAAATTAGTGTTGTATACACTAAGTAATTAAGCATTGAAAAATGTTTCAAATTTTTGTACGGATCAATAACTTGTCTCTAGAAAATTTAAACCATATATAATATAAAGAGTGACGAAGTTTTTCTTGAGAAGGTTTTTAATGCATAACTTCATGTTAGCTGTTCCTGGTAGAACTTTATGATATACATGTATAAAATTGAAATAAAAATAATAAAAAAGGTGAAAGTATATGTATAAATTTAGTATTAATACCCGAGCAACAGTTGACATGACATTACATGATAAAAACCTCATTAATAAAAACTTCGTCAACCTATATATTCTCTACTGTTTCAACTAAGAATGAATTTATTGACAGTCCTTTAAATCATAAGACTATAAACATATATTATCTGTTTTTGTAACTCTCCCTTGATCCCACAATGCTAAGCCGAGAATATAGCTCTAACGGAATTTACTGAAATGAAATTAGTATCTGAACCGAAATGTGAATGAAGTCATGAAATAAAATATATGTATGAAATAATTAAGTATGTAAAGGGGGCAGCGAAAAAATCTTTACACTTTGTTTTTGCAACATAAATCAAGTTTTTTGGGTATGCAGTAAAATTTTTCCAGTCAAATAAAAAAAAAAAATAAACAAAACAATAAAAAAACAAGATATTCTTAAGTGTCTTAGACGCTCAGAAAATGCCATTTGAACGTGACCAACAAATTCCGTGGCCGCCTGAAAGCCATCACTGCTGCCAAGACGGGTTAAATCGATGATTAGGGCAGCCAATACATCATATTCGTTATTTTAATTTTATTGACAACTGCTTCCTGAAAAACATCCTAATAAATCTCCAGATTGAAAGTTTAAAGATTTTGTCACCACACCCGGTAAAGAATGAAAATTTTAAGAAATGAAATAAGTGCTGTTAGAGTTTTTATCTTTTCGTTGAGATTTATTGTTTTATTCAAAAATTTATTGACATATTTTTATACTTTCGTTTACACGTCTTGATTTATGTTGTTGCTGATTTTAGGTAATATTTTCCATAATACATAAAAGTACCTGATCACATATACAGATACGCTAAGGAAAGAAAATAAAAGACGATTGACATTATAATTAAACAAAGAAACACAAATTTAACTTAACTTGTTCGATAAAAATGACCAGCGAAAGTACTTTCGTAGAGTTCGAGGATAATAAAGGTGTAATGTTTCTCTACAAAAGCCCATCACTAATATGCATGTAAATGAAAAATTGACAATTTCAAACTTATTAAAATTCAATGAAATATTTTTGTAAATGGATATCCTTGTCACCATTTTCCTTAAAGTATATTTAATCATATGTAGAAAATATCATTTTCATGATTAGTATAAATTAGATACCTGGGAGAATAAATAAGATATCTTTTCTAGAGTTAGTTAAGAGTAGATATGATTAGGGTGTCTATAATGTTATTCAATTATCGACTACACACTTGAAGAAATTGATTATCTCACCTCGTGTAATTGCTATTGTAGTGGTGAATTTTAAATTTTAAAAGCGTTTATTGAATTTGCCTATGTATAATAAATAATTGCATAGATATATTCAATAGTAGAGCTATAATTTCTTAGTTTTTCTAACTTGCAATTTTTATTTTTTTGTAATCAAAATTTGAACAGTGTTTATGCTATCATTATTTTCTCTTAAAGAGAAAATCTAAATATAAAATAACCCTGATTGTGCATGTCTTAGATAGACAAACAATGCCACTGATGATTCTTGGGGAAATCATCAATGAAATCCTTATTGCACTCATGACAAAATTGAAGATCGACAACGGAGTAATCCCTCCCAATGTCCTATCTATACTTGTAGATATATATATACAGAGTTGGATTCTAGTTTATTTCCCTAATCCAAAAGCTGTTTCTAGCCCATGCCATTTGCTGAATATCTCTTTTTCTAAACATTCTTCAAATTGTCATAAGTATCAATTGGACGCAGATGTGAAGGATTTTTGGTGTTTATGAGTTAGAAATGACGTCATCATAAGTCTGAAATAGTGTGTAGGACTGAAATCCCGATCTCGATGGTTATTGTTCAGACCTGGGGAAGTAGAAATAAATGACTCATTACTCTTCTTTGCGATCGTCTATAATTATTAATACTCTCTGACTTCAATTTTATTATCCCTCTTTCTCTTTTCAAATTTCAGATATACGTTAATAACATGCAAGTTTGCTTGGCCCCCTTGCACCCTTCTCCAGGATCACTTACACTCGCCTACTTTAAGTTGATCTTTGGATTGAAACCGTACAATATCCATATTTAAAGTGGGAATGAAATGTTTGGGAATGAATTTTAGAGGGGATTAATTTACTGTAATAAAATTAATAGGAATGAAAAGATAGGAAATGCATTTTCTGGGAATGAAATGACCTAGCACCATTTTTGAAAGGATGTATAATATACAACTACATGTATTAGGTCGGTACATAACTGTATCAAAAACAAGTTAAGCGTTAGTCGCAAAAAGGGTATAATTTATTTAACACCAGCATCATCCTAACGGACATATACATACATATGAAACATTGATGTTATTTAAGTAATTGAATTCATGAGATGGTTAATTAACTGAATATGTGACAAACTTGTCTCAGTTGTTACAACAACATTAATATATATTTAACTACATGTATGTCTTTTTTCCCCTATATGTAGCAGGAATGTACATAGACGAGTAACCAAGTGCATGAACACATAAATATGTAAATAAGCATTAGAGTATATCTACCAAAATAAAAATAAAATCACGGGATGCCTTCATTAATTACGTACCATTGGCAGATAAAGTAGGTAGTTTGAGCGAAAAAGCCTCATTATGTTATTTGACTGATTATGAAAGGTACCTATTTGTTGTAGTATTATTGTTATTATTATCAGGTAATATATTGATTAGTATATTATAGAAGTTATAAATTGCTTGCTTATCTATTAGGGTCATTTATATTAGATTAATGCCCTTTTTCCAATTATTTTGTCTTGTTCCTTTCATAAAATAAAAATATGCCATTTTTTGTTTCAAAATTGTCTTTAAAGGAAGATATTTAAGTCCTGACACTATTTGTTAGCTGTAAGAGTTGGCCAAACATTTTATGTATTGAGGACATTGGGCTATATTCAAAGATTATGTGTAACTTGTTAGTATTTTTTACTCAAACCTCACCTCATTTACAGATAGTAACTGTTAGCTCAATGTGTGCAAGTTCGCGTCTTGGTCCTTCCTAGAAAATAAAATATACTTCATGTATATTGACTTCAAAGACCGTTTTTAGATCAGATGGAGTAAATGTTATTTTATAATGTTCCATAACCTTAGTCAGTACTACTCAATTTGACCAATTATAATAACATTAAAAAAGTAATGTTTTTATGAGAAATCGCTGTGTTTAAGAGTAAGTTAATTTAATATCTCCCTATTTATCTTCTTTAAGCAGCATCGTTTTATGTTTTTTGAATTTTAATTTTTATAATACGTTTAATTGTACGTTTCGAAGTAAGTCTTTAATAGCATATGTAAATTCAAACTGAAAAACTGAAAAATTTTCAGTTCGTTTTTAATCATATTAAGTAGATACTCAAAGATATTGTGACCTTAATTTATTTTGCTCGAATGGAAAAAAGTAAAATCTGAAAATCTTTGACCAAATATGTATTTCTTTTTTTATTGAAATTTGATTCTTCAAAGAAGTTCAGTCTGGACCAGCCCAAAAGAAAAATTCGACCAAGATTTGTCTCGTTTAAAATTGGGTCTTGACCTTTTTTAATAAATGAATTGTTCAAGACAAAAATAAAAATAAAATAGGCTTTTGACCATGTTTCAACACAGCTTCTATAAATTGCAACATTAGTATGGAGAAAAGGGATCAATTGATACGAAATTCACTTTTTGATATATTTTTTAGCTTGTAAAAGTGAAATTGTGAAGTTTTTTTTTAACAAAGTGGAACATTTTGTATAAATTTTATGCTTCAGTCATTATACATTAGTTGTAATATCAATTTTAGTTATTTGTCCTATAGATGAGACACTTTGAGACAGTAGCAATTATCCATAACTTATAATTGTCATCATTTAAATTGATATTACAACTAAAACACCATTTTCTACGGGGCTCAAAACTAGCATATTGTTTTGAACTTTGTAAAAAAAAAAGAAGACGGATATCAATATTGCTTCAACTTCTATTCAAGCTGAGTTATTTATCAAATGGAGATTTTCGTGTCAACTAGCCACCCCCTCTCTTCCCTATGTATGGGATATCATCTATTATTTAAATGAGGACTCAATTAGGATTTATAAAAAGAGCTAAAAGCTTATGGAATGGGATCCGTTAAGACTAAACTTAAAGTGTTCCCTATTGATAGAGGTGTATATGTACAATATATTTGAATATGTATATATACCGGGTGTGGCGAAACAATCTTTACACTTCGTTTATTTGCTACATAAATTTAGGGTTTTTTTAATGCAGTAAAATTGTTCCGGTAAAATACTAAAAAAAAAAATAGATAATAAAAAACTAAAAAAAACCCAAAAAACTAGATCTTTTTAAGTGTCTTAGAAGCCGAGAAAATGCTATCCGAACGTTACCAACGAATTTCTGTGCGCGTACTTTTAAACGTTGGCAAAAGCCTAAGGAGATCACAAAGGTGTTGGGGATATCCAAGCAGGATTGTGTATCTACACCCACGTCCATAAAGGCCCAGAAGTAGTTCGAGGACAATTTCCCTCTTTACCCCCCTGACGCCCACCCATTAGGCTTCACTTTTGGGTGTATGTTGAGTCCAAGGCCTGCACTGTCCTTCACCCAAATATCAACAACCTCAAGGACATCATCAACCAGCACTAGGATGCCATGTCTGAGGACTACATCCACAATTGGTGCAAGGGCTTTCGTGACCACCTGGAAGCCATCATTGCTACCAAGGGGACTCCATCGATGATTAGGGTAGCCAAGGTTTAATATTAGTTATTTTAAATCTGTTGACATACCCTATTACAATTAGTTGCTGAAATACATCTTGATAAAGTTCCAGATTGAAAGTGTAAATATTTTTTTGCCACACCCGGTAATTATGTTGTATCTTAGAGGTGTACTTAGATAGAGTCTAAATATTAAGTATGTACGCATGCGACAATGTTCTACCATAATAAAAACTATGGTTTGGTAAACCTACATAAGAAGCTCATATATAACTTTTAATATCGTACATTATATGATTTATGTTTTGGTGTGAATACGCTCTTTTTCTTCTTCTCTAAAGAAGAAGCTACATCATCCACTCATTGTTTTTTCGTAGTTAAAACGTATGTTTGTATCCTCTTAATTCATATAAATATATACCTATATATGCCTATACATCTATAAAACTTGTAAAGGTAACAATAAATTATATACATAGCCTATATACTCAAAAAATATATGGGAAACACAAAGTGATTCTATGTACATACAACAGAAATGGATACTAATTGTTGTCGTATGAATTAATAGGATATACAATGTAAATGTTGGCATATGTTCTACATAATAGTACTACGTACTATTATGTAAATCTCTACCAAAATTTTATACAGAGTTTTTTAGAATCATTTAAATATGACTGAAGGACTACGGCATAGCATAGTGGACAACGATTTCAAAAGAATAACTTTTCCTGAGATCAGTGTGCGTGAGTTCGATTCCCGGTTGCTCATAGAAAAGGATATATATATATATATATTGCTATGTATATTGACTATCGATATTTCCTAGATCAGATGGATTAATTCCCTAGCTAAAATGTTGATTAATAACCAAATGGATTTTGTATATAAAATGAGTAAAAAAATACATTATGGACCTAGAAACTGTAACTTTCGTTTTGTTAGAGGAATATGAACTAAAAATCGAGTAAGACTGTTTTTTGGGGCAGATAGATTGAAAGAAAGGCCAAAAAAGTCAATTCTACACAGTTATTAAGGAGTTTGAGGAGGGGTTTTATAGAATTTCCTCTTTACTGGTTCACTCTATCTCATAGAAGTATATACGGCAAGACTTATTAAGAGATAATCTGTTTTTTCTGTTGAAGGAACAAGAAACCACAAATTATTTTTTATATGAATCCAACAATACATGTAAAATATGGAATTTTTTGACCCCAGTAATATATGTAAAACATAAGAATCTAGATTAAAGAGTTTCTATTTTATTTATACCGGCCCTGAAAGGTAATTAATTAATTTAATCATAACCAAATTGCAGAGTATTTTATATAAGTCTAGGATTTATAAACCCCTATTGTTTAATATTTTAATTCTAACAAATAAGAAATTAATGGAAATCATGAACGGTAACAAAAATATGTTTTGTTTTTGTAGTATATTATTTGTAATTCCGTCTGACCAATGGAGCGTTTTTGTATGACGTCACAAAGAATAGACAGCACCACTCATATGTAGTTTTTAGTACATATCCTTCATCTAGGCGGTGCTGCCTCTTCATTTGTGACATCCATAAAAACGTTTCATTAGAGGGGGAAAAAACCAACTTTGATTAGCCTTCCTTATTTTACTGGGGTGGTTATACACCCCATACACTAAAATATCTGTATAATATTTTTTGTTGAACACATTTTTGTCATAATTTTTCAATGCATTGTTTTAAAATATACTTCTTGTATCCATTTTTTTTTTTTTGAAGGTTTTTTATTAGTTTCTGGTTATTAAGAACATCAACAATAAGTTTATTACTTAGGTTTAAACACTGTTTTTTAGATTATTTCTATATATTAGGCTCAACGTTGAATATGAGGATAAATACAGTTATACATTCCTGCAATACCCATTTTAACGTTAAAATTGATACACAACCCATAGTATTACTCGCTTACGGATTCGAAGGGAAGTAATGAATTGTTAATAAATTATTTTGAGCAAACAAATTCATTACATTACCTATAAAATAAACGACAATATTGAAGGTTAAGGACTGATATGCTCACAGATACACAACTTCCTAATAATCCACTGAGCCAAATACAAATCCCATGAAAGTATACGATAACTAAACAAGTATGCATCTTTATTGCTAAGTAAAATTGCTCCCCTACCTATTTAGACTATAATTTATATTTTTATGTGACGTCATAAATACTTTGACGAGAGTATGTGTAAACAGTTTATTGGCTCTGCTTACGTATTTATTCCATTGATAAGTACATTAATTAAACAGAAATATATCATAATGCAAGTTATTGATGATGATTCAATATGATTCAATTCCATTATATTTCCGTATATTACTCAATCTGATTTGATTTCTTGATTTATTATTTGCTACATCAGCAAATGGTTTGTCCCATTCAACCATTGCCCTTTTTTTGCGGATCATTGTTCGATTTGAAATAAAGTAAGTAACATAATTATACATATTTACTTCATCCATCCATGGAGTAATGCCTTATAGATGATATATTTCTAAATTGAAAACTATCAATGAACGGAAAATTCTAATTTGTTCTTTATCTTTATTTTTAAAAGAAAAAATCTCTGTTCCATCCATACAGTGTACCTTAACCCCTTAGGGGTTTAAAAGAATATACATAGTCGGTCAATATTAATTTGTCAGCTATGACTAAACTAAATGTATTGATTAATGTATGTTTTTACATGACGATTAAAAACACAAAAACGTCACCAAACAATTTTTTTTTGAATGATTCATCTAATTATTATTTTTTTTATTTTCCGAAATAAAGACAAAAATTATATATGATGAAGATGGAATAATTTTTAATATAATGAAATGTGACGAAATTAACGCTGCTTTCATTAAGTAAAAGTAATGTATAAGATAAATAATATGATAATTTGAAAAACTGCTGATTAGCTTCAAATAGTTATTAGAATATGGAAATAAACAGATGTGCAATGAGTTTTGAGTAATATCGACTTTCAATTATACACTGAGTCCAACAAGAATCCTCCCTGATTATGCTCTCCCACCAATCCTTAGTGTTAATCTTCGTCATTGTTGAACACATTCAAATGTGATTATTTAATATATAGATGTTTTTTCCTAAGTACTATAATTAAGTCTGTGAGATTTGTTGAGGTGATGGCATCACACCAAAAATTACTATCCGGTTCTTTTGTTTCATTCTATTAGCTATTTGATATTGACGATAAAAAAAAGTACATGTTCAGTAACAAAAAGAAAATGACTTACCTTATTTGACTGAGAGTTGAGTTGAAGACTGAAAGTGGTCCAAGGTAGTGTCCTTGAAGAATATGAATGGATAGTTCAACAAGATATTGCTTCATTGATACGGGGAAGGCTAAATTTTTAATTTTTATGAAGGTAGTTGTACCAATTGTTATTTCTCACCGTTTGTATTCCTAAATAAATTAAGAAATCACACAGGAGTCTTTAAAACTTTACGAATATCCCATTTCTTCAAGATTTCTATTCTAATCTATTCTCCCAAAAGTATTAAAAAATATAATTTATGAACATAAAAAAATTGTAAAAAAAATTAAATATTTGGAACTGATTTTTAATAAGAAGGTGCCCCTACAAAATTTATATTTTTTTTGATATTTTGAAACACATTGAATACAGATTAGGCTTCATGCTGAATTTGAAATATCAAAATGCAGTTGTGTATTAGAGGCCGTTTATCAACTACAGTAATAACTTATTACGTCAACGTAAACCTTTTTCCAGAATGAAGATGTTTCATCAACTAATTTGTTCGATAACTGACCCTGCTTCCCTGTAATCTCTCATTTTCACAAATCTACCCATGATAAAAGGCTTTAATAAACACCAAGTGGTTGACTACATATAAAATTTTGGCATTAATCTTTGTTCAAATATCGAACTGTTTTTCTTGAGTTGATTCGGATGAGTACTTAAATATCAGTAAAGTTTCAAACGGAAACAACCAACACGGATATAACTTACTCTCACAAATTTTAAGTAATGAAAATATTCAATAAACCTACGACACAGTGAACATGAAAAATAAACCCCACCGGTGGAAAGAAACTTTAGAAGATGTATTAGGCAGTCGGTGCATAAATTTTAACGTGCAGTAGATATTTATATATAATCAGACCATAACATTAGGAAACGTTTAAAAAAAAGTTAACTTCCAAGAATAGTTCAATGGTTAATATTTTGGCGTATGAAAAATTATTATTGATTGAAAATTATAAATGGCTAAGGAAATATTGTTGTGTATCTATGTTTCTTCATTTTGATTTATAAAAATTACAAGGTTATTTTTTATTTATAAGTAATATGATTGTGGGCATTCGAACATTGTAATGTGCTAAATAATAACTATGTTTTTGTAATTTGTATTAAAATAGCAAAAATTACACTATTAGTATATCGATTATTCATGGAATATTCAATTATTGCATTTACATCATCTCAAGAACTGTAAATCCTTTATTTGAAAGTATTTATATCATGTTTTATTGGGGTTTTTTTTTCCCCATCTAGTACAATTTGTGTGTAAAAGTTAAAACTTGTAAATAACATATATATAAAAATGTATGTAAAAAAAATAGTAACGTAGTTAACGTAATTTACAAAAAAAG
Source organism: Lepeophtheirus salmonis (assembly GCF_016086655.4). Lineage (NCBI taxonomy): Eukaryota > Metazoa > Arthropoda > Copepoda > Siphonostomatoida > Caligidae > Lepeophtheirus > Lepeophtheirus salmonis. The sequence goes on from NC_052136.2 coordinate 4,304,375, forward strand.
GTTTACAAATCCGCTTCAAAACTTTTCATTATGTTTTAACACTCTATAATTTATGTAGAAAGTATTTCTACATACACAAGTAAAGCTTGATTTGTTTTATGCATTGGGTATTATTTACAAACAAACCAGTAATCAAGTGTTTTGACAAAATTCTGACAAATAAATATTTAATTACATAACAAAAAAAACATGATATATTTCCATAAATAATCTGACCATTTATTATTGTGCAACATCCAGTGATATTATATTTCAATTATAATAATGGATTAATAAAAACAAACAAAGACATACATATACTTATCAAATTTGATTACTTTCAATAGGAGGGGATTATTATGTAGCAATTATATACAGAAAAGGGGACCCAAAATGACTAAATTACATAGAAACGTCATTTTTATGGAATTAAAAAACAACTCAACTCAAAACCATTTTGTATTATGATTAAATACTACTATTAAGCTGTTTTTATTTAATTAATCCTTCTTCACAAGTAATAACAGTGTCGACATGCTGGCGAACAGCTTGGCTACTCCTGACAATGAAGACTTGGTCCAATGCATACCATTCCGTCAAAATGGCAGCTCGGAGCGAATCCAAATTCGGATAAGTGGTGTGCTAGCTCTTCAAGGTGCTCTAAACTATAAAGTCCAAGGGTTGAGGGTGGAGGAGGGACATATGGAAAAAGGCCATAAATCAGCCATATTTTTGCTGGATCATTTTTTTGTTCTTCTTGGCTTCAGAAGAGGTGTGGTAGTTCTTCAAGACGCTCTAAACTATTTGTAAAGTCCTATGGCTGAGGTCAGGGATGGAGGAGGGCCACATGGAGACAGGCCAGACGTCAACCATATTTTTCCTGGATAAGTTTTAGTTCTTCTTGGCTTCAAAAGTCCCTTCAGTACCCTTCACGTCCTAAATGAATCCTCCATGTTGTAAGCAGTTCTGATAATGATGCAAATGGTATCTGCCGCTGTCTCGACATTTTTAGACATGGTAAAAAAAACTTCTTTATTTTTGTTTCAGCGGTCGTCTGGTTGCGGTATGAAACCTCAAAATTAGAAATAAAGTGGATTAAATCGTAATTAATTGGTATCGCAAGTTTTTGGGTCCACATTCTCTATTTATCTATTGTGTTGTTTGGTATAACATACGACTAGTATATATAGTGTTAATGGGATAATGACACATTTTAAACATTACTATATTAAGCTTATATTGCAACCGGTATTAGCAGCTACAGTATGTGATAACAAACTTGTCTGTCGATAACGCAACCTCTCGACATCTGGCAAACCAGACCACAAAAAAAAGTCATCTATAAAGAATAAAGCATAAACATTTTTTCTACGAAGAAGTCTTTAAGCTTTATAGTTAAATGCATGTCAATGGGATCTGTGTTGGCTTACTTATACGTCGTTAGTTCACATACCCGAGGATAGTAATGTTATCTTAGGCTTATTATTGTTTATTAGCAGTTTGCATACTTATTACGACAACTTAGTAGATTAACGGTATGCTCTTAGAAACTACATATACACAACTTTATTTCAAGCCATAAGGACATACTTAAGTACATAAAGAATTTTTAATAAAAGTATGAAGAAAGAAAAAAGATCGGATTATTTAAAAAAAGAGTTATTAAAAAGTTTGTAATATCTATAATCACAGAAATAGAAGCAATAAAACGCTTCAAGTCATGTTCAATTAAAAAAAAAACTTTCATGCATTTTTTTACTCTTTAGGATAATTTGAATGCAAAAGTATTTTTTAACAACAAACTTTCCACGTTAATCTGTCCCTGTAAATATGAAATAATATAAATAAATTACGTAGTATTCATCAAGTATACATCCTTTTAAATTTTTATAAATTTGATGTCACAAGATACATATGTGGCTTGTCAAGTACCTAAAAATAATTTTTTTCCGAAAATTGAGTCTGGATTTTTAAATTTGCATTCTTCAACTGATAATAATTGTCTTTTTTTCTGTTAATAAATTAGTTAAATAAAGGAATTAGAGGTTGCTAAAATTTCCTGTCACAATTAACCCTATATCCGTATGATATTTGATAGATCAGTTTTGTGATTCTCAATTATAGCAGTTTGACAATATTCTGTCTCAAATAACTTCATTAATCAAGTTGATTATACTATGTTATTATTATTATATTAATTATACAGAGGTTGTATAAGGATTGCTCCTATTCTAAGGCGCTATCGTAGTACTTTACATATAATTTAAATAGTCAATAAGTTACTCTTTACCTATTTTTTGGCATGATACAAAGTCTGGAATTTAGCCAAATGCGATAATAAAACATCAAAAGAGATGTAAAAAAAGAAGAAGAAAATGAATCATTCCAGCTTTATTTTCTATGAGCTACAACATTTTAATTGTGTCATTTATATTCTATACATATTTGAACACTTTACTCTAGGTGAAGATTTATTTTTTGATTATTTTTTTCCTTTGTGACCCACAAAAGGTAAATATTGTAACAAAGAAATGATTAATAAACACTCTTAGATATGAATTTCAAGTTGTTATTAATTTATGACAGAGGCTGCATGATTTGAACATTAAAATAATTGATTCAATGCATTTGCATCATAGAGAATATATAAAGTTACAAAGTTTTTCTTGAGAACATTGATATTCCAGAAGTTCTCACCAACTTCTGTTGGGGACATTATGCTATAGTTTTCTATAATTATTTCTGTTGTTGTTGTATAGATTTTCAAGTTTATATGCGTACATTATAAAGTGAGAGGGGTTGGGGTGTAGTTAGTTGTTGCTCTAAGTGATGATCTGATTCGTTGGGTTCATTCCAGTAATGCAGAATAAAAGCTCTTTTTGAGAAATAACTTTTTGGCTGTGATATATCGGCACTCAATAATTTACGAGCTTTACACTAACTCTTTTTTAAATTAAATAGATCGTTTTTTATTCTTTGACATTTAAAAAAAAAAAAAAAAAAAACTCTAAAAGAATCACACGACCCCAGCAATAAAATTAAATTAACTTCAAATAAATATTTAACAGGTTTCTGTAAAATCATTTAATAATCTTAAATCAAACGTCTACCAAAATTCTGTGGCTCACTTATTGAAAATTTAAAAAAAACTAGTCACAGATTATTATATTATGCATTATAATTATTAAGGTAAAATATTGCCCTACAATTGACCCGTATTTCAGTTCAATTGGTTGCTAAGCCCTGAACAACTTGGAAAAGACGCCTTCTCACTGACTTGAAACTAGTATGCACAATATTCTTCTGTAATATGTTGCAACTGCCACCAGGAAGTTTTTGCGTAGCCTGCAAACTCTATTAACCTCCCTTTGGCAATACTCTACAATGTAAAGTCAAGCTCTGGTTAAGTTCAAGTGAGGAGGAAAGGCAACCAAAAACCATCAAAATTGTACTCTCAATGAACGAGTGTCATTTGATAAGTAGAGAAAGTTAGTATGTTTTTTAAGTTGTGAGTTCAAAATTAATAATCACATCGATACCACCCTCGTGTTATCTATACAAAAAATTATTAAAAAATGTCATTTAAGTCAAAGTTATTCTTATTTTCTACTTTGATTGATTTCCAGACTTTGACAACTTTCAAAAGAATTATAATGTGTCGCATTTTTTAGAAAAAAGTGTCAGAAAAATATTGATTCTAAATTAATACTATTAAAAAAATATTAATAATAAGTTTTTTAATTATTTTCACCTGCAAAAAATGGTATGCAGCAAAGATGATATAAAATGAAATTAAAATATTTTTTTTTGTTGTAAATTTTACATTGAAAGGAGCAATTGTGAAACTTTATGAAAAAGGATTAATTTTAATTTGATAAAAGGGTTAATTTTTAATTCGATAAAAGGTTTAATTTTTGTAGTTTTTTTTTTTTTAATTTTGACAAGGTTATGCATATTATATAAAATAATAGTAACAATATAACATTTTTGTGGATATAGATGTATCCTTCAATCGTCGCATCATAGAAAAAAAATCAAGGAAATCTAAAAAAAACACAAATTTTAAAGAAAACAGTTTATTCAATTCACTAAATCTCGATCAAAACATATTTAATATACGAATAAATTTTAAACAAGGTATTATCAAGGCAAATGAAGAATAGCATTCTTATTGTGTTATAGTTTCGGATGGAAGTGATGTTTTTGAAAATATAAACATTATTGAGAATAAGACTCAAAAAACAAATTCTAAGTTTTCAATTTTATAGCAAATATTATATTTGCAATGCACTGATTTAACTTAAAACAGAGCATATTTTTAATCTGACACCTTTATCAGATATTTTATGGAAGAAGGTTGACGAAATATGTTTTTTCTGCATCAAAAGGAAGTAGCAGAGGTTGGACTCGTAATCATTTCTGAAATAAGTTAGAAAGAAGCACTCATAGAAATAATTTTTTCAAAGTGGTTAAAGTGTTTTTATTTTGAATGTTTTTGTGACAGTGTGTTCATAAGGACTCATTGCATCTGTGTCAGAATTACTTCATACTTCGTCAAAAAATTCTTTTAATGTATCTATATTCAAGAGAATGACGCTAAGAATGTCAAGGCGGCCGTCTGATAGACCATCTGAGGGTGAAACTCCTCGCATACTTTATTCAAGAGCTGTGAGGAAAGGAAATAATTTGATGGTGAATGAAGAAAATACTATTGACTGGGAAAGAAGATATAAATGGGAAAAATTTGTTGTTCTATTTGAAGATGATGTAGATAAATATTTTCGTTCAGAAGGATTAAACCATATTGATGTTTATGATATGGCTATGCCCATTGAATTCAAAGAGCACAAAATTGCTAGAGCACATCTGAAATATGGTTTAAATCAATGTTTCTTATTGATATAAGAGGAAGGCATGAAGACTTTAAATAAATGCACTCTTTTAGAGTAAAAACATTGATGAAACTTTGTAAATGTGAATATTAAATAAAAAGGAATTGATAAAATTAATGTTATTAAAAAAGAAAGTTCATCATAAGAATGGTTTACACCTTTAAAAGGGGTTATGAAGTTAAAGCAGTTGAATGGCTCAAAAAAGTTGGAGAAGTAGTTGGGCATTACCAAAAGAAGAATCCAGCCAATGAAGAGGCTAAGCACAAATTCAAAGACGTATGGAGAAATAGTGATTACATTGTAAAAATTATTACGGTCCCTGGCACCATAACCCAGATAGTTCCATTGCAAGGACGCCTCATTAAGTTCAAATTTAAAAATAAAAATTTTATTGGCCTTGGACATACAAAATATGGCTGTAACAACACCAAGTTAAAAGTTCAAGAGTACACTAATGTGCAAAAACAAGCTATCCCAAAAAGCAGAGCAGATGACTCCTGTGAAGTTAACTGCCTATTCCGGATGAAGAAGTTCCAAAAGAGGGAATTATTTCTGAGGTGACAGTTGGATTAAAAATCAAGGGATGACTCATCAGATCTCAAAAAACATGTCCACATGGTATCTGAAAACTTTGATAAGGTCCCAAAAATGACATGCAAGGAGGGTAATAGTGGAGAACCCATGGGGGCCCTTAAAAAGGATCCATTTATAAAGAAAATTGTCCTTTACTTGTTACATTGTTCCCTCTGAGGTAATCGTAGATAATATTTCTTCCATTGACTCCTCCTCGGCGAATACAATTGAAAAAATTATAGGACATTTGTGTGTTTAAAATGGAGACAACTTAGAAAATACTTTATAGGACCATGTCTGGTTCCGTTCAAAAAGATTTTCTTCAACTTCCGGTCTCTCGCCGACGAAAGAAAAAACTCCAAATAAGCTTTAAAATAATTAATTTATCCTAATTTTTAAATAAACTAATAATGTATTTTAAGAAGTTGACCAAAATCAATGATTTCTCCAAGCCACCATTTTGTAGGGATCAAAATATTAATATGGGAATCGATAAAATACTGTCATTGAATACGAGGTGGGCAAGAGATCGAATTTCTCGACATTCTATTATGAGAAGTCTACTCTATGGAAAACACGATATTCTCTGCCTTCAGAATGTGAGGTACCATACTTCCAAGTATTGCCCACTTAAATCCAAGTTTTGTATGCAAAAAAACTATCATCACTTTGTCAACATCAGGGAATAATTTTTTTGGTCTTAAAGACTATCAATAATCCCAAGAGCGTAAATGAATTATCTAGTAGGGAGGGGGGACTGGAATAAAATATTTATTTCAACAGTAAGTGGTGGTTTCTATTCAGTCAATTCTGGAGCACCCTGTATGTACATAGAAATGACCAACCATACAAAATACATATATGCTGTTTTATTTATGGCATAAACATGCGTGTTTCCATATATACATATACAACACCTAATAATATGTATAAAATAATTATAATTCTTCTCATGTTGCTCTATGATATGAGTAGAACAATTCCTACTATTTAATAATGAGAAACGAAAAAAAAAAATTGATTTAGTGCTATTTATATAAACATGTATATTAGAGACTTGAATGATAATAAAATACTCCTTTAAAATGTAATGATTTGACTTATAGTTATGATCATTCAATTTCAGAGGGAATTAAAACAAATTTACGTGTTAAAGAATACTTTGTAAACAGAGACATATCACTTTAAATACCTGGAACAATCACGCATAATCTTTATTTCCAGATGAGAGGGGAAAAAAAGGAGTTATTGGTAAAAAAAAAGGGTCAAAGTAATTTTTTCATTCTTTGCAATAGAAGGAATAATAAAATTAAGCTCATCTACATTTGCAGGTATATGATTATTCCTTTTGAGGCAAATTCCTTGACAGAGAGTATTTGATCTTTTTTTTTTCAAATCTCTGACTAATATCCTAATATATTGGATTCCGAATATGAAGTGATTTTTCTTCTCTCGTGGGGTCAGTGGCAAATTGTCGTAAATTAAATATTTAATTGACAGAATTAAGAAAGGAACCTCCATTTTTTATTATGAATAATGGTGTTTTCAAATCTGATTTGGATCTGAGAAATTCATTACACAGTCTGAATTTCTCTTTTTTAAGAGTTATCATTGAATATTAAACTAAGTAACTTTTGAGCTATGACAATTTGACACTCAACCTCCATATGGGCATTTTCCTTTTTCCAAACTAAATATTTATTTTTCTAAATACAAATTTGAGAACTCATGCTTTTTATCGAATAACTTTTTTTTTAATAAGATCCCAAGCTTTTTAAATCAATTAAGTAAATTTTCATTTAGTGACGTTTTTAAAGAAAGTAATACATCTTTTAATTTAGAGGTTTTATTTAAAAAAAGATCAAAGACATTCCCAAGCTATTTTTTTAGCCACTACATAAGTAGTCCAATTTTTAGATCGCCATCCCATTTTTCCGCTTCTAATAATCCAAGTTATAGTATAAAAATATTTATTACAAAAAGAGGAAACAAAATTAAATCAACTTTGTAATGAATGGCTTAAGGAATTTAAAAAACCAAAAAATAACATAAGTAATCAATTGTTATTATAATAAATAGATTAACCCAAAAAAAATCTTTTAATTCATTACCTAAACGATTATTTTAATTAAATTATTTATTTCAATTCATAGCTGTTTTACTAATAAGAACAATACTATTAGTTTGTCAGATAACGGAAGGTGAAAAAATAAGTTTACGTTCTATGTATAGAGGTTTCCTTCCACTACTTAACACATTTTTGCCCTTGAATAACAATGGAGTGCCTTTGATTTTTTTATCTTTAGAAACAGAAATACAACCTGTCTACATCTGGTTTTGCGGCCTACATAATACACCATATTGGCAATACGTCAAGAAAAAGGAGAGTTTTTTATGCGAAAAAGAAAAACCGTTGGTTCCTTTGTTCTTTTTTGAAATTATGTGCATTCTTTCATCGTTGTGGTGATATCATCTGTCTTTAAGCAAAGTATTTTTTCCTACCTTTGGTATAATTTAAAAAAACGTATGCTTATATACGTGTGTTTGTACCAGGCTTTTCACAGAGTAATTAGGAGTCCGCTTAAGGACAAATTTGGCTTAGTAATATAGAAGATAAATCATATTCTTGATTTCTACTTAAAATTGTTTTAATGTTGACACAAACCCTATCTAAAAATAATATTTTATGATCCTTTCTTTAATTAAGATCCTTCATGCCAAAAAATTAAACAAAATTTAGTAAGTGTTGTACTAAAAAGGTATTTTTAAAGAAGTAATATGAATGAAAATACGTTAAAAGGATACCATAACATTATTCATTTAATTATTCCAATATAAGCCTGTCAAAATAAATGTACATTTATATTATTACGATTTTAGATAACGTTTGTTCATTGATTTTCACTCTTGAGCAAACCATTTAAAAAATATGTCTTTATATCTTTATATATGGGTATGTATTCATAAAATATGATAATGGGTTGGATACAGATGGGACTATGTTTAATTATGAGTAATTAAGTAGGTTTCTTACAAAAATTTAAATAGCTCAACGTATATCAAATCAGCTTAATCATGAAATAATAGTAGGCATGATGGTCTTGCCCTATTTTAAAAGGAAATTACCGCAATTTAATACCTCATTTAATGAGCTCTTCTTACTATTAAGAGTTATTACGTTTTACTATCGATTATGGATAATATTTATGGGTAATTATTATAATTAATCGGAAAATTAAACAGTTATGTCATTCATTCAAGTTTTTTTTATGTGGGTATCTGATGTCATACTTTCTTTGCTTAAATATACATATGAAATAATATATACATTATACTTTTTTTTCAATCTCATATCCTTAAATCACATTAGAATAAATTGAATAAACAGTTGAAATCATATCATACTAATAAAGTGATTCAAGGAAGAAACGTTACACATAAAATTATTTTAAATTTCAGTCAAAAAATTTTACTTCTTTTTGCTACAAAATAAAATGCAAATCCTTTGCAATGTTTATGAATCCAGATTAATTTTATAAGGTACAGTCATCAGACAAAAATGATTTCCACCAATAAGCTATCGTTTTTACGACAGGATCCGAACAAATCCTTTATAAATTTAGGAGAGGGGGAAAAAATGATTTTATATATACGTTTATTTCTGATCAAATCTCTACAACCTAATTTTGAGGGATCTGTGGCCCACTTTGAAGTTGCAGCCCACCTATTGAAAACATTTTTCTACTACATATTAATTTAATATTGTATATTTAAAAAAAATAATATATGCATATTTGTAGAAACCAAGGGAGACCGGGGTTTCTAGATCCCCTGATATTCGTGAAGGTTGATATTTTTATCTGAAACTACCCAGTTAACAATTAAATCTCTTTGTAAAGGCCCCAAAATAATAAAAAACTACACGCTTCAATCATACACTAATTTTATAGTAATACATTTGTATGAATTAGATTTAAAACTGTTTATGCATGATTTAAAAAAAAATTAAATTAAATTATGGTAATTTGTGTCATTTTTTATTGAAAAACTTATTTATTGCTAATACAGGAAATTAGTTTTGAAAAAAAAACAAAAACCAACGCTATGACCCAAATATAAACACATACATTGTAAGTATCTTTGATACTAATATATTAGACAGTTGGTATCAAAAAACGACATTTGAGAAGTAAAAATGAAGAAATATGTCAAAATATATGCGTGTAAAATACTGTACGAAAAGATTATTTTCATTACTTGCAAAAAATCTAGGTTTATATTAGCTTAGAATATCTGATTCCATAAAAATCATTCATCTCCCTTTAAATCGATAATTTTAATGGAACAACATGATGAAATCCTTTTTTCGATATTTTACAGATTTTCCAATCAAAACACATCTATGAAAGATTTTTTTTAAACGATTGGATGTTATTTTCTTGCTTAGATAAATAAAATCCATAATTTTTTTTTGTTAGTACGGTACCGTCTAATTTAAATATAAATATATGTATATACTGGAATTCAGTGATGTAAATTGTGTGTACTTTTGAGAGGACCTTTTTTTTTTTTTGAATTGGTAATCAGTAAATTAATTATCTTTTCCTCAGGAGTTGTCATTATTATTTAATTCCTAGGCAGTGAACTTTCAGTCTTAGATAGTTTCATTTAAATTAAAAACCTGATTGAACGTTCGTTTTTTCTCATAATAGATGACGAGTAGTCTTTTTGTCCTCCCTTCCTACAAAACTTGGACTGTTAATTAATGTTTATTTTCTCATTACTATGAAAAGGTGTATAAATTATTTTTTGATATCCCCGTTTTTCTATTGAACCCACTATAGTTATCATTTAGTCATTTCATCATTATGAGCGAGCAACAAGCAAAAAGGCAATACATCTCAGATCGTCTAGATGTTTGAGTTGAGGTGATGAAGAATACGGACATTTTTAAGTGTTGTATGACCCTTGTTTTTTAAGTTGACCAAGATGAAAAAAAAAAAAAAATGGAGAACATCTCTCCAGGATATTAGAAAGTGGAGGGCATAGTTTAAATAGGTATACAAAGTTCCTGTTAAGTTTGGAGAACAATATAAAGCAGGATCCCACTAAGTCGATTAATTGCATCGCCATTGACTTCTCTGTAGCTCCTAGGACCATCAAAAGGGCTATAAAGCACAACTTGGGATTTTTTTCTTTTAAAAGACCCCATGCCACCTTCTGACCGAGGGTATGAAAGCCAGAAGGCTCGACAGAAAATCCTCACATTGATCAAAGCAAACGGGTCAATTGTGGAAATGTTCAGGGGCAAGAAGACTTTCACAGTTGATTAATTCCACAACCGCCGGAACGACCGCCAGATTGCAGAAACAAAAGAAGAGGTCCAGTCGGCTGACCACACCAAATATCCGCCCCAAACAATTATCCTAAATTGTGGACTCTGACAGAAGGAATATACCCCTGCTTTGTTTCAAGGATGGGCAGAAAATCGGCCAGGAGGCCTACTATAAGGTGCTTAGATATAACATCTTACTATGGCTGAAGACCAACTACTCGGAGGGTAACTACTTGTGGACCCATGATGGCGTTCTCTCTCACACGTGTTCCAAGTGCCAAAAGTTCTGGCAAATAGCATGGCTCAATTTTGGTCCAAAAGAGCCCCCTACCTTACCAGTTTTGAACCTTCTGGACTTTTCTATATGGGACAATTTGGGGAGGGAAACCAACAGGACCTCACACCCAAATGTAGACTTGGCTGCATTGAGCAACCTGTAAAAGGAGTTTATCAACAACTCCTGCTTGGCTTTCAAGTGACGTGTAAAGGCAATGATTGATAATGAAGGTGATCATAGAGAGTGAAAAAAGTTTTCCAAACCTTGTCTACATACTCTGTTAACATTATGTTTTTTTGCCTATTATTGAAAATATAAGCTGATTGATGTATTTCTAAATCCATTTCTTGTGTCCACTTTTTTCTGCCCTACACTGTATTATTTGAAAACAAAGGTTCTGAGTTTTAGTTTTTTTTTTCTTCAAATAACTATCTGTATTAATGGGTTAGTGCAGTGATTTTCAAACTATCATATGGGAGTTCCTTCTAACAGTGAACTACAAAACTCTTATCTCTAGCAATAACAAAAGTCAAAAGGTGCTCAATTCACAAATATACGAATTTATACCTATCAGTATTCAAGGTGATTATTTCTTCCCCATGGACATGTATGTTCCCTCTTTTCTTAGAGCCTCTTTAGTGTAAATTATATAACAATTTAATAAGTATAAGATAATAAAAATTGATTAATTTAAGATTCTTTGTTCGTACATAATATATATTATTATTCCATAATCAAATAAGTAACTCTTCAAAAAGTTACTCTAACTCACAGAAACATCATTTCAGACAAACTAAATATGTAGACCCTTAGGCATGAGACAAAGTTATCTATTTGTATTTGTAGTACAAAAAATTTATTTCAAGTGTAGGATATTATTATATACATATTATTGGTACATAGAACACGAGATTGAAATCCTCAATTTGAGCATTCTTTTAATTTTTGGACTCAAAAATTTCATGGATGCAATGCAAAATATACAATCAATGATATTAAATAAAAAATGCATCTTTTTTACTTATGACCTTCCGTTGTTACACATGGATTTTTATTTCAAAAATAAGAAACTTATAACCAGGCATGAGCCTAATGAACGTTATAGGGTTAAGAACAACTTATTGAAGTAACTTTAATTTGACCACAATAGCGTAACAGTTAGCATTTAAGTTACCAAAACTCATAAAATCTTAGATCAAGACTAACAGCTGAAAGATGTGAGCGATTATTTTATAAAAAAGTCGTAAATTTAATTAGTACATTGTGTTCAATGTATTTTTCCCTTGGTTGTAATTAGTTCAATATAATTTATTTTAGACTTATTCGTTTACTATAAACATTAAATGGTGATATATTGTATTACGATACCAACAATAATAAGAATGAAACATGATTAAGAAGTGGTTAATTAAATTTATAGCCATCATACAAATAATGCCATTCTAGATACATGTCAAACATATTCATTAATATAAACTACATAAAAAATACCTATTTAAGTAATAATTTCTAAAAATTAAAAATTATTTTGATAAGTCAATATTTATAAATTACGCAAGTGTTTTAATATTATTAATCACACAACCTCATCACTCCTTTCCTTCAACTGAGTTGCATCCTTTTTTTCCCTGAGAGACGCCCTATTTATGAAGCAAATAGCAAACATATGGTGAATAATTGTGGTAGGTTCTATACCTATATCTCTGTACAATTATAATCATTTGCGGATGTATTGCAAAAAGAATGATTTAATTATGGGAGAATCAATTATGGAGCTAAAATATATACCAACAAACATAAGTATAGTTCTATTTGCATACATATTTTATGGAAATTGGATGTACCATAGATAATAATCTGATAGCCCATTCTGATTGTATCATTCATATTGAGCTCCTCAATATCTTTTAATAGTTAATTAATACGAAATATATAATTAAGGCAATCCTACAAGTCTCTCTCTCTCTGTAAACTTTGGATTCCCATTTAGTGTATGTACCCCTTGCTGATATAAGTATTACTGAACGAGAGAAAAAACAATGAAAAAGGTCCATGTTTGCACATGCCTGCTATTGATGCTGTTCCTTTTAGTCTATCGACATATTATATGTTTAACTGTATATGTATGTACATATAAGTGTCTCTCGATTTTCTCTCTGAGCGCACAACTGAGACCAAACATTTTCCTTTTCGTAAATAAAAAACAATTATGAAAAGTACGAACGATGTATTTTTTGTGGGTATTTGTCAATAGCTAAGAGATAGGGGAAAAAATATTTGAGTAGAAACTCTTGACTCAAAAACAAATAGCCTCTTCTCATCATGGCTTGTTCCAGGATAGTTATGGGAACTTGTAATAAAAATTTTCTTCAGTATAGATATACAGTACAAAGAACTTCATCAAAGGTGTGCTTTTAAATTTTTAATAAAAATTTGTGATTAAAAAAATTAATAAAAACTAAGATGTCTTCAATTATTTTTATTTTTTTACAGAAAGAGTTATTTGCAACAAAATGTGAGACTTCAATGAGCGGATTAGGAACTCCTCCTTCATCAGCCTCGGGATCTACAGCTGCTGTCAACTCTGCTGATCTCCTTCTTCGTGAGCGTAAATTGAGTTCGTCCTCGGGTGGAACCACTGGAGGAGCATCTGGTGGTATGAAAAATAAATGGGTGAAGGCATTTAAAAGCATAAAAGGATCTTCTGGAAAAGATCAGCCAACAGAAAGGTAAGAAAAAAAAAAGGATACATCTATTCTCTTATATTCATACGATGTGAGTTTTATAAATATATAATATATATTTTCAATACATAACAAATGAAGAAAGTTCCATAAGATGGTATCAATGGCCATTTCAAGGTAAAAACCAATGGGTCTTTTCTCTCTCTAAAAAAGTAGTAGTTTTTAATTCCTGTCTTTTTTTATTTAAAATAAATTAAAAACAAGTGTCATATTCATAGGTATTATTATGGGATACTAACACACGTATTTAGTTCACAAAAACATATGTTGTGCATATTATATTTACGCACACACACACAAAAAAATATACTTGTACACTTAACTCCATAAACAATTAGATTGCCTCTGTTTTGCCTATCTTATATTCATATCCCAATACCTGATATGAAAATTTAAATCAACAAATTAAATTGAAACCCTTAATTTCTTAATATACATATATTACACTAGCCCATACTGTTTGTCCACTTGTCTGTTAGGTTTTTTGTACAATTTTTAATATAAGGTATGTAAGGTTATATTTAATAAAGAAAGTTTCTATTAATGAAAACCCTATAATACACATTACACAGTCCGAACTTTCTGAAATTATGATCATGATCCATTTTTATTTAAATGTTTTCAGTTAAATAGTCAAAAATAAAGATTTTTATGTTATTGGTAAGAAACCAACAAAAACACACACGTGGTTTTAGCACTTTTACAATGGCACAGTATGTTCGCAAGATCACTGTCAAATATAGAATTCCAAAACTAATGAATCAAATGTGATACGTATTATATTATAGAGTTAAACATAGGACCTGTAAAAAAAATCAAATGTTAAATGACTTGAAATTTTATTTCAAAAATTAAAAACTAAGCTCAAAAAATTTAATTTTTTTGAAAAAAATTTCAAAAAACCTACAATTGTTCACAATAAGTTAAATTTGTTGAAAAATAATTCAAATTTTATATTTTTGGGGAAAAAATACAAAAATGTATAACTATTCAGAGAAGTTTAATTTTTTTTGAAGAAAAACAATTGAAAATTTAAATTTTTAGAAAAAATAAAAATTATAATATCATATTTTCTAGTAAAAAACAAAAATTCCTTAGTTTAGAAGAGGGGAACAACCCCTTCAGCCCATCCCTGTAGACGCCCCTTATAAGAGTACATCCTTGTGGACTCAGAATATACTTGAAGATCGGTAACAGAATAACTCCTACAAATGGCCTTGCTAGATAATAGATGCAGAGTCGAATTTCTGTCAATTTTCTTCTTCTATCTCATAGCTGAGTGCAGCTAATCCAATAAAACGACTTGACAGCTAAACTATTTTTTTCAAAGTATCCTTAAATGTCTTAGAGTTACCACCACGTTAATGTTTCCTTTTTTTATTACATTACATACAGGTAAGTTATATTTTTTACAACTGTAGTTAAATACATCTAACACAGGGATTATTAAATTAATTTAATGTCAAGGTAAAATAAGTATCACAAATAATCTATCAAAAAAATTATAATTTTTTGCATGGATATACAAATTTAAACAACATTAATTATTATAAGCCCCACCCCCATTCTAAATGTGATCCATTCCTTAGAGAGACATATGTATCATATGATTAAATACGATGGGTAATGTTTCACAAGAAATAAATTATAACTATATAAACATTAACACATAATGATGATGTTAAAACCACTAAATCAAAATGGTTGTAATGCATAATTGGTTGGAACGACACAAAAATAAAATAAAACAATTATTCATTTTAAACATTTTTATTTAAATACTTTCATTTTACATACAGTACTTCATTTAATTAATTAATTAACTTTAAAACTCTATGCAAATCTATGTACATATAATTAAATTGTAGTACACCTCCTTTCCTGACTTTTTAATTAAAAATTCAAAAGATAATCAATATTCCATTCAACTAACTTCTTTAGTACAAACATATGTGATCTGTCAATACAAAAGCAAACTAAAAGGATTTTTATCAAAATTAAAGTGGATTTAAATTTGTATTTTTGAACGAATGATTGTCGAATTCTATTAATTAATTAGTTTGATTATTGCTCGAGAGATTCCGCATTTAAATTACGCAAAAAAGTCAATATTTGAATGAAATAAGTAGAAATTGATAGATTTCATTCGAAAGACTTTATTTAGATCCGATGAAGGCTAGAAACTATAGCTAACATTTTTGAATATCCACACACATCCCAGGAATTTGAATAAAATTGTATATATATCGTACATACATGGTGTTACCTCTGTTGAACAACCAACACGTTTTTTTAAAAGTGGTTTGTAATCCCAAATGAAAGATGAATACATTTTTTATATTATTATTCGATATAATCGCCTTTGGTGAGAATAACGGCATCGACTTGACCTCGAAAACATGGACAGGTCTTGATGACAGTCTTGTTTGGCAGATTCTGGAACTCCTCCCAGATCCTGGACATAAACTCGCTTTTTGGTGTTGTTGGAGGATCTGTTGGTGTGTTGTTTAGCTGCATTTTACAAAAAGAAGTCTATAGGGTCGAGGCTAAACAATGGGTCCAACAAAATCAAATAATTGATTCCAACCTAATTTTGTTTTTAACACCTTTTTATGATGATTTATAATCAACTCCTAACTCTTTCTGTTCTTTCTTGACTCTCCAAATAAAGGACCTCTCCAGGTTTAAGAAGTTTGGAATCTTAACATTGTCTTCCCCTGCGCAGATCGCAACAAGGATATTCTGTATTTTAAACGATTGTGGAATAAATATTGCGTTGATTGATGCCATTTTTTTTTATATTGACGCAAAACACATCTGACTAGCCACTAAATTAACAAATAACTTCCTACCTGGGCAGGAACTCACATTTTGTTGTGAAAGAAACGGTCGCACGCTGTATATAAAGGCTTAAAAAATTATTCGGAATTTTTCCATTTCTTTATATTTTCTAATCACATTACACTTGACATGTGTAATGTCGGAAAAGTTGACATCACTTCCTTTATATAAATTTTTATACATTTTGTTTTTTATCGACTTAAGTCTTCTGATTAATAACTACCCTTATGGTTTGGTGAAAGACAAACCGAAAAAAAAAAAAAAATCTTCTAACTTAAAGGAATTTTATAAATACCTAATATTATCCAATCTGGGGTTTTAAAAACTTAATTATCTTTTCACTTTATGTACATAAGATATTTAAAAAAAAAAAAAATTAGATTGTTTGTATGTGCTTTTATTATATCTCAGTATAAACCTATTTCGAACACTTATTGCAGACAAAGAACTGGCAACACTTCTGCTCAGGCTCTTTTGGAAACGAACCATATATTCCAAGAATATACTTATAAAAAAATCACACCCTGTGATGTTTGCTCCCAAATTCTCAGAGGTAAGAAGGAATTGAAACATAAATCATTGAATACATTTTTATCACATTTTTTTAAAAGGCCATACTCGACAGGGGATGAAATGCAAACTATGTCGGCTTAATGTACATCCTGATTGTCAAGAAAAAGCTGCGAAATGTCAGCCAAAAACACGTTTACTTCGAAGACAGAAATCAGCTTCAGAGCTCGATCCTCGGATAGGAAATCTTGTTGATGAGGACAGTAAGTTTTTTCCCCCTTTATATTCATATCATAGTAAGATATGCCGTTCAACTGTAATTTTTAAATTAGATAAAAGATATGCCCATTGGGGATGTGCTGATTCATTTAATTATTATTTGAATTTCATAAGCACCAAGACTGCAATTAATCAATGCAATGAATTTGAGCCTGTTTTATTTTATCAAACGTGTAACAAAGTTCATACATAAAATCTGCCCCAATCTCGTTCCCCCTGTAATCCATGTTTTCAGTGTGCCAATTGATTTTTTTGAACCCGTTTGATCGTTGTTTTATTTTAATTTTTTTTTTTCCTTTTTTTCCCTACCCATTTACAAATCAGTTGTTCGTAAGATTGAGAATCGTCGATCCCCTCCAGAAATCCCTAGGTATGACACAGATCCTAACAAATATGACTCTAGATCCTCCGCGCAAGAGATTGTAATTTCTCGAGCCCCAACTCTTGACTACGGTGGTAACAATACTCCTTATAGACCTTCTTTCTCAAGATATCATCCAGGAGCGTCAAATACATTAACCATTTCCGGGTCCATCAAATCCCATATCCCAAAATCAGGTAAGAAGACACTTTTTTCCCTTCCAAAAGACAAATATGATATCTCCCGATTTAAATTTTAATAATGCACAACCAACCTTAGTAGGACATTTCGAATGTATTCCTGCTTGTTTGGGTTTTGTTGATTTCCCGATTAAACCAAATAATTTATTCAAGACGAGATATATATATGGGGCATGTTTCATTTGTAGGAAGAAATAGCTGAGAGAGAGAGAATTTATTCTCATGAATATTTTATAAGTCAACATATGTAAACCTACAGATAGCCGCCTTAGGGCTGTATTCCTCTCATTCAAACACTCACTCTGCCTACATACCACAACCGTTAATATCCTTACATTCATTTAAAGGTCTGTACGAGTATTACGAGCCTGAAGCGATTATAGATCCTGGGAACAACAACACACCAGGTACAATACCTAAAAATAATAAGAGTCTAATGTCTAAGAGTTTGTCAATGGACAACCCACGATCAATAGGTTCATCAGAAAAAGTATTCATTGGAGGCTCTTACTCTGCATCCACGGGTTGTTCATCAAATCTAATAGACTCTTATAGAGGCAATAACGATACACCCAAGTTAGCAAACCTAGTAGCTGGACTCATTCAAAGCCATGCACTTATGAGTGGAGGAATTGCAATAGGAGCAGCAATTAGACCTGAAGTAGCTGCTGCAAATTTGAGTCATTTAAGTCGTTATAATTCTAAAAAGGATATAACAGAAGAAGTAAAGTCTCCTGCCTCTGATGCTAAAGCTAAATTTAGACAAGCCACACAAGCTTTGGCTAAACAACGGTTAGTCACAATGATTGAAGTTTCCTTGAATCTACTAACAAAACGATTTATTGATTGATTGAATCATGTCCCCAATTTAATTCATAATCCAATAGTCCTCTATTTTTAATTTGATTTTTGTACGAAATTAATTTTATCTTCCGTGTTCCAACTAATACTTCATTTTACAGCCCCTCATAGTCCACAAGGAAATCAGCAACAGAAGAAACGACTAAATTTCCGTAACAAATCCATATCCCTTGATTCTCCTGAGAGTTGTCAGATAGCTCAAGCTTCTTTTAATGGAATTCAAGCCAGAGAAAGAAGAAGGACGGCTGGATATTCCGTCCTTGGATATAACCAACGACTAACAGCTCCAATACAATATCGCAGACCACAAATATTCGACTATCACCGTAAATTTCCTTCAAATCATAATACATATTCTGTAGATGTTCTCCATACTTTTTTTATATTTTCCCCATCTCATCTCTCTCTCTCTCTCTCTCGATCTCTCTAAACCATCTCTTTACAAATATAAATTAATATTTTTTAAGTACATTTGAGCATGAAGAGTTCCGTTTTTAAAGATTTCATAAGTCGTAACTTGTTCAAAACTTGAGTTTGTACATAAATTCACGAAATATGCATACATTTAAATTATTTAAAAAAAACAAAAACAACAACACCGCTGCAACAAGTCCTTTTTATTAATGTTATTTCATACACTTGTTGCATTTAATGAGAGGAATTTAAGTCTTAGATTTTTAATCTCTCTATTTTTTTAAATCACTAATTTAAGAGACACGCGTAAAGTACAGCCATATATCAACATATATTAGAAAGCATTTAAACTTTCATTCTTTTAATGAAGAAATTAGAAAAGTACATTATAGCTGCTATTCAAACTAAAATACAACAGTTACAATGACACAAACTTGCACAAATTTCATATGTATGTTTGAAGTGTTTTTTCTTTGAATCATTCCTTTCTTTAGAGTATAAATTTCTCTTTTCAAGCATACATACCTAGTTAGAAATACGAAAAACATTTTACACACAATTATTTGTTATATACAAAAAAAATCATCTAGACATCATTTACATTTAAAATTGATACTATTCATATGATTGTCTAGGTTTGAGAATACCATATTAAATTGCCCAAAAGAGGGGAATTTTTCCCCCAGACCACTTTTTACATGATAAAAGTTTTAACATCGTAATAATTACGTCATTTTTCTATCCATTTTGAACTCTTACATTTCAATTAAAATGCTAATAATACCTGTATTAATTTAAAACATTGAAAAAAAAATCAATCTTTGATTAAATAATCTTAAAAATATGGGTTAATAAACTACTAGCTAAAGATTACCAAGCGCTGCTCGGGCTAAGGAGGGAGATGGAAATCACATTGACAATGTTCAAATGTTTTAGAAAATTAAAAAATTATTCAGAAAATACTTCTATATACTAATATTTATATTATGAGTGTTTCGTTCTTTTCCAAAAAAAATCCTGATAATTCAAATTCTCTTGGATTTTTCACACTACATTAATCAGGTTAAGTAAGGTAATCTACAATGTTGCCTCTTATAACCTCAGTAGTAGTATTATGAATATAAAAAATTATGTGTTATGAACTTCAATAACATATCAACATATATGCATCTAAAAATAGTGTAGATAAGAAGTCCCATTTTTATTTACTTTAAAGGATTTCCAAATCAAAATTCAGGAAGAAAATAGCTGAAAACTTTTTTAGGCTGATTTTGCAAAAAAATAAAAAAAAATAGTTACAGTTGTTTATTGGAATTGTAAAGAAATACAAGCCAACCAATATTTTTTCTTACTAGCCAAAACAAAAACGTTTTGCAAAATATTGTTATCAAAAAAATAACCCTTGATAACTAGTTCATTTTTGCAAATATTGCAAAGATTATGTAATAAAATTTTCCGGGAATTGAAAATAATGCTGTTATTGAATGGAGTTGTAAAACCTTATGTTCAAAATATTTCATTTTGTGGCATTTCTATTAGAAAAATTGAAAATTGACTATTGATGAAAAAATGAAAAAAAAAGAGAAAAAGGTGGAAAAATTATTCAGAAAAGGACAGATATTTCTGTGAAGCAACACACTTTTTTTCCCAAATTTATATTCAAACCAATTTCCAGACAAATTTTCTACAGACTTAATTCTATTTACTAATCCCATATTCCATTGGATGTTCATTTTTTGCAGCTTAAATAAATAAAAAACTTTAACCAATTTCTTTTTTTGCCCATAACTTTTTTATTTTGAAATTTTTTAGAAAACGTAGTTATTATTCATATAGATGTTTTCGATAAATAACTCAACCCCCTATTTAGTCTCCTTGAAGTTGCAAAAAAGGGTTTTGTGTTTTGGGCAAAGCATAACCCCTCCCCTCCTTATATGACCCCCTCCCTAAAAATCGACACCCCGTCTTAGCCTGTCCATGCTCTCAAGTGGACCCATTCAAAATTTCAGCCTTCTAGATTCAACGGTGTGGGAACATGTTAAGGAAATGTACACACACATTCTCTTTTATATATATGCAGATAATTTTTTATTCTTATAGTACAATAATTAAATTAAAATAAATTGAGAAAAAGAAGAACCCAGGAAATTAACAGGGAAAACAAAAGAACGACTTTTAAAGATAACATTTAATTTCTTTTAATAAACCACGATTAAAAATGCTAAATATACACATAAATCCTTAACAAGGCCTAATCAAGATAAAAAAAAAATTAAATTTAATGTTTTAGGAGTGTCCTAACAAGTTTCAGGAATAAATTATGTCTTCAAGGGGAGTGGAAGCATTTTAATAAATGTTCGTGTTTAAATGAACCCCTTTCAATAACGATGAGAGGTCCCGAAATCTGGATCTCAAATATTTTTCCATTACGAGGAAAAACGGTGGGGTACTCTCAATTTCAAATAATAATATATTCTGCATCTGTAGTTCAGTTTTAAGAATTTGAGGGACAGCTTCCGAAGATATGATAATTTGAAATTAGGGATGTACGAGGGTGGTCTGAAAAGTTTACAAACTCAACATAAAGATGGCAGAAATGATAAATAAAAGCTATTTACATCTATTTAGCATATGTTGACCTTTACTCATCAAAGTTTCACACATTTTGGACGCGTAGCTATTATGTAACAATCATTTGAGAGAGCGGATTTGAGTTTTTTTCTGCGAAAAAACTATGAATTTTTGCTTTTATTTTTGAACATAGTCTCCTCCTTGTAACTTTACGCAATTCATGCAGGGAAGTTACTGACAGGAAGAGTTACAAAGATGGGAGACATCGCCGGGAGAAGTGTGTAGAGTTATATGTAGTGTTGATGCTAAAAAAATTCTTCTTTTTTTTCTACAAAAAATGCTCACATCCACTCACTCAAGCCATGATTACACAAAAAATTCCACGTCCAAAATGACTGAAACTTTAGTGAAATACTGTCTACAGATGCTATAAAAATATAATTAGCTTTTATTTAAGAGTGCTACCATCTTAATGATGGGTAAATAAACTTTCGACATACAATTAAAAGAATTTCATAAATTTTAGGAGTTAATACATTGCTGGGTTAAATATTTTATGGCGTAGTGTAACTGCAAGAACCGGTTCCAGTACCATTTTAGTAGAGTACTTTTTTAAATCGCTAGTAACTTTGTACCACTTCAATACATGTTGACCGAAGAGCACGTGTGTGTACAATATTTAATTTTAGAAGTTGTAAAAATAAAGAACTCCATATCCGAGGAACCCATCATTTATTTGGAAAATAATACCTAGTAAGAGTTTATAGGTAAAGTTCTTGACGTCTTTAGAAAATCGGATAGTAAAAAATTTCCTTTTTTTTTTTGCAATTTGATATCAATTGACTCAAGTCCATGAAAAAAATCATCTAAACTGCTCAACATTTCATGATGAAGTAACAACAATTGCTCTTGACATCATTTGTAATTATAATACATGCTCTAATGTGTAAGTGTCAAGTTTATTTGTAGAACAACATATTTCCGAATTTTAATATAAAATGTTTATACTGCGTAACAATAAATATCATCAACCCCGATTTTTTATAGGCTTCTACTCCATTTCAACCAATAAATAATAATCTTTTTATTAACTAGATATTCTTTTTCCATATTAATCCAAATAACATAATTAGATTTAATTTAATCACATACATGTGCATATCAATAGAATAAAGAAATTGCTGATTGAATATAGTTTTGTGTTTAACTTACCTTTGATTCAATGTTAATTAGTTGAATTAATAATTAATAAAGGAAAGCTATTTTTTTTATCTATTTACATATTATAAATCCCTTGTACCAATAGTAAATATAGTTTTACTATTTACGAAAATGGAAGCAACTCATTATAATGATTGAAACCTCTCTAATTTGACTTCATATTGATTTTATCCTAAACAAATTTGAACTGCATGACTTTTTTATCTATGTTTTTTTCCTAAGAAATTTTATTCACTATTGTTTTGTTTCGTCAAAATTATTTCTAAGCAAAATACATGATTTTTTCACATTTAATTAGCATCTTATATAATACATGTGCGTGCCTGTTCATTAAATTTATACTATATATATATACAAATTGATCCATGTTGAACTAAAGACTAACAAATCTATAAATTCTTATTTCTAACATAAAATGTTATGTAAAATTAAAAAGGAAATAAGGATTTTGCTTCATTTTAAGAGTAAAAATGATTATGTTGACTTATACTTGTCTTATATTTTAGCACCCTCGAGTCCGGTCCAAAGCCGTCGCCCGGGACAGCTTCGAACAACAACAACAACTCGAATGTCATCTGTTGAGCTCCCGGATGAAGCTGAAAAATCCGTAAGCTCAGCATCCACTTCACCTTGTCCATCCCCGGTAAAACTATAATATTTTTCGAAATATCTTTCATTTTTAAATATGTGCCTCTTTATAACTTGCAGAAACCTAATCGTTTTACGTTAGCCAATGTATTTGTTGTGTTATACAACTTTAAACCCAGACATGCCGATGAATTGGACTTAAAGTAAGGTTTACATCATATTTTAATTATTATATTGAATGGTCCATTTACTTATGGGCATGAAAATTTTTCACGAGGAAATGGATTGGACTTAAATTTAGTAATTGGCATCATTGACAGTAGCTCAGCGTAGAAATGAACATTTTGTAAAGGTAACTCGATCCAATTCTGAGGCCCTAAAGATGAACATGTTCGTATCTCTGTTAATATTTCATTAGTGATTTATCGTAAACCAAAGCAATTAAAGTTAAATATTAAAATACTATAACTTAGTTTAACAAAACTTATCTTTTAGCTGTTTTTATAGTTTTTAATGAAAAAAAAACCCAAAAAAAAAAACACCTTACATTATTTTTTGACTTTCAATTTTTCAACGTATTATCCTTGATTATTTTTAAATTTTAACCATATAAAAGTCAAAACTTTATAACTTTTTGTAAAAAAACAACAATAATTGTAGTGTTGAAAATCATGGAATTAGGAGTCATGGCGGGATTTATAAATATTATAATTTCATTTATATTCTTTTTTAAAAAAAAGGTTTTATCGAGGAATTTATATAAAAAAAAAAATTTATTTTTTTCAAGCTAACTGATATATTTAAAATGATGTATTTTACGTGCCTAACATTGTTTTGGTTTACGACATATAGCTGATGAAAAATTTATCAAAATCCTAATTTTTTCATCAATAAGGCCTCAAAACCTTACAGTTGGATTTAGTTACACATATAAAATTTATTTCTGAGCTGGTCTACGGTTAACAATATCACATAGTCATTTTTTTTCTCCTAAAAATTTTACATGGAGTGACTCATATATAGATACTGCAAACACATTTTTCTTAAAACATAAATATTAATGGATAGTACCACAAGTCGTAATTGATATTCATATAATGCATAGTGATACCACAAAAACCATGAAGTTAATGCACATACTTAAATTTTATAAATGGATTATGTAGAAATATTTTTAAATAATACTACATTGTAATGGCCATTAAATGATCCCCCTTCCCAAAAAAAGCATGAACATAATACTAATTATAGCTATATATCTGTCCTCTCCCAGAGCCGGACAAATGCTAACAGTCATTGATACGTCAGATAAAGATTGGTGGAAAGGGAAATGCCTTGGATCCATTGGCTTCTTTCCTTCCACCTATGTTAATAAACTTCTTCCGGGCGAAAAACCTTTCCAAGTGCAACAAACAATTCAAATTTCTTCATTGGATGGAACTCTTTTGAAATTATTGCGAGATCAAGTAAGCCTACTATTTTATTTTTACTCGTGTATAGTGCAAAGCCAATTTTTAGTCCAAAGTTAGTTGATTAAAAAGGACTACTTCTTGAGGTTATGAAGATGTTGTAAATTTATTTATATCTATATAATCAATCTCCATAAATTCACTCTCTTCATTGAAATATTGAAGTGAATTATACAAGGGGAAACATTTGCATGCGTCACTAAGGAATATGAAAACGTAAGGTCATCTATGGGTTTTTAAAAAAACGACATGTATTAAGTTAAGGAATCTCATTAATCTAACAAATGAATTTAGTCAATTGGTTTATCGCTTTGGTACGGAGCAACATTGAGTATTTACACACATAATCTACTTTTCTTCCTATATTTTCATTTTATTTTTTATACGAAGAAGGATAATTTTCAATTAGTTGTATCTTTTCGTATTCTTTTTTACAAAGTGATGTCTACTTTTTAAGATATTATTGATACTTGAAACTATTATTTTATTCTTTTTTTCCCTTAATATCAATTGGTTCGTATTTCACATTATTATGATGTATACTTTTTTAAGTATCACGTAGATATATAAATGTACATAGTCATGACTTATCATACCCAACTATTATTGAAAAAATAATAGATAGTTACCGTTTACATAAACATATGAGTTAATCATTGGAAATGGATCACAGTCAGCACAAAGTAAAAGTAATAATAACACACCAAAAATGATTACAAATAAGCACTGCCATAAAGTAAGATAATAATAATTTATTAAAAACCATAAATACATGTAATTGACAGTTTACAGTAATATCTTGAGATACGAGTGTCACAACATAAAAAATTATTTATACAATTAGGTCGACACCCAGATAAAATGTCTAGTGGACGTATTTCAGCTCTATTTAATGACACACCCTCATGTATTTCTGCAACATTTTGAAAATCAGAATTTAAAAAAAATTCCTCGGACAGATTTTTGTTCGAGAGATATACCCTTAATTTTAGTGTAAGTAAGGCAAAAGAAAAAAGCTCTAAAATATTCAAAACAGTAATGTAAATTATATTTAAATAAAAAACTAAAACTAAATATTATTTTGGTTAAGTGAAGTTCATTGAAAGGGTGTAATAAATTAAATTTTCTATAGTTATTACTTTGATTTGCGAGTTTCTTGTTTAACAAACTCGGTCAAGGAATGAAATAAACTCGTATCTGCAGATACTTAGATACTAATAAAGCAAAGTTTGCTATTATATATGTTATCACATACCTCATGTCTTAGTATTACTATTTTATCTAAAAAAAACATATATATCAACAAGACTGTGTAATTATAGCTCAGTGCTTTGAATTAAAAAGGACATGGAAGGGGATTGCAAACCTAGGGCTTCTTGAGCACTTGTTGATTTTTGCTAAAATATAAGTTTTGATTTTTTACATTTTCTAAAACTGGTTTCACCTAGTATCAGTATTATTTTGATATTGAGGAGATAACATTTGAGTATAAGGAGTGTGTGTGCTCATGAAACACTTGGAGAAATATTTTGGATTTATTGAGGTGTTATCTTCTCTATTATTAAAGCAAAGCTAGTCTGTTCGGCCCCGCCTAATTACTCCGTGTACTAACCCTAATATTGCTTATAAAATAATATGAGAGAGTGTCATTTTCATATTTATTATGCTTATAATAGAACTTTACATTGATAACTTTTCATTTAATTGTGTTTCCAAATATCACTTCATCTAATTGTTTTAATCAAAGTGTCTGGAGTAGATTACAAAGATATTTCTACTTCATTTGTCTTAATGTGCTTCTTCTTAAGCCACTACATTGTTACATGGCTGTATGTTTTCAGCCATTACTAGAAGACCCATTGCACAACTCATTCTCTCTCTCTGGAGGGAAGAAGGTTGTCGCTCAAGATTGATAATTCTTCCTTCGTCGCGGTAATGTCTTCCTTTCGCCATAGCAGAGAAACACCCTCAAAACATAATTTTTCCACTCCCATGATTAACTGTGAGCATGTTGGTTCTGGGACTATATTCAGTATTTGTCCACCTTTTTTCTTCATTAAATGCCTCTCACTCTTAAAATGAGCCTACCATTAAAATCATAGACTGTTTCTTTCTTTGTCAGCGGATAAACTTAACCCATTTAACCAAATTAACCTAGTCAATTCTGCAAAGAAAAAAAGTTGCCTACGTATTGATTAAATGACGTCATCTTTAGGATCATAAAAACAATATCTTACAGAAGTACTTAAAATACTAAAATCATTTTATTAAAATCTTATAAAGAGTCATTGGAATTACTAGTTTTATACCTCTACATATAAATATGAATTAAAATGTCATAAATGATATATTTTATTTCCTTCTTTTCACAGATTGTTATTCGTATATCTGAAGAAAACTACCAACGAGATGGAACAATCCTTATCAGAAATTCTGATAATATACAAGGTCATTGTTCAAGTCAATATCTACAAGAAGTTTGAGTGTTTTGTTAACATTTCCGACCCCGGTCCAATGTTCCTTCTTCTTAATTAAAAAAACAACGTTGTTTCTACTTTAATTATTATAGGGTTTTTTTTAGTTGATATTATTTTTTTGAGAAGCATGACTTATTGTATAGAAAATAATTGGGGAAAGATTTTAAGCACTTCAAAAAAGGAATAATTATTAACTTTGTCTCTAAACAAAAGAACTCCCCCATCACTCGAAAAAAAAAAAACTTAGAAAATATTTCATTTTATTTTATTTTTTATTTTTATATCACATATATAATTGCATGACTAATTTAAAATGAATGCAAAAAAAAAGAGAAGATTTTTTTAAAAGTATAGAAAAAATAACTAGCAGCTCCCCCTATTTTTTTTTTTTTTTTTTTACTTTAACTACAAATCATGAGGTGATTTTTGATCAAATCATTCTTTTTTTTCAACTAGTAACTTTTTTTTCTTCCAAACCAACCATCTTATACATCAAGGATGCAAGATAATACATTTTTCTACAACTTTCACATCTAAGACAACAGAAAGAGCAGAGCAAAGTATATATCCCCAAATTACCTAATAATATATATATAAAAATTATTATTATATCATTTTTCATGTAATAATGGTTCATTGTCCATATCATCAACATTTTTTTAATTCAATAAATATCATTGTAAATACAAATTTGAGTTACAAAATCTGAGGAAATAAACGATAGCAAATCTATTTGTTTGTGTGTTTTATTCAAACAATCGAAATAAGAGAAAGCTTTGCTAGCTTTAGGGAAGTTGCCAAACTTTTATATTTGGCTCAGTTACTCCGAGCTGTTATTGAGGGTTACTACAACCAAGATAACTAAAGACAAGGTATATTAGGACAAGGTATATTAGGGCAATGTATTTTTTTACAAAAGTATGAGAAAAATACTCGGCATAATTATGCATACAAATTGAATATATGTTCCTTAAGTAAAGTCTGCTGGAGTGATAGAAAATATGATTACTGTATTACCTTGTCTATATGTATTTTGACCATATTTACAGTTTGAGTAAGCTAATCGTACAGTTTTTGTGGGTATGATTTAAATCAATTCTATCAAGTCAACATGTATATAGTATTATGAGTATTTTTCATTATAACTATACCTTATAATATCAAGAATACTTTCGCAAAATTTCGTCTTTCTGCAGCCACCATGGCCTTCAGTCTGGGCTAGAATGAATTGCTTAACTTGATGCCATTGTACATTTCATCCCACTTCTTCTCAATGGATACCTTTAGGAAATTTACTTTGCGTTTAGGGAATTTTCAGGCCTTGCTCACCACAAAGGTCCATGTCCCATATTTTAGTGACAAGTAGTCCAAAGGGGGCAGTAGTTTGGATACCAGAATTTTGTTAGACTTTTCTTATACCAAACATGAGTTGTTATGTCCTTTTGGCTATGCGCTGAGTCTTACTGCCAACAGTAATCTCTGTAAGGTAGTATTTATCCAACCTATTAGAACTCGTTGTCTTCAATTTCAAAAGCTACATCGGTTTAAAAGCCTTTAGTGACAATATTATTGTTTCTTTCACTTCCTATCTTCCTGGAGAGGCTTTCACCGCTGTTAATGAACCTCCTGACCTTAAGGACAAGCTCAGTAGGGCAATTCACAATCACTTCATCTGAACTAGGAATATTCTTTTCAGTCCATATACATCATGGATATTTCTTTCTCCAAAAACAACCTTGATGCGCACCTCTGCAAATTGAGTTCAAAAGAATAATTTATCCCTAGTTCGTTGCCCATTGAGCTACGTCGTTCTCATTTAAAATATATCTTGTTTTTAGAATTATCTTTCCTCCCAAACAAAGATTTTTTTTTTTTTTTTTTTTTGATATTTCTGAAAGATAGACTGTTGTTCAAGGCGTACGTTTTGAATTTCCCCCGTTCTCACCTACTAAAAAAATTAATATTATTTTATAAAAAAATAGTAAAAGTATTATACCTTTAGAAATACTTTATTCGACAGATTTGTATTTATATATAGCATGTATATATTAACATAAAAATAGATTCAATTAATATAAACTCATATTATCTATGAGTACAAAATACATAGAGATAGATAGAGGTTCTTCTTTCTTTGACCAAATTATGAACACCATATCGCAAACAGTTTCTGTATTGTTACATTCTATGGTCTTTATATTTTCTTTGTTTATCAATTTACTAAGTTACATAACACTATAAATATATTATACCGGTAGGTCTAGAAGAAGTTATGAGAACTTTTAAAAATACAGTTTTAATAATTGTTGTTGATTAAATCTTAAAGTTCCGATTATTTTTGAATAGCTTAGATTCTAAGCCTTTGATTGTTGTACTTGTTGTTAACAAAACTTATGTATACGACGTGATGGAAGCATCGGCAATTTAATCCGTGAATAGAGGACCACGTCGGACATCATGAAGGCCTGAAACGTCAGCCAGGCCATAGTCTGTCGGTTTTGGCTGATGGGGACAACCTTCAAGATAAACCTGAGTGTGGAAGACCCACCAAAGTGAAATTAGAAGACATCATGGAAGCCTTAAGTTCAACCCAACGATAAAGGTGTCAGAATACGCCAAGAAGACAATTGATGAATATGTCAGAAATAGAATGTATATCCGTCTACTGTGGGCAAGGCTATCCGAAAGGCTGGAGGAAGGTCGCTCAAAAGAATTGAAAGGCAACTCTTGTCCCAACGTCAAAAAGAACTCCGTCTTCAGCGATGTTAACAACATTTGAATGATCTGAAGCACAACAGCCACTGGATGATTTTTTCTCTGATGAAAATACCTTTACCAATGACCCCGTCTACAACAAGCAAAATTATCGGGTGGTATGCTTTGGTAATGCTGACAACAGCATTAGGACAGTCACCAAGACCAAATATTCGGCCTCTGTGATGATGTTGGGGGGGGGCTTCAATTGGAGAAAAAATAAGTCCAATTTGGGGTTTTTTTTGTGCCGGTTACATGCAACCGACTACTTAATGGTATTGATGGAAAATGTGGTCCCATAGATCACCAAGACGATGAAGAATTCCAACAAGGCCACTTACATATTTCAATAGGATGGACCCCGGCACATACTGCTTATATTGTACAAGAATGGATGGGTAGCAAAATGAACTTCTTGTCCAAGAATCTTTGGCCCCCTCAGAGCCCAGATCTGAATCCACTGGATAACTAAATTTGGTGGCAAATTGAGAAGCATTCCTGCAATATCCGCCATAGAATATTAATGCCTTGCTGAACTCCGTTAACCAGCAGGGGAGGATCATGAAAATAGACTACGTTGTCAATGTCTGCAAGGGGTTCCGGAGGCTGTCATTGAGGCTGATGGTGATTCATAACTAATGTGCATTGTTATATTAAAAAATATTATAAATAATATTTTCTATGTACAACATGATCTGTAATAATTATGAGTATTTTAATGACTACTTAGAGACAGGTCTCAGTACTTTTTCTATACCTAGTAAATAATATACAATATCAACTACATCAAAAAAAATGTAAAAAATTTTCATTTATACAATTTTTTTCAAAAATACAAGTATAAAAGAGTCACAAAATAGAGTTTATCTACTTGAATATCGGGGTTTGTAGACTTTTCAAAAATTCCTGCAATTAATAATAATAATCCTTAAGAAATCTTGTTCATACATAAATAACTTTAATATATGTAATTTCACTAGATTGATATTTGAATACATATTTGTAAAGATTCAATTGATCAAGTCTCAACGATTTATGCAGTAGTGCTATGTGCCCAACGAAGCATTTGAAAAGGTGGAAGAACAACATTTGATCATAATTTCAATTAAACTGGTTCATTATCAAATACGTAAATTATTTTTATGCAATTGTTATTAAAATAGCTTTCTACGAGTGATCTTTATTTCTTACTAATAATACTTTTTAGAGTAGAAATAAATATAAAAAAGAGGTCAATAATTGGTTTTTCTGATTCCATTTTTATTGTAGGATTTATCTTTAGTCTCAAAATAGGACACAGTGTATCTGATTACCTATTTATTATCGTTGAATTTTTTTACATTGACCATTGTTTTGAGGCTTGAAAATTGAAAAAAGTCATATGGGGCCAAATTTGGAGAATACAGTCAATTGGAAAGCAATTCTTAGTCTAAACTATGCAACTTTCAGTGATTTGTGGCACGGTGCATTGTCTTGATTAAACAATCTTCTTCATTAAACGTAACTTTCAAATAATTAAAAAAATATCGTTTTACCCTTCTAGTAATTTTTCTGGACCACCCTGCATTAACACTCTTGAGTCAATAAAACATATCTAAATATTTAATTGTAATTTGTATGTATTCTATTAAAGTTGGTTGAAATAGAATATAATAATCAAAAGTAGCAATAAAGTACGATGTATCCCCGATCTTTAGGGTTATTTTAGAAAACTTTAATTTAATTAATATGTCTCGACTACTTAATCGAACTAACTAATCAAATTTATAAACTAACGAACCGTATTTACCTATATTATGATTTATGTCATGATTAAATGATATAATTTAAATTTTTGACAAGTCATTCTTTATATGTCTTTTTTATGAGCTAAAAAATTCGAAAATAATATAAGGATTTCATCCTATTTTAATAAGAAAATTGAATCCAGTGATTAAAGTTGCTATATTTTTAAAATAAGCACAGAATTACAATTGACGCTTATTGACAAATTCACTATGACGTAATACTGTTTTGTAGACAAGTCCTATCGAAAAAATAATGTATGTACATGTTAATAGTATTATTAGCAATAGGAAACTCTAATAATGAGCCCTCGCTAACTTTCCTGATCTTAAAATTAGTTATCTTTGTTTTATATTCCGTGCTTTTTTTATTTATTTTTCTTGTTCATTGGAAATTCCTAATTTATCTTTATCATTCTATATATAGTCATTAATATGACTTTTTGAAGAATGTACATGTATAAAAAGGCACTTCATTTGGAGTGTTGGCAGGGGCCACGTATTGCTGTCGCAATATTTACGACGTGCGTAACGAAATAATTACACACAAAATCTTAATTTAATTACGTTAAAGTTCATGGGAACTGAATTATGCAAAACCCTGTATATGTTTTCAAAGCGAAATAGGATAGACTCCTGACATTGATTTGAAAGGTAGATTAAGTAAATTAATTGCTAGATTATTTGAATTCTTTATAAAATTATAGCTTAATGATGTAAATTTTATATAAGTTTTATGTATAGCTCCATTAATACGGTTTTTTTCTCGACATTAAGTGTATAAATAAACATGGACAAACACACATCCAAAGAAATTGAGGCTTTATTCCCACGTTTATTTATACATCTGTATGAATGTACTCTTTTTTATAAACAAATGATATTTTTTAAAAAGCAAAAAAACACGACAGATGAAATAAGAAATAAACAAAAAATTATGTTCCAAAATTTTGTGTTTTCTCATTCACACAACCTCTATAAAAAGTAGTAGAGTAAAATCCGCTTATAGTAGCAAAAAATCCATGACTTTTTTTTGGCATTAATTAACCCAGATATAGTTGTCAAAATACCGAATTTAATTTTTAATGAATAAATATGTCCTTTGATTAACTTTTTGTAAATAGTTTGATTTAAGGGGTGGTTGATATTTATTTAATTTTAGAATTTGACTATTGTTTTTTTAATCAAAAAGACTGAATATGGTTTAATAATTTGTTGATTTTACTCAAAGTAAAGCAGTGGGTTTTGAACCATCCATTGTGATGGCCATGAGGAAAGTTGAAATTTTTATAGGACTCCCCTCCATGCCAAAATTAGTGTATTAACCACAGATTGGTACTCCATCCCGTCGCATTATTGCTTAAATGATGAGCTATGAGTCGCTTCTTCATTGGCGACCGTAGACTGTAGCCCATAATATGATACGGGAGCTCAAGATCGTATTCCATGGTACTCTCCTTCTCTTCTTATGATATATAGGGCTTATGTCAGCTGAACTCCTCCAGTAAAAGAGCCTCAAACACCACAAAACCAAAGTGCACCCCCAGGGACAAAATATGTGAGTTTTGTGCCAAACTATCCTTATGAGGAGAG
Source organism: Lepeophtheirus salmonis (assembly GCF_016086655.4). Classification (NCBI taxonomy): domain Eukaryota; kingdom Metazoa; phylum Arthropoda; class Copepoda; order Siphonostomatoida; family Caligidae; genus Lepeophtheirus; species Lepeophtheirus salmonis. Next base: position 4,338,098 of record NC_052136.2, read on the forward strand.
TTTTAGTCCTCTCATTCCAGTTATTTGTGTTACTCGCCATCTCAGTGCAAGAGCTTGTCTTAAAACAATAGTTGTGGTTTCCGATTAGTCAAGTTGCAACACTTACCATGACATCAAGTGACTCTCCTTGCAACCAAGATGGAGATGGAGAATTGAATAGAATTATTTGTGAATCTATTCCCCAAAAATCTATTTGTTTATTCAATGTAGTTAACTTTTGGGGGCGATACAACGATTATATCCGCCATACAATTTTTGTATGCCATTTTTATAGTACAATTAGTAATATATGCCTGTTTTGGACAACTAAATATAAATTTGAAAATAAATAAAATAAGCCCGTATAAATTGACAATCCGCTTATAGTGACAATCTTGCTTAATAATGTCACAATCAGCGGATTCTACCACATAGCAATGACTAAGAATTTGACTTTTGTAAAGCGTAATGAGAATATAACTGTAATTTTTCTCTCTATAATCGCATTCATAGACTTGTAAGTTCTTCGCGTTTTCTAGTGTGTAATTTTATTAGTATAATCAATATATTCTTCTTTTCTTGAGGAGATAACATCTAATTATAAAGTGTAACCACAATTGAGTGTGGTTTAATTCACCCTGCAAAAAAAACACTTATTTATACTAAATACTTTATTTAATTTATTTAATTACCTATGAATAATATATGAAGAAACGAAACTTTTAAATGATCTATCAAGTTGACCTTAATCGATCGATATTAGTCCCATGAGTATTAACATAAATATATATATAAATTGAATGCATATATTAAAAATTAAATGAGGCTGTTTAAAATTATATCTACATCATTTATTTTCATACTGGTAAGTAGACATGGCCTTATATCAAAATATTTACAAATGAATAGATGTACTTGTATACCTAAAAACATTTAATTTGTTTGGTCAGAATTTGCTTTTTTTTCGTTCTCCAAGTGATTCATATCCTAAGAGTGCAATATTTAACTTGTTGCTCAGTGCTTTACATGATCAAAAAGGTTGACTCGTGGGAGAAGAATATAATCCAAATAATAAATATTTGAGTTATAAATTAAGGATTAATTGATTAGATCCTTGTTTAGTAATGTTAACAAGATGAGCGTTAAAAAAAAGTGAATGTTTTTATGGGGGTAAATTTGACAAGCCTTACCAATGAATCAATCTTATTTTGGATTTTATATCTAACATAAAAGGGAAAGATTATGGTGCACTCATTATAAGAAGCGCAAAAGTCAAAACAAATACATTCATTCATTCATCTAAGTTATCACTCATATCAACTACTCAGTGTACAAAAATAAATAATAACAACTTTTTCCCATTCCTTATTTTTCTGATTGTAATATAATTTTTTAGAAGCATATATCAAAACTTTTGATAGTTTTCTTGGATACCGCAGGGGATGGCTTGAGGCGTAGTGGCCCTCCTCCATATAACCAAAAAAAAATGTTTTATTTTTTTTTTCCAAAAAAATTAATTTAATAGTTGATTTTTTTTTTTTAAATTTAATATTTGCAATTTAACTTTTGAAGTTTTCATCCAAAAAATTTCAATTTTCAATTTTTTTTATAAAAGGCTTATTTTTTTTAAATAGTTATAGAATTTTACAAAACAAATTTAAAATTTGACTTTTTTGAGTTTTTGTTTTCCAGAGAATTTAATATTTATAATTCAATTTTAGAATTTTTTTTCCAAGAAATTAAGCTTTTGCTCTAAATTAAAATAAGTTGTGGACTTTTGACTTTTTTTTTTCAAAAACTTATTTTTTTAGTATCAACTTGGGATTTTTGTTTTTTTTTTTGAAGTCCAAAAATCAAGTGCCTTCCCAAAATATATTTCTGAGGACGCCCCGTTACCGATATTCTAGATTTATGGGGTTTCCAATTTCAATTCAATCTCAATGCTATCAGTAACTCATTTATTAAATAGTATTTGTTAGGGATTTGTCCCCGATTAGCAATATCGACATTAAGTAAAAGGCAAAATATATGTCACTTATGCCGTTCCTTGTAATAAAATTGCTCTTTTATTCATTATCAAGACGTTCATACATAGTCAAACAGGGAAAGTAGATATGATATATATGCTGTCTTATTTAAAAAAAACTGTGACGGATTTTGTATAAAAATAAAATTTATAGGCATCTTTTTTTCAAATTATGTAAATGATTAAAGTAGATTTATATATTACTTTGAATAATTTTTAAATTAATATTAAATCTATACATTTCAATCGGAATATTTTTGAATTATTTAGATTGATTAATAGGGCCGCAGGAATAAGTTTCATACCTCGAATGTTTATTTCCAAGTTATGCATATATAGTCGTAACTAATTGCATCATACTTAAGAGCGACGCCATTTTAGGAGCTCATAGTTGATATTTTTACAACATCAAATAAACAAATTTTTGATAAATATATAGTAAACTTCATCACACGGGTTAATACATAATAAAATTAGACATGACATCTGTATTGAATACTACTGGATATTAATGATGAATAGTGTTTTTTGAACTACATACACAGTTGTACATATAATGAAAATGTTTATGAAATGGCTTAAATGGTACCATTTTAATTTTGGTTTAGATAGATTAGGAACGAGAAATGTAGGATAATTAAAGAAAAATGTATTTTTATCTCCATTATAATAGTTCTTTTTAATGGTTTATTAATGTACAATGTATCATATTTACAATTCTTTACACAGTAGTCAAAAAGCATGTAAAAATTTTGTAATCCGATTATAGAAAACAGACTTGTAATTAAACAAATAAAAAATGTAAATAAGAGAAACTAAGAATTTGAAATAGCATGAGTTTAATTAAAATTAGGTTCACGACATTAATAGAAAAAAAAACCCCGGCGAGTCTAGAGATCTGATAAGTAATCATATCAGGAAGAGAGGTTCCAGGCCCAGTTCCGAAAAATGCCCATTAGTAAACACGTATTAATAATTAGTATTTCCCTTTGATGGAGAGGGAGTCAATGGTTATAATCGCGAATCGCTTCAGAGACGTAATCACAGAGCCACGAAGGGAGTTCATGGTTCTTGTGCTTCAATGCGTATATTATACCCTGCACTTTGGAGATAACCCATTTATTTTTTCAACTAGCCATATACCGTGAACTGAGGACGTTACCATGAGCCAATCCGAGGGACTCAGTTTTACCTCAAAGTTTATCCAGATAGCTTCCTTCCTCACCCCAAAGATTGGAGTAATTTTTATACATTCGTAGAATAAATGGAAAGAGGTCTCCAATTCTTCATGGCAAAAATAACAAATTATCTCTCTATGATTTGCCTGGGACTTGTTTGGAGAAATAAAGATGTTCCTAGTCTGTACCTCAACCGTTTTTAACGTGTATCAGTGAATGGATACATCAAAATGACGTTTGGATCTGCATGCTACATGTAATCTGTCAGAAAATGACTGTGAAACCTTCGCCTAGCAATAGATGATGTGTCCTTTTCTTCACAAACAATAATAATACTAGAATCTTGCTTTATCACTTTGTTTGGAATGACTTCTGAGGCAATGAAAGTTGGGATTGGAGGACCGATTGGCCTGCGAAACTAAAACCTTCACTTTTAAAGGAAGATGATTATCAATCGTAGAACTCTATACTGAGCACATCTTGCACAAATTAAAACTCGATCTTTTCTCAACTCCAAACATTTCAGATGGACCGATATTTATCCGTTTTGTAAATACTCAACTAATCTGTTGTAAGAATTGTTTCTTGATTTTTATTGTCCAAAAGTCACTATGACTTCTGAGTCGTTTTGACCACGAGGGATTTAATACCTTCCAAATACCCTCTGGGTGCGTAGAAGCAAGACTTCAGTGAATTGTAGAAGCAATAATCCTCAACCTTAAAACGTATGCTTTTCAATGACCCCGTACTAAATATTCCCTTAATTTATATATGTTCTTACATACCATTTATGAAAAAGGAATGTATCTCAATAGATGGAACGTTTTTGGAAGGATATTGATATCCAAGACTTTCAGTTTTTCTTATCTGGTGAGTAGGGAATTACTGAAAAATGTAACACCTTTGTTATAGTAGATATAATTTTTAAATTATTTCTTCTCTCAGTATTGGATGTACTGGTAGATTCCTAGAAGCGAGAAATACTTAACAAATTCTAACACGCTAAGATCATCACATGTCTTAAGATTGTTGTCACAGTTGGATAAGATTAATCCAATTATTCTGATTTTTGGGCACGCTGAAGTATATATTCTAACTCTCCTAGGATTAGGGCTAATTTCACAAATTATTACAATGGAGACATATAAGGATAGGCTTTTGACTCTCTGGTACTAATTTATGCTACAATTGATGTTTTGTTTTTTTTTAAATTTCGAAACACTACATTATTCCCAAATGGCACATAAAAGTTCCTTGTTTGTGAGGGGTTTCACATATATTAAAAACATTGTAATTACCCTAATGGAGCGTCCTCACTTTACAAAATAGAACTAACAACATATTCGAAATAACTTTTTTGTCTTATCTAAGTTTTTTGTTATTCCCTGATTTTGAGTTAAAGTTAGGATTTGCTTTAAGACATATATTTTTTGACAAAAGCTCCATATTAAATTAAATAGATATAGTTGTTGCGACAATTTTTTTTCAACACTTAGATACAAGATTTACTTGAGTTTGTATAATTTTTGTGGTTCGATAAATATCAAGCTTTAGAACTACATACACGAATTCAAATCCGCACGCTTTTTGGAATAGGACAAAACTACAATGGATATATCTGGGTAATTGGGATGGTCAAAGTATATGTATTGTTTACACTATTATCACAAAGAATGATAAAAAAACACTCGAGATCTGGATTAACAAATTATTGATCTGAAAAGCCACATATTTGCAGCTCATTAAATAGAAAAAAAAAATCTAAATATCTTTTTTATTTTTGTGTAAATTTTTTCCTACGTATCCCGAATTTAAATAATTTTTTGTTCCTATGCAAAAATAAATGAGTATGCATATTTAACGAAGCTCAAAAAATATTTTGTCGGAATATGTATCCCATAGGTAATATTTGTTCTATTTGCTGTAATATAATAAAAATTCAAAAGCTTTTTTAAATTACAACATCCTTCAATTTACACAAAAAAATATATAGTAATTTATGTGATATACTTAATTATCGGAGATTTGTGGCATAATTACTTTAAGGAATTGAAACGAGAAAAATAAAAATATATAACATATATAACTGTAATCTCTTCACCGTGACGATAATTAAATTTCGTTTATTTCCTTTCAAAATCTATCATGAATGACTTTTTTTGGGTTTTTTAAGCATGACAACACAAAAAGCCATATTATTACCCTTTTTAATGAATGTATCCTTACAAGATAATGTAAATTAATGTATGTGTATTGATTGAAAAATATCTATTTTTCGAATAAAATGGTTTGTTTTCTTCAAATTGTAATACCAAGGAAAAATCAACATAATATTTACTATGTTCTTTTCCTTAATATTTTTGATGAAATAAAAAAATATAATTAAATTTTTATACAGATTAAAAAGAACCAAATTGGTTGAACCCATAAAACATTCTCAAACCAAAATATACTCCTTATTAATTAAGAGGTTTTGTGGGTATTATCTCTTGTGTATATATAAATCTATTTTCCCCTTTTGCACTTTAAAAAAATAATTTCAACATCAAATGTCTATTATAATGCATTACCACCATTTTTGTTTCAGAAAGAGCCCAAACATTGAATAAACGATAATAACTCGAGAATATTCGGGAAGGCTAATAATTTTAAATTTATAGAAATGTTTGAAAGTAGGCAATCCTTCTGACAATCCAGAGCCAATTAACAACACTCTATCATTTAATTTTATTTGTACTCACAAGTTAATACAGCAAATCATAAAAATTCCTGGAGTGTGACATAAAAAACATAGCATTCACAAGTAAACTATTTTCTTGAATTCAATGTGAGAGGTTCGCGCCCCGGTCATTCCTAGGGAAAGAAATATACATTTCAATACCAGTATTATTGTTCACCAATTTTTAATATAAGTCCTTTTTTACCCTTTTACTATTAAACTTATCAGACCCTTTTTTCGATCGTTTAAGATACCTGGGTTAAAAAAAACCCGTTGTTGAAATGTTTGCAAGTTATACGTTTAGTTGAAGAAAATACTTATAAAATTAAGCTTTAAATCCAGTTATTCCTGGGAATTTTTCTCCTTATCTTTGTTAGATACATAGTTTTTTCTGGATGTAGTAAAAATATGCTTATAGTCTACTTCTCTCAGATAACAATTCTTTGTTACATAATAGACTTTCTATATATATATAAATAAAAAACGAAGGAAAAAATCCGAATAAAGTGATCCTTTTATTCCTTTTTTTGGTATCAACTTCATAAAAATTCATGAAAAGGAATAATTTCCAAGAGGATTTTTCCTTTCATAAGTACAAATCATAAGCTGGCCCAAACAGTATCTTTAATTTTAAATTCACTTCACACTGTTTATTTATCAATACGGATACATATCATGAATCCCCCCGAAAAAAATAATACATTTTCACTTAAAAATTAGCTAAAAATCATGGAGGATCTGTCAAAAACAGTACAGTACATATATAATCCAACACTGATTGCCTCACGATGGGAAGTTTCAAAATGACTTATTTAATACAAAAATTAGAATCCTGTTGTAGCCTCAGCTCTAAAAGCATGATAATTTTGTACTTGGCACCATTCGACAGAGCTGACAAAAAGCTATTGTTAAGCTTGATGTTTGTTTTGTTTTTACACGATCAACAATGTCCAAGCAAGGAGCAAAACTCCCAAAGGTGTGCGATCTCCTCCGTGCACAAGCCGATGACCAACAAGAAGATCTTCACAGTGGACACTGTTCTGAACAGGACAAACGATTACTTCTTGGCTGAATCAAGAGCTAAGTTCGAGGGAACTTCAGGAACAAAGATGAAGCTCAGATCATGGCCCTCGGCATTATGGCGTCAGACAGCAGTAAGGTGGATCCCTAATTCTTCAAAGCCAAAAAGAAAGTCAACATGAACGTCACCTACAAGGTCCTCAAGTACTAGTTCTTATCATGGTTGAGGAGGACGTTCCCCAGGGACAGTTATGTGTTTACCTAATACAGCTCCTCGGCATACACGTTTTCAAAAAGGAGCAGTATTTCAACAGGGACACAAGGCTGCCTTCGGGGCTGCAGAATTCTGGACTTTTCTCACCCGACGTGATCTCCCTAGCCTTTGCTGTTTGGTGCATCTTAAAGGGCAACACCAACATAACTTCCCACCTGAGTGTCGATCCCCTGAATGTTGAGATCATGGAGGAGTGGAATAACTTGTCCTCAGACTTCATCAAGGCCAGCTGTGCTTCTGTTCGTCCTCTTATGGAAGTTACCATTCATAATGGAAGGGGACATATTTAATAAAATGTATAGAAAGTTGTTAATTCACCAACTTTTACCTCAAAATTTTGCCATTAAAAAGGCACAAAATATAAATATGTAGAAGTATAAGTGGCTTTTCAATTTTTCTAATTTTTGAGTCCTCACCCGGTATATATCTAAAAATTGTGGTGTTTTCTATACTTTGGATATAAGAAAAGTCTAGATATATGTAGTCAACCTTTCATATGAAAAATAGTAGTTTCCTGTATCCCGATTTGACTGAACCCATATTCCCAGATTTACGGTAGAGTAAATATCTTTGTCAAATTCCTCTGCTTTTTTTCAGGCCTTACACCTTCTTTTCCTATCCTTCCCCAAGTCTTAAGTTATTTCCTGGCAGCTGGTACAATTTCTGAAAAAATTAAATTTTCTGATTTGTGGTGTATTTGTTTGTGTTCTCAAATTAAATCAACTTGATTCGTTTTATACATGCTTTTCAAAAGACAATAATTAAATTTTCATTTATATATAGGGCTATAATAAGTGCCCCTAAAATGTTATATATAGTTAATCCACTTTCTAATTATCTACATTATATACAAACTTTCCCTTTCTTCCAACATCCTTCTAGTATTTTTTACTCAACTTTTCAGATGCAAAATTATATTTTAAGCACTTAAAAAAAAAAGTCCAGCCAAACATCTGTTTTTTTTAAATCTATTTTCAAAGTATTAAGAAGAAACTCGCAAATGTTATGATCATTCAACCTTTTTATGGTTAAAGTAACAGTTTTATAGCATTTTAAGTTTATAAAGTACAGTTTTTAGGTCATATAAAAGGTCAACTTCTTCTAATGTTTTATTTGAACGTGTGTACTAGGGCGTAGAATTTTGGATTCTCGAACGATGGGAACACCTGTATTTTCCTTCGATTAGCGACATCCACAAATGTTTGATACAAAAAATTAGCACTTAAAATGAATGAACTTGTTTTTCTTTACATCAGTCTCATATACTCAGTCGCAAATGCAATACACTTCCTTTCGTGACATAATATATATTTTATTTTAATAAAAACTATTAATGACTATGGTATCGTTGAAATGAAACCAGATCAAAAGCAAAGAAAGTGCTTGAGGGTGTTTCATATATAGAAGCTACAGACCTTCCGCTCCGTGCTTTCCACGTAAGAAATATATTGTGAAATGCCTCATGTATCTTCTCCGGCTTAAAAGGGATGGTAAAGTCCAGAGAACCAGATCAGAGGTTGCAAAAATTCTTGCTTCTACATTGAAAGATAATTGGCTGTTCTGCAATATTTATACTATTGGGGAACAATATATAGGCAATAAAGTTGAAGTTTTTTATATCCGCTTCCTCTGCCGTATGAGACGCCCACAAAGAATTTCAGGTTTTGCACTCAATACGTAATGATCGTAAGATCTACTGTTCAGAACAGGTTGATAGAAAGTGGGAGTGAACAATGGAAGGAAAGCAAGCCAGGGAAAAGATCCTACAGGCCCAGCAGAATAAAGAAAAAAAAAAATGGAAGATAGATCAAGAAACACGGATTTGATCATCATATGAAGAATCTCTGGATAAGGATGTCACATATAATAATGCTGAATTCACTGATGATATCTCTCAAAAGGTTTAAACTAATGATAATTTGTACCACCCTGAAATCAAATCAAAAAAGAGATCATTTATTTCTATAGACAATCATGCATGTGATGATGATAGTGAAAGGGATGAAATCTCACAATGTTATCGTCATATACGTATATCTTCTCGTAAGATAAAGCCTCAATTTTATAGTTACTTATGAGTGTATACCACTGCTCTCAAAACCAGGCTTTTGCAGGCATAGTGGAAACATTCTGCTCCATCGAAAGTGGAAGTATCATTTAGATCATCCTAATGTGATTGATCTAAATACAGTACCACACAATTCACAAACACGGCAGGCAGGTAAGGCCATTTCGGCTCAAACTTTTTCTGAAATTGTTGAGCTCATAATGACGAGCTCTGACGTTGTCAGTACCTACTATGACGATGAGAGTAAGAAAAAGGGATGAAGATCATCTTCTATGCCATACACATCCAGTGCTAATGTTTAGCTGTGAACCCGTCAATCTTTGAGAGTAATTGAGGAAGGAATAGGCTCAGAAAAAATATATAGTAAGTGCCTGACGACTGCTACAAGTCAGCACAATTTCATCAATGAACAATATATACATTGTATTACCAATCTTTTTAGTACAGATTTTAATCATGGAAGCAGAGTACCCAATTTTCAGTTTATATATTACCTAGGAAGAATTACGCTCTAGGATTCCGAAAAAACCGGGTTCATCTTTTTTTTTACCTTTGTGTTGTGACTCTTTAACTAGATCCATATATTTAGTCTTTCCTTTCAAAATATGAACATGCCACCAATAGTCTGGCTTGCATGGCGCGGTCATTAGAAGACGTCAATTTTCTGATAATCCATTTAGCAGTGGGTGCATTGATAGGTATTCACTTAATTGATCCTTTCCTATTAATAACATCATCCACTAACGTGGGATACAATAAATTGACACTTAGAACGAAGGAACTCTATCATGATCTTAAGACAACAAATCCTAAGATCTTTTAAATATTTCCAGGCCAGTCTTAAAATTCACAACTATGGAGTCATTTCAATCTTCTAAATATCGGGACAAAATTCTTTCTGCAATTAGTAGTGTTGTAAATGAACATTCAGATAGAATTTAAAAAGTCACTGCTATTGCAATTCCAAAATTAGCCAATGGATTTTATTCGAGAGGATTGTAATTTGAGTTCTGCTAGTAACAGCATTGTGAAGGCAAAGTCAATTTACCTTATAGAATTTAAACCAATTGATGGAATGAATAAGTTTTGTAGTCTTGTACGTCAAGATGGTGAGCTTGTAGCCATCTGGACGAGATTGAAGGATTCACAACAAAAGTTGGAAGAAATTGAATTAGCGTTAAAAGGCTCAAAATAAGAATTTTGATAGAAAACGCAATGCTGACTTACTTAAGTCTAAAAAATTCACAAATTCTAACATATCAGAAAAAGCTCAAATCGAACGGCTCTATTTATAAATTCGATACAATAAGGCCACCAGCCTTTCTATGCCAAGACCCTCATCTTTATTCAAAATAAAAGAAAACTACAGAACATTATCCGTTGATAAATATGCAAATAATTTAAAAACATATCTATCACACATATGCTATAAAGCTAATTCAGCATGGTATGATTTTGATGAAGTTACAGGTAGTTTATCAGAATAAACTAATTATAATATAATTAGTATTATTTTAGTATTGAGATTTAAATTGTATAATTATTTTTAGTAAGTTTTACAAAACAACATACCCACTTAAGAATATAAAATTGGGACAAAATGACCTTTCTGTGACCGTTGACCTTAAAAATGCCCTTAAAATATATATCCTCTATTTATATCTTTGTAAACCTATTGCTGTTATTATAAAATTTCATTATTGTCTTCAATATATGCAAATTTTTCCCTTTTTCTTAGAAAAAAGATAAAAATTTGGTGAAAAGTGGATACAATCATTTTGATAAAATACCCCCCACCCTCTAGTTTGAGTTACTACCTTTGTCATATAATGAATTAAACTCGTATCCTGAGGTATCCCTGTATATCAATTATATCCTTTCCCTCCTCAAATAATATTAATGTATTTTTTCTAAGAAATTCATTTAAACTGCATTGATATTAATGCTTGTAGAAATATCTTGAAATGCATTTGATTAGCAGTTGAATTATGTTTCATTTGTACATAAGTACAAAAGTATATATCATCAAGTTAGATTTAAGCTCAGGAATTGATGATTATAATCCCATGATTAAAAATGCAGTTAGTCTTGAATTATATGTTATTATAATAATCATACATCAATAAGTTGGTGTTTGATATACATATACAAAGGTGGCACATTACCTCAATTTTCGATTAATTATGATTTTTGTATTATTTTTTATGAAAGAAATACAAACGGATGTCTGTAGATGGTGGGCTGGAGGGCAGTAGAATCACTGCATTATTTTTTTTTATATAAAATTTTTTAGTTAGAATTAAAAAAATATACGCAAAAATATGGGGAAATTTTTATTCATTCGGGCAAATTATGCTGCAGAGCAGAAAATTAAATTTTTGATTTTTTTTCTTCAAAATATTGAATTTTCTTATAATAGCTTTGTATTTTTGTAAATTATACTTGAAATTTTTATTAAATTTATTTTTTTTTTTTTAATCAGATCTATTACTGCAGACGCCCTGAATACTATTTGTTTGGCTATCAACAATTTCACGTTAACTAAGTAAATACATTGGATGACGATAAGATCTCTATAATGTGTGTCTAGAAATTGTACTAGAAATATTGGTCAAGAAAAAATTGTTCCACTATAAAAATGCAGGTCATCAATTAATAATCTTAAAAGCTTTCTCTCATACATTTATAAAATTCCAAACAACAAATTTCCCACTGCAATCCATGGCTAAATTTCAAGGTTACTGGGAATGAGGTACGATGATTTTGGAGACTATAAACTATTTTTTATACGACATATTTATAAATATATTATTTGCACGTTATAACTGTTTTTTAATACTTTTACGGTCGTTTTAAATATCTTTGTATTCGTACCTAATATGTATTACTTTTACAAACAAAAATATTTTTATATCTTACTTTTACGAACTCTAAGTAAACCGTTATAAGCATTGAGACAGGTCAAAAAATGAATAATAATAAAGTAATTATAAATATGATTTTCATATTTGCCTAGTAAAACAGTGTGTGAAAATACTAATTTTATGGAAAATTAGATTAGATACAAGGTTGCAGATCGAAAATGTTCATCGATAAACATACTTAATATTAAGGATACATCTTTGTTTAAATGTTTATATAGTAAGAATGTTTATGTATGAGTGTCGAAAAACCTTAGATATATATTCACATTAGGATTTGAAGAAAAAGTTATGACGGGATCAATGTAAACTTTAAAAAAGTGTTACAATGGATCAGTTTTAAGTCGAAGAAATAAAACGTAAATCCCAATTTAACCAGGATATACTCCAATTTAGATCTTCAATTCTACTATATGTCCGACAAGAACGTAATCTTTGAACTCCCACACAAGTGATCAGCGTTACACTTCGTCTTTCATGAGCGCACACACTAGTTATTACTTGATTCTTAGATGTTCTTTCTTCAAGATGAAAAAATCATTTTAATCGCCTTGGAAAATTTAAATACTTTTCATGATCTACTCCAAAAAATTTCACAGACGTCTAAGGGCAAATTTTTTACAACAGTAATTAAAACAGTGTCTCTGATATACTTTGTCCCAGGGTATTTTAATATTGCCAATGTAAAACAAAAAGTTAAAATATATCTACAGTAAATTAAGTTTTCAATAGGATTACAATAAAATGTATAGAATTATTTTCATTAGACAAAATATACGGATATTTTGTACGATTGTAAGTTTGCCTATTAATATTGATTTGGGGAGATTAGGATTATTTGCCAATAGTTACAAATATTATATTAAATCTACATAGATTTTTGTCTATTACAGCTTTCCGTTACCTATTTAAAAAAATATGCTAATGTAGCAATTTAAATAGATGTATTCTTTCAAGTGCTAAAAATTTATTTTACATGTGTATACAAACTATTTTCATTAAAAATCTTTCAAAAAGTATCTCTACTATATAATTAAGAAATCAATACCTGAAAAAATTAAAAGTATAGTTTACTTAACCGCACTGATACCAAATAATTATAAATGAACCGTTGCAGGTTAAATTTTTTAATGTATATATAGAAATTTATGCAATGAAATTCTACTCAAGAAATTTTTGTCAATTTATATATTTTCCATAACTCAACTGTATTCCTTTCATTTGTCATTTGGTTTCTGGAGAAATGAAAGTACATAGAAAAAGCAAAAAAAAACAATAACACTTGAAGAAAATATTTAAGCCAACGATAGCCTAGGGATTTGAAGAATCAAAAATGAGTGTGGAATAAATAATTCTAACAAGAACAATCTCTTTTCTGAGTTTCATTTACTTCAACAATAAGAGTGGTAAAGAAGTGGAAGACTGGAGAAATACATTTTTGGGAAGAAATATATATTGATACAGTTCAAAAGAGAATCTATATGAACTGATCTGAGTGACTTGGCATTATATAAAAATTGTTGTTGTCCTCATCAAGTCCTTCAAAAGACAGCCGTCAAAATTTATGACAAAAAAATTCTTCAGGCAGAGAGTTATTCTGCTCAGTGTGCCGCTACCTCTGTTATTTCCAAAACAACAGAATCATAAATAAAATATTGAATTTTGATTTCAAACTTTTTCTTCCATGGGAAAAATTATCGTTCAAGTTAACCAATGTCTTGAAAAGTGGAATGGGGATTCCTCTCCAAAAAGCAAATACTAATTTTAAAAAAGCCAATTTTGAGCGTAAGAAAATATGTTTTCTTTGTTAACCTTGGGACTTTTCAGCCTTTGTTTTATAAGTATAGACAGAAACGGAAAAAAAGAGGGACAAAAAGGCCATTATCTATACAACCACTTATCAAAAGGAGTAGGAATTTCTCCAACACATCCAAAATTAGTCAAATCAAAGATATTTGTTTTACAGTTTGATTTGATATTGTCATATTTTTTTTTTATTACAACTATCACGTGTGTTATATAATTGCTCTTATTTTTTCAAATATTACAGAAATATGTTTGAGTTTATTTTACTAAATGCGTATTCAGAAAAGATTAAATAAATAAAAATAAAAAAAATATTTTTTGAAACTATTTTTATTTCATTTTCTCTACCAAATTGTTTTTCTAAAAACTTTTTAACATTATCCATCCTTCAAAAAGTATATTTTTCGAAAATGTTTTTTTTTCTCTAACAGATAATTCCTCAATAATTGTTGGGTATATCAGTTTTCAAAGAAAAAACAACATTACATCTATCACATTAATTGGAGGAGTGTCACAACATCTACATAATTTATATGTGTACCCACATTCTAGGGTGGATGTTTAGAAGCTTTCGCTTTTCCTCGTTTTTTAATTGGAAATATAGCTTCCAATATGTCCAATTAAGTACATGATATCACTATTATTCACTAAGTAACACAAAATGAGTAGGTGTATACATACTTTTACGGAATTGAATGTAGAATGAGGAAGCTAAATATTGAACTAACTTATATACATCTAATAAAGTGAGCAAAAATACATTCAATGGCAAGACACTTGGATTGCGAGTGATTTGGTATACGTCCCTTTGTTTAACACTGATAATTAATTGAATAATATACGGAGAGGGTTAAGTTGCTTTGTCATTATGTCAATATTTTGTACCGGTTGAGCTACAAAAGTAAATATCGTTATTTCTTGTGACATTATTTTTTCAAAAGGAAGGGTTAGAAATTTGAAGGTAAATTACGTCATTTGTAGATTAATATTCATATAACGAACGGCTCTGCCAATAACAGTTTCAATGTTCTTTTTAGGATGGTAGCGTTTATATACCTCAGTACCCTAATGCTACTATATTACGACTTTACCGAGCAACAGCGGTTTTTAGTCAAGGGAAAGAAAGAAAAAGAAAAATTGGTCTACCTCTATATATAATTTGAGTTTAATAGCAACTTTGTCATTGTAGTGGCAACTTGATATAGTTATCCATTCATAACTTTAAAGACACTTACTAGTACAACTCCAAAATTATCGCTTTAATTCTACTCTCAGGGAATTATTTTTCCACTTGTTTGACTCTAAAGAGAATAAAAAGGAAGGAAGAGATAAGATGGTTCAACTAAAAAGTAAACAAAAACTATGTTTATGAATTATGTTCATTATTTACGTAACCTCAATCAAAAAATATATTCGTTGATGATTAGGGTTGTGTACTTTTGTTTTAAAATAAATTTTATAATTTTTTAGAGCATAATTATGATTCAAATACTATGAGTTATTGTTTAATCAATAGCTTAGGTTTCCAGCTAAATCTAAAGAAAAATACATAACCTTTTCCGAAACGTTGACTTCTATTAAATTACATTAGATGAATCTTAGTCAAAAGACGTGATAACAATGAACAGCGCAAAAGAAGTTGAAAGTGCATAAACAAAATTTTAGACAAATTACAATTAGGGCTGAAAAAAATATTCTTGATTGATATACATGACTCCTCTTTCCCTAATAGTCTCTTTACTTGAGTCTATCAGCTACAGAGTAGTGCTATTTTTCTTATTTTTTAACTCCTGAAAACAATAATTATATTATCAATACAAAAAAGTTATACTTTTTTTTCTAATTATTTTTGTACACGTAATTACCATCTTCGCCGATTCAAAAGTGTGTACTTCGGGATCATGAGTTTTTTGTTTATGGCTTGGAGAGAAATGTTATAAGGTTGAATGTACCAACCACGTTCCTTAACAAAGCCATCAATTTCCTTATTTTTAAGATAGAACTACTTTGTACATTCAGGGGTTGATATTTTTCATAAACCTTCTCTAAGCAGCTTACTATTTCGTGTAGCTATTAGTAAAATAAAAATGAAACAAGCTTGTCAAGGTGATGAGATATTGTCTTTCATTAAGAAAGTCTTATTATAAGTTATTTCCATAATATAATGTGCTAAAGCCATGGGGTTGCTGATGCAGGGATGATTCAAGATAGTCTCAATGAAAAGAAGCTTAAATTCAATATGAAATTCCACAAATCTTTGATTGGGCCATGTATCGCTGGAAACTAGGAATATCTTTGGTTTCCACACCGTATTGAGCACCAATCTTAAGGAAATTTTACGCCAAAAACAGTTATTTCTCCTTGAGTTTATCACTTTCCTTTGGGAAAATAACTAAGTTCAGTGAGTTCTAATTTGAGCTCTGTCAAAAGGCTCTCAACTAATTTCAGTATATTGTTAATAACAAACATTCAAAATAATGAAACAGAAGAATCTGGACGGGTTCTTAATAATGCTTAAATTTAAGACTTTTGTTCTTGTGAGTGAACAGACTTGCAATAGCTATCTGGTTCCCTTGTTTCATTATATGAACAACATATTATTGACCACAAATTGTAAACAGTAATGATATTTGTACAAATACCTCCTGTTCTTTTTCTTTCCTTCCTTAAACTCCGCTTCATCTAAATATTTCCCGCAGTCCTAGCAATGGGTGTATTGGTATGCCGTTTCCTTACTTTAGTCACTCACTCAAAAAAAAGATATGGATACAAGGTTCGCTGATGTGAGAAATATTGAGAAGTTCGTGACTTGAGACGCGTTGATAGATCATTGCAATGAACTAGTGGACAATTTATGTTAAAAAGGCTCTGTTAGAAAGTTATAAACTATAATTAGCTATTTCGAAAACGAGCACTTCACTTGTTGCTCGTAATCAAAGATATTATTCTGTGGTCAAGAAATTAAATAGTATACTTTCGATTTATAATAATTAAGAAAGAGTTCTATTGTTACATGGATAGAATATTTTTATTTCTACCTGTCCCATCCCTCCTTACCTACAAAGATGACTACTTCAATTAAAACGTAAATTTCCAATAAATTCAAACATTATTTACTCATTTAAAAAATATAATGAATCTAAAAAATAACAATTTCCTTTATTTCTCCGTTTTGTATTTTTTTCTTTTTTTTAAATAATTAATCAAATAAGTAAATGAAGAGATACTAACAGAACAACTGTTTAATGTAAAAAGTAATCTTTTTGGCTTTTTTTGAATTAATTATTTATGATTGCTATTATTTTAAAAAAAGAAATTGATTTAACAAAAAAAAAATGTTTAAACATAATAGATTTGGTAAAGTATGTTTCTTAAATTCCAAAGGAATTTTAAATAAATTTAAAGTATTTGAAAACAAATAAAATCCAATCAATCAACTTGGATATAAAACAATTTATAAACTTATATATGCTGTGTGGATGTTGCGATGTCTGTACCAGTTGTAACTTGTTTAAGCAAATTTGTAGAGCTAACAGTTTCCTCATTTTAAATGCATTATCTAATTAGAACATTCAACATTCCAATTACCAACTGTACATTGATACTATTATATTATTTTGATCTGTTAAAATGTAATGGATATTAAGTATTTATGAGTAATATAACTGTGGGGATTTGAACATTATAATATGTATTATAATAGTTATATTTTATTAATTTGTAAGGATATAGTCATAAAATACAGCATTAATAAATGGATCATACATGGAATATTCAATTTTCCCTTGATCCTCATCCATAGTAAAGTACTGTAAATACTTCATTTAAAATTATTCATCACATTTTTTTGTTGCAAATTGTACAACTTAATTGTACAAGTTGTAACTTGTACAAAATTGCAACTTTTAAACATATGTATCTTTTAAAATACAATTCCATTTGATTTAACACTTTTTATTTCTGGGTGTGTACTTTAGATATATAAAAATAAATGGTGGAGCTTTTTTTTTTAATGTAAAATATATTCGTTTATTTTCTCTAGATAAAAATATGTATATATATTCTTGCACATAATTGAATTAAAAGCTGTAATTTATTATTATGATTTACTTATTCATTCCCGAGCACAATAAGATACTTAATTCAAACTTATATTATATTTTTAGATAAAAAGAGGAACGAACAAATCACAAAATCCGTTTTATACATTTGTCAATCAATGTGTTTAAATTTTTTTGGCATTGATTACCCCGAGGATCTAAACTTGTTCAAAATTTACTACATTTTTGCTATAATAAAATTTAGTAAATGGTTTTGGGCCATAAGAAAAATAGCAATAAAATATTTTCTTCATAAAAACATCTGGAATATCTCAACTGACCTCACACTTCATATCAATGTTCACATTCACATACAAAAATGACAGATCGTTTCCAATGGAGATTTGCAGAAGAGTCAAAGTCATCCAAAGAGTCACATTGATTAATTTTTTATATAGCAATGAATTAGATTTATCAATAAAAATCAATTAACGTTAGGAACCTAAATTAATCATTAGGTAATTTTATTAAATGTATCGCCAATATCCTTTTCTAAATAAAAAATAATAAAGAGTCCTTAAGCAATACATTATATCCATGCTCCTAAGGAAAATGTTTGCAGGAAATTGCCCTAGAGAAAAATATATAAACCTCCTTTAATTAGTTTCAAAATGATCCAACATTTCATTTGCTTTTGTGTTGAATTTGAAATACCCTTCTTGTATGTTACTTTTGAGTTCAATTTTGACACATTTTTCTAAATTGTCTTACTTTTCCCCTCATTTTTCCATTTGTTTCAGGATATTTAATTTTTATATTAATAGCTGCATTGCTCATATTCTTAAATATGGAATATTTTTATATATTCCGTAATACATAATTAAAAAATAATGAAAACAGATTTGGATACAAAAATAAACTATTTAGATTGACGACAAGAACATAAACAACGCTATAAAAGGCTCGGTCTTTACAATTCTAAAAATTATAGGCTTAGGAGGTGGATCCTCACACTTTTTCTAGCCAAACAAGATTTGGACAATCATGTTATTTTATATGACCGTGACTACAGGGGAATATGATAAATATTTTGTTGTCAAGATATCAGATCATCTAAATTTCTTAATTTAATCATTCTTTCTTTTGGGACCATACTTTTTATAAAGTTAACAACGTTTCTATCAAAGGATTTCATGCAAAATGAAGAGTTTTATTCCTATTTAACTTTTCTACACTA
The DNA here is from genome assembly GCF_016086655.4 of Lepeophtheirus salmonis. Lineage (NCBI taxonomy): Eukaryota > Metazoa > Arthropoda > Copepoda > Siphonostomatoida > Caligidae > Lepeophtheirus > Lepeophtheirus salmonis. The sequence goes on from NC_052136.2 coordinate 4,357,366, forward strand.
GTTGTAAACGAAATTTGAAAAAAAACAAAAAAAAAAAACACGCCCTTTTACACAAATATCAAGTCTGGCATATTGTAATATGAGTTCAATATCGACTTTTTTGAGTTATTTATATAATTAACCATAATATAAATTTTTGTTTTTGGAGCCTGTAAATATGTTTCCTATGTATAATTATGAAAGAATCAGAGTCAATTCGTAGATTAGGGATGAACCGCCAGAATGATCACCTCTCATTGACTTATTATTGATTATATTATATACTAGGACTATTTCTTTTATAACATATGAATCTTTCTTATTCAAGATGGTGTGATAATTTTACTTTAACTTTCCATTTTTTAAACTCTAAAAGAAAGAAATGGAAAGCAAGACTATGGTATATAGGCAAAATTGTAAGCAAAAACCAAAGTTAATTTCATCGTATGTATTCAAATTACATCTACAAATCCCCCTAATCTTGCAACAACAGACGTAAGAGCAACAAAAAGTTTAAATTTACATATTATTATTATTATTTAATATACATATATTGTACCAAACTAAAACACAAAATAACATGAAATAAGTCAATCATTTCATTAGTTATTAGTTACATTTTAAAAGTTATGTATTTAACACAGTTTACCTCATTATCTATATGTTAATACCAAATTTTATTTTTAGAGAATTTTCACTGATGTTACAATTACAATACTAATTTAACACTAGAACGACGTGGGTATCATATTTGATACCCATTTGGGATTCAATGAAATATTGAGAGAAATTTCTTGATTGTATTTGTTTATAAGTTCATGAATTGTCCTAATTCATTTTATTAATCACAAAAAATTAAAATTAGTATTCGTTTTTCGTTGGTACAGTGAACACTACCTAGACAGACGTGGGTATCATATTTGATACCCAATTATTTCAAATAATATGTTTGTTCTACAATTGTATATGAACAGGCTGAAGCCTGTTTGAACTGGCAGAAGCAAGTTCAAACATGAATATACTTCTCTAAATAGGAATCGTGTACATTTCTAGTACAAATATAAACGTAGATTTTTCTGAACTATCCATTCTGCTTCCACCTTTTATTGTGCAAGGATGTTTAAGAAAAAATTATCCATTGAAGAAATTAGACATTATCTTGAGCACACATCGTACTCCGACTCAGAAGGTGAGGATTTCGAATTGGAAAAAGATGAAGAATATGTCCAACCACCTCAATCAAGTTCTTCTTATGACTATTCTGATGTTTTTGACAAGCCTGTCGGTAAGTAATTTCCTTGAATACCATTATTAGTTTCGCCATATACTAGATGTATTTATTAACAACTAATTGGTATATTTAACATTTCAAGAAATGCCAAGATGCAATCAAGTGACTCAATTCCCGTCTTCTAAGAAATATAAATCAACCGACTTATTAGAAGAGTCAATGTATGTTGGCAAGGATAACGCAATCTGGCACAAACAAATAGGAAATGGAGAAATTTCAGCCCGTTTTAGCCAAGAAACCATTTTGAAGGAAGTCTCAGGTCCATCTTCATTTGCATAAAATTTTGGTTAGCAGTTGATGCATCGTCCAAATACTTGGTAAATGGATTTCCTTACTTGGGGAAAGATTCTCAAAGACCAGCAAATAAATATGTATCTGAATATATCGTAATAAAGCTAATGGAACCATATTTGGGTAAAGGGAGGAATGTTACAACAGATAATTTCTTTACGTCATAGTCTCTTGCAAATGAACTTCAGAAAAATAGGACGACTATTTTAGGAATTATGAATCGTGCTCGCAAAGAAATAACTCCTGAACTAAAAGCTACCAAACAAGCACTATTTTCAAGCTTAATCTTTGTAAATAGTGGCAAAACATTGACTTCTTATCAAGGGGAAAAAAACAAAAATTGTTTTAATTTTGAGCTCTGTTCACAAATGTGTTAAAGTTTTAGATGTAAGAAAAAGGTAACCAGAATCAATCTAGTATTATAATGAAATTAAGTATGGAGTTGATATTCTAGCTCAAATGGCAAGACTTTATTACACAAAATGCCCTCTCGCCGATGGTCTTTACAAGTTTTTTATAATATTTTGGATTTGGCTGGTATAAATGCTGTTATCTTGTACAGAAAAGTGACTGGTAAGAAAAAAACTCGTCGTCAGTTTTTGAATAAGTTGATTACCGAACTTATTAGTGGAGATGATTAATCAAAGGATGATATAGAAGAAAATAATCAATTATTTCAATCACAATCAAACTGTTTAATTAAAAATAGAAGCTGGTGTACAGTCAATTGTACAAGAAAATCTCAGTGCTTAGCAAGCAAAACCTGTTGTAAATGTAAGAGATTCGTATGCAAGCCTTGTATTGGTACTGAAAAAACAATTCTAACTTGTAAAAAATGCTAATTTCTTTATATGTGTTATTATAAAAGTTATGTTTAGTTTTTTAAATAAATAATAAATCTTCGGAGAAAATAAAAATTAACACATTACTTTTAATTTTATCAACCACTAACAGTTACAAATATTAAAAAATGAATGGGTATCATTTTTGATATCCACCGTCGTTTAAGGGGGGGGGGATCGTTACTATCCGTCGTTCTAGTGTGAAAAGTGACGCCATTTTGGAGGTATTTAAAGAACAACCCCAAAACTTGATCAGCTTAGTATTTGACTTAGTTGAAGTTTAGGTTCATATACATAGGTAAATTGTCTGTCAGCTCAAACAAAACTTTGGAATCTGCCCCAATTCAAATACAGTTACTCTTTCGATCATATGCTATTATTTTGGCGTTGTACTTTAGTCGGGTTTTGATTGATTACAATTCCTGTACTTTAATTATTTTTTTGAGATTTATCTACTACTTGGAACACATAAAAAAAAGGTAGGTCTCATAAAAGACATAGCCTGAAGGCAAAAGAGAAAAAAGGGAAATTATACAATAAAAAAGGTAACGTTGGAATTATAACATTCTTGATCCGTTTTTTGTTTTTTTGTATGGAGAAATTGATTTGGAACTCAAGTGAGGCACGTTTCAACACCCTGTACGCAACAAATTGGCATCGAAATCTGTAGTTCTACTATATTTGGTAGTTTTATTACATAAAACAGACTAATTTTCCAACCAATCCTACATAAACAAATGGTTTTCAAAAGAAAAAACGGATAATCACATTTATCGAATATCTACAAATTGATCTAAAAAAAGTGATATTGGAATAAAATCAAATAAATGGGTAGTTATAGATCTGTATAATCAATTTTGTTTTCTATGAATGATTATAAAAGACATTCAGTTTGTAAGATCAAAATGAATACTCTTCGTAATTCTTCATCCCTATTTTGAACATTATGAGGTATAAGCAAATAAGGACCACTATAATTTATAGTTATCTCTGTCAATAAATATGTAGGTCGTCTCTCAAAGAGACCATATTATTTTTATAAATATTATTAAGTAAAAATTGTCTAAGTCCGCGTGATTGTAAGTCCCACAGAAAAGTATATTTCGGTAATTTTCATCTACGACATATTTGCTGATAAAAATCACAAGACAAACTATTTTTATAGACTTTTCCTTACTCGGTAATACGTTTTCAGTTTTCAAAATAATACCCAATAAGAGCATTCTTATTTTGCAGGTTACTAGTACATATATATTTTAAATATACCTCCTGAGATTTTTCACATCCCTACTAATAATGATTAGGGCTATAAATTTTGTCGAGGTGAGTTAGCTTACTTTTCAAATTTTACCTGACTCCTCTGTTTAATTCTACTAACTTCTTTTTATTCAAATAAATAATTAAAAATACTGATAGAAATTATACTTGCATTCATACCAACTATTATTTTTCTTTCTTTCCTGAAACTCAACTCTATCTCAATATTTCTTGCAACCCTAAAGACGACCACTAACATACATTTTATACATATTATGGCCTGTTATATAATAAAAAAAGATTGTCTTTTGAAATTAGGTAAAGATTTCATTCCATTTAGTTGGCATGTCATATTATGGACATCAATTCTCATAAACTTTGATTGTTTATGTCCTCAAAATGGCTGACTCTCACAAAGATGGCTTTATGTGAAAACATTATGTTGTCAAATTCAATTACTGAGAATACATTAAAAAAATAATTCTTTGAAACATTAAAATGTTTTTCTAAAGCTTTCTAGAGCCCATTATTGAATGAACCCCTGATTGAATAATTTCATATATGTACATCTATAAATTAAGATTTTCTTTTATATTCTCGTGTGTAATAATATTTACATAGTTCATAAACATTTATATTATAAAGTAAACCAAAAAATTAATAGAATTAATTAGTCTAATACATGGTCCCTTTTTGCATACATACATGATGAAAAGCATGCATGAATTGTTTTATCTCTTATTTAGTAAGGGGAAATAATTTTGGGTAAGTTGATACGCAAATCAGTTTTTTTACTTTCACTTCTAACTTCAAGCAATTTTCTATGAAAAAAAAGTATATTTTGTAACGTTGAAAGACAAAATATACTTTTTTTTCATAGAAAATTTTCTCTACTGATAGAGATCATAGTAAAAAAGAAAATAGTGCGCATCAAATCAAAATGGTAAAACGAAGAGCAATTGATCAATATTTGTCGAAATATAGTTATCTATAGGATAACCTACTTGTTTGATAAGGGCATTGAGTATACTTGAGTCTTACTTTATAAATATAAACTTAACCTCCATTAATTCAACCTATCAATGGCATTAAAAAAATTAATTTCTACAAGGGGAATTTTTTTTTTCATACATCATAATAGAGGGATGTGATCTGTGGTAAAATAAAAAGTTAGATCTTGAGAGAAAATAGATATTAATAAGACAATGAATTCACTCAATCTACCAGACTTGTATTGCCATTTTGTTTTAAAGCTTTGGCCTTAGCACATTTGCATTTTCAAAATAATGAGGAGCATTTAACTAGACCGCTAATATCATGTATGTAGGTTACCAGTATATACACATATTTTAAATTTATGCTTGCAAGGAGTTCGACAATTTTCATATGCCTAATAGTGAGTTACTCCCCCTCTGGGGCAGTGACTCATTTGTTGAGTATTTTTAATGAACTAAGTATTCATTAAGGTGATAGAGGATAGTTCATACAGGTTCTTCCAAATAATAATAAGAAAATATTAATATTCTTTGTTTCTATTTATTTGTAGTTGAGATTCTTTTCTGTATTGGTAAATTTAATAAATTGTCTCAGTTAAAAGCTCGCCTTTAGGTTTATTCATTTACATATTTTGTTATATTAATAATTATAGTTATAATATATTAATTGGGTTACCAATACTAATTTTGAAGTTACACTTGATGCACCAATAACTGAAATTATATTGTTGAATAATAAATTATATCTTGTTGAAGTTTTAAATTCAAAGTTTTCAGATTTCAATGGACCACCCAGTAAGTGTTTTTTTTTATTCATTCAATTCAAGGACCTTCATTTAGAATTCGTATCCTTTCATACTCAGTAATTGATTTCTATATTCAAAAAATTATCAATTCAATATATACATGTAATATAACTTTTTAAAGAATATATATTTAATAATTTAGAGTTAGCAGAACAGAAATATAGTAGGCTAGTTAATATATGTTTTTACAAATGTTTAATTTCCTCTTTGACAATTTAGCTCGACGTGTATTTTAGATCCCCAAAACTGATAAATGTTACAACGTTTACAGAAATTGGAACTTGTACATCGCGTAGAGAATAAGTTAATTACTCAGCTGAAATGAATTATTAATTATGAGGTTGTATTATTTTTTTTTCTATTTCATACCGTAGTTATTGGTAATTTAGCTGAAATATTTAATTCAATTTTGGCACGTTGAGACAGTAATAATGATTGATACCTAATAATAAAAAGTAATTGTACTTATTGGGGAAAAAAATAGATTGAAAAAAAAGAATATATTATTTGATTCGTTATCCAATTATAATTTCCAAACATATCTTTATTTAAGGTGCAGGTACTGTTTTCTACTCAAAACACACTAGAAATACATATTCTTTATTTTTTTATTTATACATATATTCATGTCTCAAATTGCCCCATGTTTTTTTTTAAAGCTGTTATAATGATTCTTTAACACTTGAAGAGAGAACATCTAAGTGAATGGTTAGAGTAACAATGATTATCTGTGGAGGATTTATAAGTGTGAGACTATGTTAAACTTTGATTAGAATATATGAACGACATCAGAGGTATTCCTAGAGATGGAAATCGTCTGAATTTTGGGAATGTTAGAAAAAAAAGCAACCGAAAATCAACATTATAACCATGACAATTTGAAAAATGCTTTGGAAGAAATCAGCTACAATCAGCTGTGACAAAGGAGGAAAGGGATAAGGAAATAACCAAGGACATTGACAAGAACTACTTCGATTTTGATCTTCAATTCTACCCTGAGTCCAACAAGGGCTTACCATTTTAACTCCGCATCAAATCATCAATGTTACTCTCTGTCATTTCTCGTTATCTCAATTCATTTTGTTAAAATTTATTTACTTATTAATTAAAATAAGAAAATAAAGTAATAACTAGTAATATAACTTAAACTTAGTATAACATATTACGTGTGATGTAAATCGTCTGATTTTTTAGTTGGTCCTTTTTTTGGAATTTGTTATCTGAAATATGAATTTTTATTTCCTTTGATGTTGTCATTATTATCATACTCCGGATTTGTTGCATAGTTATAATTGTAAGTCCTTGTTGGAATCAGAGTAGAATTGAGGACTGATATCAGAGTCAATCTTGCCAATATCCTAGTTTATTTCCTTCTCCCTATCCTCCTTTGTCACGGATGATTATAGCTGATCTCCTCCATATTATTCATCTAACTGTCAAGATTACCATGTTTTGTTTTTTTTTAAATCCCCAAATTTTCATCACTATATATAAAAAAAATTTTATTAAAATTAATAAAAAGAAAGAGTGGATGAGGGAGCGGTCCTCCGGGCCCTTAAAATTCTGGTATTATAATATATTCATCCAATTTTTGAAATTGAGAATGCAATGATGGTATTAAAGCATTCACATTTTTTTAACCCCTTGAATTCCTCTCCATAAAGAACTATACTGTAAATTACATTTGATTTAAATCTGAAGAAACAAGATGGCTAAAACATCGTACAAATGAAGTTGATTTACACCACTTTCGAATAGGTAGTGCGAGATAGAATTCTATCTTGATGGGAACAATATGAATGTTCCGAATGCTGTTTCTTGGCAGCTTCACTTTAATAGCTCCAAAAAAAAAAAAATTCTATACCCTATAGCATTATGATTTACGCAGTTTTTTCTTACCATAGGATGTAAACTCTACCAAAACATCATAGAGGTCGAATTGCCCATTAGAAAGGGTAATTTAGAGTTTTCCTTCGAAAGATTTGTTAGATAATTAAATAACTGTTCGAGAAGGAAACTTTGCTCATCAATATAACTAAAAGATTTTTGTTATTCATATCTTAAATTTTTCTAAAAAATATGAATACTTTGGATTCAACACAAAAAAAAACCAAAGTTTATCTAACCATCATTTGGAATGAACAATTTTTGAAATCATCGTTTTCCCGCCAAAAATTATGCTATTATCTGATTGGTTTGATCCTTTCCTTGCTTTTTGGTACACTGTATATATAGCTCAAATTATTTTATTTTTATATAACAATATATATATGTATATACAAATCAGGCACTTTTTTTTGGATACTTGAATATATTGAAGCTTTTTTGTAAAGTGATGGATTGAAAAATATATATATATATTTTAATCGAGATATGCTTTTATGATTTTTTGTTTTGGGTGGGGGGAGTGGAGATTTAAGTATTTAAATAGAACTGTTTAAGATATAAAATAAGAATATCAAAGAGTATAAATATGTTTTGAAGGGAAACAGTGAAAGTTGCAGCACATTTTGTTTCTGGTTCAATTAGTTGGAGCTGGTTTTACTTTAGGAAGGCTCACACAACCAAAACCCAAGGTTAAAAATATACATCAATATCCTTTTTCCACATTTTTTAGTAGAACAGCTAAAGTTCCATTCTAAATTTTCAACCTACGCTCTTTTTGTTATATTAATTCCCCTTTAAGCTCACCAAACTATAAAAAAATGTTACCTCAAGCTTCAAGTAGGTTTTTAACCCTCCAGACCATCTGGTTGCTGAGTGCTAGCATGCTCTTGATTTTGGTGTGACGGTAAGTCAAGTCAAACTTTTCATTTTTGCGATAGTTGAATAATATGGGATGCTATTTTTATGTATTTTTGCATTGATAATACAAATATGAAGTTGTTAGAGTGACTAGATAACTAATAACTACATCAATTTTATTTTAACATAATGTTTAATAGTGTATGGAATCGACGTCGCTCATATATGTAACAGTAACATCCTTTCTTTTGTTCCATGTTCCACTTAAGAGTGTTTAATCAGACCTAAGCAACTTACCTCACTTCTAATACTGTCGAGCCAAAAAATTCTTACCGGATGTAAAAAAATATATAAACTAAAAACCCTACAAAACCTCTACTCTTTCATTTTAATAAACATTCAAAACTTTTTGAACATCTTGTACATATGTTTGCCATTTTTTTGAATATATTTAAAGATTATGCTAGTTAATAATGTTTCCACAAACTGCATTTGAATGTTACTTGTCTAATGTTACAACAGTTTCCAAGACGGTTGCAACAGTTTAACAATTGAGTTTGAGTTATAAATTTAGAAAATAAGACATAGTAATTCAAGCTATAGATGGTAAGTTTTGTGGAAAAATAAATACTCTAATTCAGGGAAGGCAGACTAAGATAAATTTTGAGGGAATGGATAAGTTTACTAAGTTTAAGTTTAGTGAATTTTTCGAATAGTTATACAAATATAAAAAAAAACCTATAAGTCCGGGCGGAGTCATCATGACTCCCTATCAAATTTTATAAGACTTTCGCTTCTGACTTATCTCCAATACTTGATAGCGCCTACGAGGAGATCTTTGATGAAGGTGGGGTTCCAAATTTCATTAGTTCAGGAACTTTGGTGCTGTTCCCTTAAAAATGAAAAGATGTTTTAGATATAAGTATACGTAATTATAGATCAATTACTCTTCTAAACTTATTATATAAAATAGTAATGCTCATACTAAAAAGAAAAAAGGCATGCTGTGTCTTTGATAGATTTTGAGAAAGCGTTTGACTCGGTTTCTCATAGTTATATACTTCAGCAATTAATCAGAGATGTATCCCCCCCCTGTTTGTCCATATGATTGCCACTGTCCTTCGTCAAGCTCTTTGCAAAATAGAGATAGGAGGTTACTCCTCCTGTACACATTACAAGAGGCTGTAGACAAGGAGACTGCGTGTCCCCTTCCTTATTCTTACTGGTGGCCAATAGCCTACACAAGGAATAAATTATTTATGACCTGATTAAAGGTCTAATATATCTAAACCAAACTTACAAATTAATTCGGTACGAAGACGACCTCACACTGATCCTTGAGGGTACAACAATTACCTTAACCGAGTCTCTACTTACAACTTTACCAATACTAGATAAATTTAAGGATGACTCAGGATTAAGAGTGAATCTGGGCAAAACTGAGGTCATTACGTCTGTTGAAGATGTATTCAGAAATAGTTTTCTACATTTGAAGGTTTTGCAATTATCTTCTCTTTTGGGCTTAAAGATTGGTGTCTCAGGGAAAATAAGGCTATAGAAAGAAACAGGGCACAAGTAATTTCAGAATTAGAAAAACTGAAGAATTTTTACTCTCCCTCCAGCTGATTCTCATAGACAAAGTCAAGGTTTGGAATACAATTATTATTCCAAAGGTTATATATCAGCTGAGATTCGTTCCATATAAGGAAGGCGCCTGTCCAAAAATAAATCGTATAAATACTTCTTTGTGAGTAAAATAAGACCGTATATTTCAAAATGTAGAATTGATGCCTCTATTCTAAATTGGGGTTAGGACGTTTTAACGCTGAATCCTTTCTTTTTAACCTATATTTAGACAATAAATACTTTATAAAAATTAGAATTATCTAAAATTATCTGTTGAAGATGCATTTAAGAAAATATAATTAAAATTTCTTCTCCAGATTGAGGTCTACAAACATAAGATATTCATATAAATAAATTTAAAATATTAGCTTATACAATCAATAAAATACAAACATAATATTATTAGCAAATTTGCATTGAAACTAACAAATAGTTCGTTTTTTTTGTTTGTTTTTTTGCTCTTGCTAAAACATTTGAGTATCTTCTGCAAACTCCGAAAATGTCTTGATGCGTTTGAAATATGATACCTAATGATATAATGATATCAGAGGCCCAGTCCCAATCCCCTTCGTTTGCCCTAGGGATTTCCAACTCGAACGCTCCATATATTGCCACCTCCGAAATTAAAATAGCACAAATTTCCTCTGCAATAATGGGTTCTCCTACAGTTATACTCTTAGCTAGGCAGCTATTTACGTTTAATAAAGCATTCCCTATCGACCAAGCTTTAGGAGTACTTTCTTTCTTTTTTGATGTCACGCTGAATAGGATTATCGCCGTTATTATATTAACGTTATTGTCATCCAGTCCCCTCATGTTTAAACTAATAAATGATCTCAGAATATATAATTGTGGACTTTCCGAAAAAGTGTGTCTAATATTACTGAACAATTGGCCATAATCTTTACATGGAGTGCTGAAAAACAAAGTTCCTGTGGCTATTTGAAATTGAGCTGCGAATTTTCTTCCATCACCTATTTGGGAAGTCGAGGGGATAATCCTATGCATCCAATTACTAGATAGATTTAATTCCCAAATAACTCCATCACACCTTGACGACGCAGAGTCCCCTTTTGAATTAGAAAAATTCATTTTCAAATTCCATGGAACGGGTACATTGGAAATCCTTAAGCTACTCGTGGTTTTCAAGGCTCTTGAAAAGCGAGGACTTTTTAGCTGTAAGGAAAAAAATAACTTCATTATGCGGAGACAATACAAAAACAATGAAAACCTATTAGAAAACAACAAAAATGCTGTATTCAAGGAGATTTTACAATATAAATTTAGCTATTATATATTTATAATAGAAAGTTTTAGCTTAGAACTTTAATATAAACAAACTAAATATAAAAAAAATCTTTTTAATTATTCATGGACTATCTTTAAAATAGTGTACTTGCACTAGTTTTTTTTAGTTATAATTAATATTTAAGCCCCACAAATGCTATTTTAAAAGTTGAAGATTCTCCTCTCTCTCTATATGTATTTAATACATTTTCACCTTTTAAAATCAAATAACAAGCAGATGATGTTAACAAAGGTTTTAATTCTGGTGAACCATTATTGTATCCCTCGCATTCTTCTCGTAATCTACAAAAGGACCATCCCTATCCATTAATGAAGTATTATAAAATATGTCATTGAATGCAAGAGCTACTTTGTGTAATTGTAATCGAAACATGATTTTTATTTTCGAAAGTTGACGCCATTATTATTTCATTCTTGAGCAGGTAATATCTAAATGGAAATTAATAGCTAGTGAAAGGGGAGGAGGGATATCAGGGATGTTCATTTTCTTATTGTTTATAAAGTGTTGCTTTTGACTATTTTTTCAAAACATAAATAGATCTTTTTTTCTGGATTGTGAGTATAATTATAATTATTATCTTTGATGGTGGCTAATATATAGTTTTATATTTATATTCAAAAATTATAGATCTGATTTTGTGATTACAACTTTCAATTGCTTTGTACATATTGATTAATTTATATTAAATGTCTAACTAAACAATTAGAAATTTATTGACCATTCGTCAAAGCCGGATCATTGTTATTGTCCAAGTTGGATGGAGAGGTTTGCATTTGGCTGGGCAGATCATTTGCAGACATTGCAAGATAAATAAACAGAATAAATAAGGTAATAAAAATTGGCTGGAGTTATTGTTAGTTCAATGGAAAGGGATATGAATTAATAATGATTGGAAGACACTTATAATTAATTATTCGATAATCAAGACCTACAACCCACTGGAGAAATCTTGTTCATTCAGTAAATAAGAGAATAGAATCCTCTTGCCATCTATTCTATAGTTGCCCTTTGTTGGTCCGCTTCCGTACAGCAAAGGAAGGTGCAGTGTTCAGCACTCTTGGAGTGATTATTTTGGAGAGTGACTGGCTCATAATAAAGAACCCGGTATTGAAAGAAAATAATAAAGAATATCATAACAGACTTCCTACTATTAATTTATGAACATGGATAGAGAAGTAGCTGTCCCACACCACTATTATTAAACACATTAGAAAATAATATTAAGATGGTGACATGGTTTGGAATATCATCTGATTAATTTTATTTTATTTCTTTTACACACGCGCACTAGCCTTCTTGTCCGTGACCTGTTGTTTCTACCTTGTGTTTTTTAATTATCATTATCTCACATAGGAATCTTTGAAGTTCTTAGGGTAAGGATATATTAAATTATTATTATGTTTCTACTTTTAATCTAATTATAATTGTTCTATTCTTCATTTATAATTCTTTATGTATTATAACTATTTTGTATCAATTTAAAGATGAACCAAAATAAAGGGTATTTATTTATATATAAAAATAATACTTTTCATAATGTTGAATTATTGAATTGTAATTGCATTTATTATAGTAGATTGAAGTATAATAAAATTTATATCAGATGTGACACATTCAGTTTTGAGCAATATTACAAAAAAAATAATAAGAAATATTACTTATATCCTTGAAAATCAACTTTTAGGTAATATTTTAATCAAAAGTTTTGAAATAAGTGTTTTTTTATTGATAATTATAATATGCCAAACATAGAAGGTTGTAGCTTCTTTATGCTATAAAATCTCCGTTGTAAGAGTCCTGTTTAGCAAATTTCTTCAATCTGGCTTAAGGAAGCTTTAATATTTATCATGGTTATGTGATTAAGGTATGTAATATATAAATAACTACCATCAATCAGATTTAAAATGTGAGATATAATGTACAAAAAGGTAAATACTCAATGAAGGTTATTGCTTTGTTTTCATGTACACATTATTTAATAAAAAAATCCTTTCATTTCAATTATAACTTTCACTTTTCCTCCTTTCTTTTTTTTTTTTTAATATTTGTCATCAAATGGATTAGATGCCTAAACTTGTAAAAAAATAATTTCATACACAAAATTTTATAATCCGCAAACCAACAAGTGTTATATATTGATTTTCTTAGGATTTTATAATTATTATTTCACTCTTGAGGAGAGAATATATAAGTGTAAAGTAATTAGTAGTACGTATGCTCATATAATCCAGAGAGTAAAATTGATGAATTGTTTGTAGATAAGATGTAAATCCTTGTCTTACTCAGATGTATAATTGATGATAGTCAATAGAGTAATTCCTGCCTATGATATTACTAATATAGAGTTGAGTCTGGATTAGTTTTAAAGGGGTCTTGGCCGCAAGTTCCTTAGGCAATTATCTTAATTTGGGGTTTCGTTGGGTAACTTTAACAAAAAGAAGGTAAATAGTTAATTAGGGGAGCGGCCTTTTATAAAAAAAGAAAAATCACTTAAAGAAATGAAATAAAAATTGAAATATGCACCAAAATGAGAAAAAGGCCTACAAATAAAAAGTATTGACTTATTTAGAAAATAAACATTTTAAAAAATGTCAGGCTTATCATAACATGTTGCTTTTTTGTTTTGCTTATCACATCACTAATATTTGGAATTTACAATTTCTACATTTGTCCACCATCTCTCCAAGATTAAATGAAGCTCAATCTAATCATTTATAATATTAAGTTTAACTCATATGAAATAAAGACTACAACAGAACCAATAAGTGTAGCCATAAATCTTTGTAGGCGGTGTTAGACTTGAGAGGAAATTTTTTTCGTCCATTGTATAATGTCAGTTGCAGATGTAAATGTATGTATGCATACATTTTTACAATTTTATTATTTATGAAAGTATAATTTTCATATACATACATACATATGTATGTAAGTACGAATACAACACTTAAATATATCATTTGTCATATTCCATATTTTAGCATATTAACAACTTTTCTATACTGTAAAAAGTTAAAAGGATGTTTTAACTATGTAACAATAAAAAAAGGCTTAAAAAATATAAAAGGGTATAAAAAAATCAATTTGTACAATTTTTAGGATCAAAAAAATTCATAGACATAATTGGAAACATGTAATTAATGGATCATCAAACTGGAAGGGGGAATACAAATTTAAATAGAATTTAAATGGTAAAAAAACAATACTCAATTCGTCCAAAAATTTATAAAATGCGTAAAGAAGAATGACGAAACCCCACTGGTGATGCTTTTCTCGAAGTCTTGTGATCTGGAAGAGGCCAAAATCGTCCAAAGTCTTGGTTTGTTGAGAAAAATAAATATAAAAAATTGAGAATAATCCCAGTCAATCGATGAAGGTTATCAATAAAAGCCAACAGTACTAAATTTTTGCACATTGCAAGGTACAGCTTGTAACCCTATCAAACAGGGAGAAAAGTGTGATACACCCCAAGGTGTGTTCCTCTCAGATAAGATTGTTTTTGTTAAAACCAGAAACATAACTTAATGAACAATAGATAATGGATAAAAAGTTTTTATAACTTCACTAGGATCATGTACAAAAGTTACCGAAAGTTTTGCTTCCGGGAGTTGTTAGCAGCAAATTAGCTGCACGTTATGCCGCCCATTTTATTCAACCAGGTCAATGTTTAGGTCTAGTTCAATTTTTTACGCACCAAATTCTTCTCCTGGATCTCCAGCATCATGAAAAAACCACTTTGGATCTTGCAACAAGACAAAGCACCCTTTCACGCCAGCAAAAGAATACTCGATTTTCCTGATTCTGAGAATATGATGAACGTCCCACAAAGTTCTTGGCATTCTATCTCGCCAGAATTGAACCTTATAAACTATTTTATCAGGGGCAATGTTGAACGGGTTTCCAATGAAGGTAACCACATAACTCTAAGATCCCTAATAGCTGGGATGAGGAGAGCATTCTAGGCTTTACCCAATGGGACAGTCAGGAAGGGAAGGTGGACTTTTGTAAATGTGCAGTGTGAGTTAATGAACAATTTTATTGATTAAATGTAAAATATATGTTATAATGTTGATTTTATGAATATTTAAATAGAATAGGTTAAGAAATAAAGACACAGCAGTGTTATATATTTTTTTATCGCCTTGCGAATATTTATATGAACCACCTTTTAATTAATAATTACTTAACCATTAAAAATCCAAACGAACGGAATACATCCTTTGTGACATTTCCTCACTCTTAATTAATTTTTAGACTCGGATAATTCAACAGTTATTTATGGTCAATAATCTAAAAAATAACATAAAATCCAAAGATGCCAAAGTGTTCATGTATAGAGTTGTTAAAAATATTAAATATAACGCGTTCCAAACTTATTCTTAGTTATAACGTGAACAGTTTGTTTTATTTTCCTAAGCTGTAGTCATTATTCTTTAATTCTTAAAGGGAGAAATGGAAAGTAAAGTAAGACTGAATGTTTGTTCTGGATTAATATGTGTAAGTTCTTGTTGAACACAGAATAAAATTGAAGATTGACAGGTGAATAATATATGTTTATGTATTTACTAGATGATAAGATTACCTAGTTACTTAGGATTTGAGTTTATTTTCTTCCTCGCCCTTTCATAGCTGCTTACAGTTAACCTATTGTAACGTTATGAATGCTAAGGTAATTTTTACATTGTGTAATATTTTTCAAATTTTCAAGTTTACCACGTTAATTTTAAGAGTTTTTTAAAATTTTCGGATAGGTCATGATTTTTATATCTTTATCCATAGTGACAGTTAATCAAGGGTAAATTTGTAAAAAAAAATGGGCAACTATTTAGCTAATGGTTTTTAACTCCTACAAAATCAATATTGTCAAACCCTAGTACATTAATATCATTATAGATAATCATAAAAATATTGGCACTCTTCTATATAATAGATTACAATATGCATTATTAATTTTATACTTTTCTTTATTGGGGCATATATTGTAATTACAGGTATTACAAAAGAATATTTATCAACCACAACATAAAATTAATAGACCAGTAATAAAAAAATGATTACTTTAGTTATGTTTGGTAATCGTGGATATGTTGGTATACGATCTTTTACGTTCATTTTAGTTCCTTCCTAAATCTTATGGACGTGATATGTAACAAAGTTTACCCAAAAATGTCATCATGATTCTATCTTACAAACCTTTAATATTGATAAGACTTATAAAAACAGTTATTAATCATAAATTAAGAATAATTACAAATTCCTACTTACATAATTCTTTTCCAAACCCACACTGAATAATTAAACGTAAGCGAACATACAAACGTTGCTTCAATAATATAGATTTGCTTTGTTAATGTAAGATTCCATTAATTATACGGGTTTTTTTTCTATATATATCATCTCTTTTTTTTGAGGGGGGATGGGACTTTTTTCACCAAAATATATATCAAACATATATAAACATCATGAAAAAAAAAAAAAAAAAAATATGGAGGAATGCTAAAATAAAATCATAAAAAAACACTATAGTTTAAAATTCTCCACTTCAATTATAGAATACCATTCCGTTTGTATCTTTTGAAACCATAAAACTTCGGGGAAAATAATCACAAAATATGTTAACATTCAGAGAGCTGAAACAAACATTTATTGTAATAATAAATTTCCAAGATCCAAACGACGTTTCTAAGGAAATTCTATGCTTTTCCAGATTCTTCTATTATGACATTTAGTTTATGATCATATTGAACCGACTAAGAAGGAAAATATAGAACCAAATCTGGGGCAAAGTCCCAATCCCAGGAATTTAACCTAGGAATACGCATGAAAAAGTTTTGCTTCCCAAATCACAGTTCATTGCCAGACGTAAGTCGACTTGCCGTAAGTGCTTTCGAACTTAATAATGCTTAACTCTCTGGACAGATTACAGGGCTAAGATTTCTTAACCGAGAAATCCCGAACAAAATATGGGCTTTCTTGTGGTGTGAATGCAAACCCACCAAGCCCAACACCTCAGAATTATGTTTCAATTAAAAAAAAATTGAAACCGCTTAACACTCCAATAATGTATGTAGGACTGAATTGTACTTAGATCGTCACACAATTCTTAGATCATATTGACAATTGAACCTGGGTAGTAGATTTAATTAACTTTGGCCTATAAAAGTTATATTCGGCCTTCTTCAATATTTGGACTAAATTTGAAATCAATATCTATTTAATGGATCTTTTTTACGGATCCATTTTTCATGCAATTTAATTAAATAGGTTCTGTGGCCCATTAAAATATTTCAAGTGACAATGCGACCCATAATATAAAAAAGTTTAGACATCTCTGGTCTTGATTTAATGTCTCTTTTAATTTCTAACCACACAATTTGTAGTTTAATAGGAACTTACCATGCTGCACTGTATTTTTTATCTGTCTAAATGGCGGGGTCCCTATTTTAACGAAATATTTAGGAATTATAACTAGAAATGGATAAATACGGAGAAAATTACAAACCTTCCAAAGCTAAAATACCCAATTTCATAAAATGATTAATGGGCCTAGCAAACCGTGTAGAATTTATTATGGTAATGAAATCGAACAGTGACAATCCAAATTAATTTGGCGCCCTATTCCAGATATTAGCAAATGATATGTATATTCCATATTATATTCTTACACAAAGCGGAATTTATTACATGCCTTAGACATTTATTATATTCTGAGAAATAATTAAAAAATATAACATCAATAGCCAATGCAAAATATAAACTGAAATTTGTACAAAATGAAAACTGTAGACAGGTGTTGCAAAATAAATTATAAATATTACAGCAACACGAATATATGTATACCGTTGAAATACAGTTCTTAACTTGTCGAAGCTGTGCGTTCATTTTAGTATTAATTTTGTCCTCTCACACAGCATGCCCCTCCCCTCACCCACCCCAAAGTCTTGCATTAATGTCTCTTACAATAAAAAAATAACTGTCTTAATGGGCTTAATTATATAAACAATCTAAGAAAACTGTGGCTATATGGAAAACGAGCACAGAGTAGGAATTTACAGCGTTTTGAAAAATCAGCAACCCATTAAAAATAAATCAGAGGCCTCTTTAAAAAAAATCAGGCACAAATTAAAAAAATGAAACCCGACTGGGCCTGACAACCAAAATTAAATTCCGACCAGTCTCAAATATTATGGGACTAACTGGGCCCAACTATCATATTTGAAATATTGAACTGACCCGAAATTTGGGGTAAGTTAAGGCTCACACTCTTTTCCTTTGGGCCCATTATATTTTTTGTTTAGTTGCCCTATCATCAATTATCAAATGAATCAATTTTTTTTAACTTTTTCATCAATTATAGTTTATTATCATCATTCTCGCACAATGTATTTATTAAGTGTTGAAGTCGCTCATAATTGTTTTCAAACGACATGATATTAATGTCTAAAACATAACTTTTTATAACTTTTTCAAAAGTTAAATTTTTTCTTTTAATTATGGTTTTATACATAGTATACTAACATATATATATATATATATATTTTATTTTTCTTTTGATCACAAGAGGATTTCACATATCTATGCATTAATTTTATTTAGTGATCTTTAGAGATTTGAAATTTCTAGAAATCCTCACGATCGTCCAAAAATATAAAATCTCTGAAGATCACTAAATAAAATTAATGCATAAATATGTGAAAATTCTCTTGTGAAAAATACATATATATTGATATACCATGTGTAAAACCATAATTAAAACGTGAAAATTGATTAAATTTAATTTTTGAAAAAGTTACAGAAAGTTCTGTTTAGACTTTAATATCATGTCTTTTGAAAACAATTATGCTTATAACTTTGAGAGACGATATTTGTGTTATGACTATAACAACATTATTGATCTTCCAAGCTATAAATCAAGTGGCGAAATGAAGATCATGTGATCAATATTATTACAAAGTTGTGCACTTGGTTTTTGTTCGCAAGGAGCGTTGAATTTTAATCTAGAACTAACTACGCAGCCTCTGTGAATAACTTTATTAATTGAATTAAATGTGAATTTTACAATAGGAAGATGAAGTAGCACACAGCACAAGGTAAAATTACAATAGAAGATATTGTGACGTCGTATGAGGTATCATAAAAAACAAGATCCTGGGAAGGGAAAATATTTCACAGAGACTACAAGACTTACAGGAGCGTGTTGCTACTTTGTTTTAAAACTTTAGTACTTCTGCCTCGCTAATATGTTTGAATGTTCAAAATAGTGATAAATAATTAACAAAATCTATTTTAAATGCTCTTACAAATATGAATGAACTAATTTCAAAACTAAATTTTTGAATTTTAAAAATTATACTCTATAAAGTCTTAGATAGTTGTATTTAAAATTAAACAGGAATTGTAAGTATAAATGTTAGCAATTGAAAAAATTATGTTACCAAACATTATAATACGAAGCTTTTACATGAGCAGAGAATAAGTGTACATATATTTCATTTTGATAAGTATAATTAAAGTTATGACTCCAGTAATAGATTTCTTTGATACATTAGGAAAATGAGAAAATGTTTTTGTTTTGTTCAGCTAATTCATTAATAAGTCCAATTATATATATACAGAAGTATATAGTCATTACGTAATAATATTTAGTTAGGGAAGACTAGGAACAATTGAAGCAGTTCTTTTTTCTCGAATGCAAAAAAATCTAATGGTTTTCAAAATTAAAATACAAATTAAATAATAAAATGAAGGCTAGAGTAAAATAAAATCAATAAATTTGTTGCACTTTTCTTTAAGGAATTGGTTACAAACTGTTTCGTCGAAGTAAAACTATTATTTTTTAAATTAATTTAGTCAGTTTTTATTGTTTTTCCAGTCATTTAAATCATGTTCAAGGTAAATGGCAATACCTAGCATTGCTCAAATTTATTAGGCGTCAAAAACATACAGATCGACAAATCTGGCTTTTTTTTAATAAAAATATGTTGACTCTTTTTCGTTTTACCCCCGCCAACGAAGTTGAACAGAGATTATGTTTTCTACTCTGTTTGTCTGTTGATCACAAAGATTACTGGGACAAGTTATTAATCGTTTTTCACCTAAATTGGTACGAAGATTATAAATAGTCATAGTAAGAGGCTATTAAAATTTGAGGGGTCAAAGTAGCATAAAACGTTAAAAATTCATAATCTATAATAAATAAATCTGAACTAATTTGATCACAAAGATAAAATAATATTATATTGGAATACAACTTTTCAATTTATGACGATAATCTGTCTTCAAAAAATGGCATACTACCCGACGATCATTTTCAACGTAGTACAGCATCGAATATGTTATTGAATAATAAACACATCAAGGCCATAGTCCCAAGAGCTACATAACAATCTTGCGATCTTTAGAGAAAAATTAGCATATCCGGCAGAAGCAAATATAATTATTACTTTCAGATTTTACCCTCAAATGGTTATAGCATTAGTAGGCTTTGAATCAGTGAGAGCTTGGAGCTTAACAGAAAAATGTATTGCTCGAATTTTTTGGCATGATTATCTCGATAAAACAAAAAATAAAATTGTGCCTTTAATTTTTATTAATGTTGAGCTTTGTCATGTACCTCATTGTTCAACGACAAAAAATCTACAAATATTGTAACAAAAGGGCATTCAGCGAATGAGTGCCAAACACTATTAAAAAGCTTCACATATTATATGCAAAGGCTATTAGTTATTCATGAATCCAAAATATTATTGCAACTAATTTTCATAATTTTTAACTCAAACTCTATTTTTTTAATTGTTGCTTCGGTTAGGATGACAGTTGTAAAATTCAAAGAGTCCCATACTAATGCCTACTATTTCTTGGTAGAATATTTAAATATATTCAATGAATAACAAACATATCTTGAACTCAATTTTAAAGGGACTAAGCCTTGATAAATTGAGTCAAAAACAAACAGTCTTACAACTTCCCCTCGTCACCCCATCACATGTACGGTAATAAGGAAAATTATATTTTACAAATTTTTTGTAGGATCTTAATTATTAAAGTAGCTATTATACAAGAGTCTATTTTTAGTAAATTAATTAATTAATCCATAAATTGCACTCAATTATTAGATTGCCCATTAGTCAAAGGAAAGTAGAAAACAGATATTTTAAGGTAAAAATATGTATTAAATACATTTGAGTGTAATTGCAATGAAATCGTTTACTTTTCCTTATGAGTATATATGTAATATGGGTTGATGTGAGAATTAATTTTTTATAACACTTGAACTTAATCCAAATATAATTTTATATTTTCAATCATATTTTGGTTCATTTTGATTACTTACACAAGTCAACAAGAAAAAATCTTTAAATTTCAAATTCAATTTTATTATAGGGTGGTCCATTAAAATTTGATCACTTTCTAGTTCAATAATTAATTAATTTTGAGTGATTCAAATTAATTGATATTTCTTTATCTGAAAGCATCAACAAATAGATACAAAACAAAACTAATTGTAGCTCTCTAGCTTAGATATAAGCAGAGAAAATGACACTTGAACGGATTGACAAATTTCCATTCGCACACTCCAAGCAGTTGTGCGTCTCAAAGACCACTGTCTGTACCGTCAACAAGACCGAATAGTTGGAAAGGATGAAGGGCTCTGTCAAAAAGACAAAACTGGACAAGAAGGAGTTCTAGAAAACAGCCCAGGCCAATCCTCTCAAGTCTGTTAGGGCCCATGCAAGATATCTCAGAGTTTCACACCAGATTGCCCAGAGAGCTATAAAAAAATAGGTCAAAAGTGATAAGATATAATTATCAACGTGTAAATAGGAAGTATGTGTAAATATATATTATTACATGAAATAAAGAATCAGTCTGCTCTAAGTGTTTGAAGTGTATTTATGGATATTAATTAAAACGTAACAAAAAAAGATTTGTGATGGTAAAGAGACCTCTTTTGACACCAACAATGAAAAAACCCATTTCTTCCCTTGCCAGACTCTTTTGAGTTCTTTTGAACTCTTTTTTTAACACTTTCAGCACCATACAATCCTGATGCCAACTCCTCGACTATACTTTTTGATGCATGTCATGGGGAAAACATCCAACCACAGAGGCCCTCAAAGTCACTGTCAGCCAGCACTGGGACGCCATGAAATCATTAGCAGCGAGTGGAAGGCCTTCCACCGCCGCCTGGAAGTCATCATTACTGCTAAGGGTGGCTATATTAATGATTAAGAAAGGTCTGACACACCACTGGTTATAGTGTTAATTTTGTTGAAATTCCAAAGTTAATTAATAAGTTATATATTTTAAAGTTTCAAATTCAAAATGCTCAGATTTTAATGAACCACTCAGTAGAACTTGTCAAACTGATCACGATTCTGTATTTTTTATTTTTATTTTTTATTTTTTTTGAATAAAACCTGGTTGTCCAGAATTTTAAATTGATTCTTTAAGTGGTTTTACCCAATTTATTTCACATATTTGAAAATGTAAACAAAAATCAAACCTTAATGGTTGAAATGGTTTTTTTTTCCTTCTTTTTTATGCTTATATTTTCCAAGATGTGAAATAAATTAGTTCCACGCCGACCATTCAACCACTAACAATGTCTACTTTTCTTATAGTTCTATAGAAAAATGTGATTAAATAACAACTTTTGAAATAGAAAACATTGGCATAAAATAATTCATTTGGGAAGTTTCATTACATACATTATAGTTAGAAAAGTTATTTGAACTAAGAACGTTTCGCATAAAAGCTATTATAACTGTTTATAATCCACGCTTCCTTTCAATGTGTAACCACTATTTAATAGACAGGTGAATTTTTTTCTTGGTGGCGATACACACAATAGTAGTGATACAAATCATGTGTATTTTTTAGCTCACCCGTTTTTTAAAGTTAACAAACCGAGCAGGAATATTATTATTTAATTACGGAGGAGTAAACATCCATTTCTACTACATACATTATATTATTGATGTATACGAAACGAGATTGAATATTTGTGTGTGCTTCTAAAAGACAGAGAGTAACCCTAAGAATTTGTAGCGGAGTTATAAGATTATTAGTCCTTGTTAGACTTACAGTAGAATTACGGATCGGCATCAGAGTAATTCTTACCTATGTCTTTGTTTATTTCATGCTCTCCACCGTCACAACTGCTACTTGTAGCTGATCTAAAGAAACATTATGACAGCTAAACTTCTCTCCTCCAAAATATTTTTCAAATTGTCAGGGGTTTTTATAAACATGCCAAAATGTTCCAAATTTGCACCACTGTACATTGAAGTTTTTCATTTCCCGGAAAACAAATTTTTAGATTTCGTAATTCTGGGAATTTTAGGGATCTTGTTCAGGGCTTAAGCTACAAAAAGAAGTATAAAGGAATGTTATCTACCTCTTTAAAAACAATTTTGATGCCAAATTTGTCAAAAGTACATGTTATTTTTATTTTTCGTCAAAAAATGAAAGTATGTTTCCGATCAAAAAAAAGAAAAAACATTATATGTAAAAATGGCTTTCATAAAAAAGAAACCTAATTAAAAAATCAAAAAAATTATTAAATTATGCAAAATAGTATCCTTAATTTTTGCCACTAATGAAAAATCAGGTTGTTCTATTTTTATATTATCCCTTATAGAGTGCAGGTTGTTTTATTCAGCCCGCATATCCTTCATTTCGAATTATGTAAATCGATCTAACTAGCAACATAAAAAATTAAATATTTAATCACGAAGGAGTTAATTTTTGGTGGAATTAGGGATGACATAACTATCTAATACATATCCCATACCGCAGGCTAAGAGTCAACTAGAGCATCACTTAAATCCATCTAACTCTGTTTTACAAAAATATTATACATATAAAATTTCTCATCTTATTCTGTTATAAAAACACATATTACATCTTTATATGAAATTTTTGTGCATACATGAAACGGTTTAAAAATAATTTATTAACACATAAATAATAAAGTGAGAGTTTTTTTTGGTTCTATTCTTAGTGTTTCTTTTCTTTTTCAAAGTATCAAAATTGCATTTTATGATGCACTTTTATATTTATGTATATCAACATATTTATAGAGTATATAGAATAAGAAAAGGGCTTGGAATCAATAATAACGTTGTTGCAGTAAAGTAGTTCGTTGGTAATAATTTATTAGCGATGCATACACTGCCCAACTTGTAAAGCATAAATCGTAAAAACATTCGACCAAAGGATCCTTCAAAAGGTATTTCAAGCTTTAATAAATTGAACATAAGCATTAAAAGTAGGATTTCGAAGGAGTTTTCGGTAGGCGTAGCCCCAAAAAATCCCGTCGGATAAGGAACTAATTTACATTCTATGTTAGACTATTCCAATATTGGTTTTTAGATTATTTTTTTTTTTTTCAATAGATAAAAGTATTTCATTAACTTCAACTTCTGTAAAGTCAATGCTCCTTAGTATTGCTCCACAAGTATTTCTTGTGACGAAAATCGGGTGCAGTTTTAGTTTGCTCTTTTGAAGGTGCTGTCCTTCTTATTTAATTCCTGAGGAATGAACTTCCTTTTGTATTTCATACAAAATATATTATAAACAGGATTTAACATTTGTGTGTGTTCATAAGAGAGAGAGATTCACCTTGAAAAATTATTGGCGATTTACTATTGTATGTCTTTGTTGGACCTCATAGTACAATTGAAGATAGACGTCAGAGTAGTTTTTGTCTATGCCCTTGTTGATTTCCTCCCCCTCCCCCCTCATCACAGCTGCTTGTAGCTGATCTAATGAAACTTCATGACAGCTCAGTTGGTTCAAAGATTTTTAGATTTAGCAAGAAAAAAAATCATTGTTCTTCAAAGTTCACTTTATATATGTACTGGCAAAGAGTTTCCTGGCGTTGCTTTGGCTAAGGAGGGAGCGGGAAATCACATAGACAATGGTTAATTATTGACTCATTGTTATTAATTTTGCTTAATGATTATACCTCTACATTTTAAGCGAGCATTATAATCAGTGATGTATGGAAATCTTGTGATTTTTTTAGCTGGACTGTTTTTTAGAATTGGTAATCTGAAGAATGAATTTTCTTTTCCTTAGTAGTTGTCATTATTATTTCATTTCGAAGTTTTGAATATCCGTTCCTATCTAGATTTAATTATATTCAAAACCTGATTGAACATTCGCGTATTAGGGAACGACATCGGAGAAATTTTAGCAAATGCCCTTATTTATTTCCATCTCTCCATCCTCCCTTGTCAGAGATAGTTGTAGCTGATCAAATGAAATGTACTGAGCATTATTACTTCTCTCCTTCAAAACATTCTTCAAATCGTCAGGATTAACAGGTTAATTTTAATCATTAATTATAATAGAGCCCCTGTATATCATATATTCATATGAAATGTATTATTATGAATATTGAAAAAAATATAATATAAACTTCATATAATATACCAACATATATACATGAAAAAATATATGTACATGAGAAATCCATTTTTCAATTCTTAACAATTAAATATCGAATCGAAATTTGCCAAGAAAAATGGTAAAAACTCTTTTCCAC
Organism: Lepeophtheirus salmonis; assembly: GCF_016086655.4. Classification (NCBI taxonomy): domain Eukaryota; kingdom Metazoa; phylum Arthropoda; class Copepoda; order Siphonostomatoida; family Caligidae; genus Lepeophtheirus; species Lepeophtheirus salmonis. Next base: position 4,383,058 of record NC_052136.2, read on the forward strand.
TAATTTTGTAAAAAGAAGTAATTTATAGCATTGACTGTTATTGTAAAGAGAAACACAAACTTAGCAATAAATTTTGGTACACCCAAAATCAAAAGGAATATGGTCGTCGAAAAAATAACCCTTCATAACTCGTTCATTTTTGCAAATATTGCAAAACTTAATTAATAAAATGGTCCGGAATTAAAAATATTACATCTACTATTATAATCTAAACTTGTATGTCCAAAATTCATCATTTTGTGTTTTTTCGTTATTGAAAATGAAAATCGATGTTTGATAAATAAAAGAGAAAAAAATTTAAAAAATATTCAGATATTTTAGTTAAGCATCAATTTTGGTATGTTTTATTTATATGCAAACGAATCCCCAGACAAATTTCTACAAATTTTATTTGATATACGAATCTACCCATTGGAATCCATTTTTATTTTTTTTTGCACATGAAAAAAAACCGACATTGCAATTTTCACCAATTTCTTTTTTTGCCAATAACTTTTTTAATCAACTTAAAAAAAGTAGTTATTCGGTTTTTTGTTGCTGATACGCCAATTACTTTTTGATTTATAACTGAACCCCCTATCTAGTCTCCTTGAGCTCCCAAAAAACGTTTTTGCGCTTTGGGAATAGAATAAGCCCCCTTTATATGTCCCCCTTCCAATAATTGACATTCCAGTCTTAACTTGACCAACTTCAAAAGAGGAATCCATGCAAAATTTTAGCTCATAGATTCGACGGTGTTGGCCCACAAACTATATTATATATATATATAAATATGCAGATAACATTGTATGAAACCTCAAATTACTTTTATGAGAATATCTTCTCTTCAATCTTTTACCCGAAGATATATTTGTAAACAACACATATATTTGGGCAAGGAATAGTTGATACATGGAACGTTCACTCCTTTTATCCTTTCATATTTGTTTTAACAATTTAGGCCAATTATTTTCTGATTTTCTATAATTAGAACAGTTGTAAAATTAAAGCAAAAATTATATTAAAACAATCGTGTAATGAACCTCTGAAAAAATTAAAACAGCTTTTTTTTTATTTTTTGTTATTTTAATGTCAGAAAATAAATAGTTCTAAGTTTAAAAAAAAGTATATTTATCCATTCCTTTTTATTTCACCCTGCAACTCGGAAACTCTCTACTACTATATGCCTAAAATTAATCTATTTATATTAGTCATAATATAATGTTGTTAATAATTTTTGGGGCTAAGCTCCCCCCTCCCCTCCAATAATGAAAGCTAGTGACGTCCCTGTTGTGTACTTTACCCTGAATAATGAAAAAGGAATAAGATGTTCTCAATGATTTGCAGTTCCTCTGTTTTATCAATCATAATATAACAAAATTATTACCTAATTGAAAATATAGTGTTTGAACAAAAACAGGGAACATTTGACCCAATTTCGAACAAAAAGTATATATTTTTTAATTAAAATGGCCTCTATCTCTCCAAAAATGACCAAAGAGGTCTCAAAATTTCCTAATGTATGTTGTTTTTTTTTACTGTTCTAAGAGGAAAAATTGTTTGAACAGGGAAAAAAAAAAAAAATCGAAAACGGGAGAGTCCAATGTCTATGCACCCATATTTATCATAAAGTGGGTTTCAAATCCCTTCTAAAAATGTATTTACTTTATATGAATATTCAAGGTACTTGAACGATCATTACAAAATCTAAATAATCTAAATCGAAATAAATAAGTTTTCTACTAAAATTTACAGTTTTAATTTGATAAATATATCAACAATAAGGTAAAATAATTTATATTCCACAATTTTTTTGTGAAATATATCCTCTCCTGCAGTGATAACTACTTTAATATGGAGTGGAAACTAGTAAATGCCATCTTGATACATACGTCAGGAACATTGTTCTAAACACGGGCTATTTCTCATTTGTGATTCTCCAAATTTGGTGGAGGAGTAGAATTGCACACTTTCTTGAGAATATTTTACCAGAAATAGTCAATCACGTATAGATCAGGGAACGAGGGAGGCCACTTATTCGAACGACAAAATTTACCAGCATATTTTCATCTTTTTACTTACCGCAGATGCTGTTAGAAGGTGTCAAAAGACTCTAAAGAAGCTTTTGAGGCCAATGTCTTGACAACCTTCCTGATTTTTCTCCGACTGACCTTCACGTGTTTAACTGGGTAGCGAAATAAGATGGCGGGGTTAAGCTTCATTTTAGCCTTCAAACTGGCAACGAAATCAACATTTCCCCATCAACTCTAACTAGACTATGAAGACATCCCAGAGTTTTTAATGACCTTATATACATAGTAGACAGTCTTTAGATAGACTTTTACAATCTTGGAAATGTCATTTTCGTCTTCTTTTTGCTTCCTGCTCTTCTATCATTCAGAATAAAAAATAATATAAAACAAAAGAAGCCAATTTCAGTATTACATCAAAGTAAAGTTTGACCCAATATTACTTATAAAAGTTTTACGTACCCTGAACATATTTTAAGTTAAAACGAAAATTACAAATTATAAAAGTAATTGATTTTAGTTTTTTGAGTAAATTATATATTTAATGTAGGTAAATGTCAAAAATAATACCTTAGTTATTATAGGTAAAAAATAATTTACTTCTTTCGAAAAGTTAAAATCTACTTTCATTTATTTATTTTTGAATGAAAGTTTGTTGAACAATATTATATACTTTTTACACTAGGTATTATGTAATATTTATGTTTAATTAGAAAATAAAGATAGATTACACAATGAATTATTATTTTAAAGGAAGGCTGTAACATAAACTTATTATTGTTATTCAAGCCGTAAAAATATACTCTTACAAATTAGATTTTTCATTTTATTTACTTTCTTTTTAAATAAGAGACATTTTTAAGAAATTGTAATCAAAACATTGTAATATTTAAATAATATTTCATATAAATCAATGTTTTTATCCCTGTTTATTAACTTTGATGTTCATCTATTTAGTTCTTTCATGTCGAAATAAGCCTATAAATTGTAGTTATACTTTAAAAACCTGTTTTTTTAAGTATTTAAATGTAAAGTTTACTATTTTTTAAGATTTAACCGTCATTTTCGTGTTCTGTGACTTAAATAAGAAAAAGGAATGAAGGCTTTAGTCTGAGGATCTTCCAAACCCAGAAATTTGTTACATTATGTTAATCATTGTGAATAATCGATATAAAAAAATGTTATTTAAGCCCTACTCCGTATTCAATCAAAGATAATAATTTAGAAAAAAAATAATATAATATTTAATATTTTTAAAGAGAATTATTGATTCATAAAAAATAGTTATAAGATAATATCGGCCCGTGTTTGAAAAATAACAATAATAAAAAGAACACAATTTTCAAAACTTAAAGTTGTTTGAAAATCTGTAAAACTTTAAAAAAATTTATTTTAGATCAATTTAAAAATCATTCTATAATGTTTTTAAAAAAAAAAGTTGGAAATGAACGGGTCTACCCTATCGGCTTTTTCTTTCATCAGTAAATAAGGCGAAATAAATTACTTTTAATGAATAGAAAAGAATAATATAACTTGACACTTATGTCTTTCTATATTATGTAAGAAAGTCATCCATACAATACTTACAAAATACACATTGGAGAAAGTTATCTTTGGCATTTATTGAAATTAAAGATGAAAAAGACAAGGAATTTTAGAACTACAATTTATGTGAGAAAAACAAATTTTGTCTTTCTGTCTATTTGTATATATGACAATGAGTTAGCAGATCCACTGCATATAGTGCTCCAAGATGTATATCATAAACAAACACAAGAAAGAAGTAATGATAATTACAAAGTGAGAAATATGCATATATGACTAAGAATAGCTTGTCATTTATTTTTTTTTACCTTAAAAACTTCAAAGACTCCTGTGTGAGATAATAATAAAAAACATAAGTAAGAAATAACAGATAGAGCACGATAAGCCTAGCGCGTATGTGTAAAATAAATATTACAAAATTAATCAGACTACTTAAAAAGCTATGTGCATCAAAAAAGGGTCATCAAGTTAATATAACTAAATAGTTTTCTTAAATTATAAAAAGTACAAATTCAAAACATAGGTGAAACCATAGTAATTACATTGTATTTATACAATCATTATTCAACTCAAGCATTAAAAAGCCTCTAAATGTGTTTAAATCCTTATCCAAAAAACTTTTTTTTTTGTCGTAAAAGGACCTAGTTCAAAAACTTTTTTTTAATAATATCTAATAAATATATAATTGGATTAAGTTATCGGGTTTTGTACATAAAACATTTAAAAAACTATAAATAAATTTTTCATAAAACATGTTATCGTCTTCTAACATATAATATTAAATAGCTAAGAACTTAGAAAAATTATGTTTAAATTACTTGACTGATTTCTTGCTAATCCTTGTATTTATTGTTAGAAATTTTTTTAATATGATATCTTTGTCCTGAAAAAAGAGGATTCGAATACTGCTCTGTTATCAACTTATTTATGCATAGCTTAATATAGTCATTATTACAACTGTAAAAAATATGAGCTAAAACGAAAGCAAAATTTTTTGTGGATGCAGCCTGGACAATTTTTGTTTTGTTATTAATTTCCCTGTTTGTTTGTTCGTTTGTTTCTTTCTGAGTCACCAGGATTACAGCAAAAGTTTCCTGATCAAATTTGGTATGAAGATTATAAATGGTTATATTTTAAAAGGTCATTACATTTTGAGAGGTGAAGGTAGCATGAAACGTTAAAAATTCATAATCTATATAAATATGGAACATATTGAAGTACAGAGCTCAAATTAACATCATTGTATAGGTTTAATACGAATGCTTCATATACCAAAATTTCCATGGTCAAGATTAATGGTAAAAGCCAAACAGAAGGTCGAAAACGCATAATTGACCATCACTTTTGAACAAATTTTAGATACGGAGATGAAATGCATAACATATATCAAAGTATGAATGCAATAGATATTAAATTTCCTTATATTCAACATTACTCATATTTAACTTTAACTTAGAGAAAAATGATAAAATACCATGGGCGGAGGTTTGCGCTCTAACGAGTGCCCATTCTAGTATAATATACTTTAGCATCCAACATATAACTGGCCGTGATTATTTTGTAACTACTACAAATGGGTGTCACCATTTAATAGCCTTGTCCCCTACATTAATTATCACTCCCATTTCTCCATGTGATCAATTGCCTTCCTTACTTTATCTCTATAGACAAATAGTATGGGTCTTTCTGAATGAATTGCATTAGGTATATAACTCTCCTTCAACAATATTTTCGTTAGTTCTCCATCCATTGGCTTTAACTTCTGTCCATAATTAAAAAAAAAATCGAATTCCCTCATCAATTACTTTTTAAATTGCTCCATATCTTCATTAATTTCGTTATTTAATGATGACATTCCATTCGGATGGAGAAAATTCCCTGGAATTAATCGAAGGTCTCTATAAATTCTTCTAATAAATATACTTTGGTAACATTCTTATATATCATAACAGTTTCTTCTACTCGAATATTATTATACAAACATGTTAGTTTGTATTTTTCTCGTAGTGCTCAATTTTGATCCATCGACACTTGATAATTGTTCTTCAAAAAGGTTCACCAGCGTTTTGGTACATCATTCCATACCCTTCAAATTATCAACACCTGCAACGCTTATTTCAGACCCAATATCCCACACTACTCCTATTTTTAAATATTTATTTTAATGTACATTACTTACAGGGATACCATCTAAGTTATTCTTTACACAACTTACTTTAAAGCATCAGATTTGAAAAATTATCTCTTTGATTTATACATTAACTTAATATGACATAGTTTTTGACATTGATTACATTTTTCCCATATGTAGGCATTTTTCTCAATTTCTATGATAATTTCATTCACAATAAAATTCCTTTGAGATTTTCTTAACTGTTCCTATTTATGATTTATTTTTATACTTGATATCGAGCTTGACTTTCTAGACAAAGCTTCTAACTAAATGTCACCTTTTTCCTCTCTTCAACAAATGGATAGAACCTCTAAAAGTGATTTAGACAACAGGTATTTTTTTGCTACTTTATTATTAAATCCAATTATAATTAGTGTGGATATCCAGTCTTTAAATGACATCTCGCTTAATCCAGCATTTTTTGCTAGGCAACATAAAGCCATGTAAAATGAATCAAAAGACTCATCTTCACTCTACTTCTTTCCTATTAACTCGATCCGTTTCAATGCCACATTAATTTGTTTCATAATATATTTTTCCATCAGTTCTATGATTTCTTTTAAAGAATTTTCTCCATCAATTTCGAATGACATGACATTTCCTATCTTATGACTTGACAACTGCATTTTTCTTCATTTCATTTTAATTCCTAAATACCAGACCCAACACATAATTATCCCATTATGTCTTCCAATTTAAAAATTCCTTTTAATATAATGTAAATGTTCCTCAAGCTGAGGTGGAGATTATATAAGCATTTTCATTTTATTTTCGTTGCTTTTTTTTCTCCTAGGGTCGTTCTTCTATTATGTCATTATTTTTGGAATTAAATGCAAAAAAACATTTTTTTGCAGCATTTCACTTTGATGGACTCTTCACGAACTCGTTTTACCTTTACCATCGAGACCACAACCATTCCCAACATTGGATAACCATTCTTCTTATTTTATTTGATCCGTGTTAGATATCCTTCAAATATCTTGATATTCTTTGTAGAAATTCTATGTTCTTTTCCAAATTCATCCTGTGTAGGAATTCTTGAATATTTCCATTAACTTGATTTGTAATATTCTACCGACTGCGCCACGGTATGTTTATGACGATCCAATAAAGATATAAAATGATAATTATCTTAAATATGAACACAATTATATCTTTAACTAATAAGCAATTCAATATATATACAACGTATTGGTCAATCCCATATTATTAATGACTCTTCTGTCCAGTATCTTGTGCTAGAGAAAACAACCTATTTATTCAAATAATAGAACCCAAACATTTACTCCAAACGTAAGAATTGAATAATCGTCTATAACTTTGGAAAAATTGAGATTTGATTTCAGGCGATGGTTTTGAGCTCTATTTAGTTCAAATCTGTAATTTTTATTCTTTACTTAGACACAAGGTTTGTAAGCTCATGGACGATTAAAATCACCACTAAGGAGGATTGAAAATCGATATTATATATTGATTTCTGTTGAAATCGTTAAAAACCCTCTCATAGCTGCTTGTAGATAATTTAATAAAACGTCATGACAGCTAAGCTATCTATCCCCACCAAAAAAAAAAAAAAAAATCGTAATAATAACAGCAATTAACAACATATCGACTGGTCATATTTTTATAACTCTAGCCAATATGATCATATATATCATATAATCAACACTGAAGATGCCTTATGACTTACATAGCATTTTTCAATATAACTAGTAATAGTTATAATTAATAATTCAAAGTTCTAAAGGCCTCAACTTACAATCAATCATTTATTATAGACATGTATTGTTTATGTACTAATATTAATCAACATATCTGTCTATATTATGTATAAAAAGGATCATCTTGGACAATATTTTATTTGTTCTGAAGAAATTAACATTTAAAAAAAGAGTAGAAGCATACATCTATAATTTATTTTTTTTTGCGGTATTTTGCACTTAAATATTCTTGTAATAAACCTGATAATGGAATAATTTGTTGTAAACCAAGTGTTAATTAAACTAACTTTTAAAAAATTCATAAATGCATTATTCTATGAACGAACTTACATCAGGGAAAAAGTGTATTTCAGTTTTAGAAATGAAAAAAATACACAGAATTAACTTTATTTTTAATGAGTTGCGTAATTTTTTGAAGCAAGTATTCAATATTTATTCAGTTGTAGCAAATGACACATCTCTCTTATAGCATAAATAATTTCTTCAAAATATGAACTTTGTAAAATGTATACAACACATTGAGTCTTAAATAAATACCAGATCTAAAAAAACCAAAATTTAAACTCCCACTTCCTGAAGAACAAAAACTTTACAGATTGAAAATGCTAATTTTTTTATGAAACTATTTTAAATATAAGACATAAGGATTATTTTTTACATAAAATAGCCCAGATTGGTTGAAGGGACGGCATTTAATTTCCTATAAAAGTTCTTTCAGATAAGATTTATGTATTAAAACTTCGGACATTATGACCCATTGCTCAAGACATCATTTTTTAAGTGGAAATGCCTTCATATTTCATTCTGACATTGTGTTCAGAAGAGATAACCTTGAAGGTTGCAATATGGGCCGTAGTTGGGCAGCATTAAATTGCTCCTAAGAGACAGATTATACACCAATAACCTTAGGGCGCCATATTACTCTTCCCATCATGTGATGTTCCCGTATTTAGTCCCGAATCCTGTTCCAACCCAATCAATGACCTACTACACAACATTGGGGTCTAACTTAGGCTTTCTGCATGATTCAGAATGGCAAATCATATCTTACTTGGTCTCCATCCTCCTTTTTACACTGTATATAGTCACCTTGGTGTGTCCTAACTACCTTGCAATTCTTGAAGGAGTAGTTCCCTTATAGATAAAAGTTTCAGTAACAATTATTTTTTAACGTTCTTTGAACGTCATTGTTCTGACAGTTTCTTTTTCTGACTCACTTTTAATTTAAAGGAAGTTTAAAAAAACAAAATTAAAGAGAATTGTAAGCATTGCTTGTGTAAATAGTAAGTATGTGCAGAGTTGTAATGAAAAAACTATCTTTAATGGGAAAAAAGAATGTTGCGTGTGCTCTTTCTTCTTTTTTTGTTCATTATATAATTGGTTGTCATGGTGGTAACTACTATAAATGTAGAAGGTTCTCCCGTTAATAAAAAAAAATCATGTACTCTTAGACTATCACCGTCATATATCATTTCTTGACCATTTTTAAAATGAATTACATACCTATACTTTGTAATATTAAAATCTATATAGTATTTTAATCGATACTGTACTATAATATTATTGCTTGCCGTGTTGGGCAAGTTAATTCCAAAATACAATATATTTCATATTACTAGTTACTTGTAATACGTTTCTTTACAATATTACCTTCTGTGTAGATTAATAAGATCCTTATTACCAGGCATCCCATCAGAACATAAAGTGTACATTTCTGTGAGGTTCTGGTCTACTTCTCTGATAAATTGAAAATAGTGCAGGTATAACCACTTAGAAAATTTTAAATTATTCTACGTTGTTGCCATCTTGAAATCTCCAAACCAAATTGTCTTCTTCCTCTTGTGTTGATTCTCCTCTTTATTTACGGCTGTTGCGCCTGTGTTGTTTTTTTGATAACTCCGCGCCTGTGAGACAGCTTGGATTGTAACGCTTGTTATCGGACTCAGTAACTCTAACAATATTCCCGTAATATACTTAGTAGCGCGTTATGTTACTCCTGTTACTGCATAATGCAATAAATTACAGTAACGCGTTACGCCCAACACTGTTGCTTAGTAATATTTCATTGAAGGCGTAGCTATAAATTTGTATTTCTGTATGATAGCCAAAATTTCTTCATATAAATTATAAAATGTCTAATATATGTATTGTATAAACGACGAGGGATCAACAAGAAGAAATTGTATTCCTGATCTTTTGGAAACGAAGCATAAGTATAGCAAAACTTATTACTTTGTTTATTTATCAAAATGAATACATTATGAAATAGCCATGACGTATCAAGCGAGATTATGGAATTGACAGATGACGAACAAATAAATATAATACTTTTGTATTAGTGAGGTAACGCTGTGATAGGAGCAATCATATTTTCTTCCCTTGAGGATACAATGAACATTTTATATAAATTACTTAAACAATCAAGAGGGTAAATTGCTCGCCTACTCGCTTCTTCTTTTCTATTCCGGTAGAATTGGTTATCTTTTCTGTTAATAAGTGATCCAATTGTTACTTGACGGCAACATCTCAAGATTTTTAATAATCTCTTTTTCTATTCCTTAAAAAACCAAATACAAAAATTTATAAGCCCAAAACTTGAGAACATCCAAGCTAAAATGAAAATGAAAATTATCACTCACTAAAGTAACTAAACAATCAAAAAAGTCTTATTGAATTATGAAATGTCGATGAGATGAACATCAATTAAAATATTTTATAAGAGTCTTTAGGAATTTTAATTTTTGTGAAAAACAGTTCCTTTCTTAATCTTTTCCCTTTTAGTTAATATAGTTTATTTTTATTTTTTGTTAGCTACGTGTCTAGTTTTTCACAAAACCTATGTGTAACAAAATACGCGCCATTTCTGACATCGGAGACACTTACAAAGATCTAGTTTATTTTCTTTATTTTTAATATATGATCAGAAATTTTTTACCGTATTCACAAAACCTTTTTTAGTAGCAAAAATGAAGTAACAAGATTTGTTTGTCACACCTGGTATAACTACATATTATATTATTTATTAATATGGAAGATGTTTCTAACATGGACCCAACAATGGGGTAACCATTACCTACAACAAGTGGGGAGAGAGGGTTCGATCCCAAAATAAAGTCCCGAAGAAGGAACCAAAAAGAGACTTGGAAGAGGCCAAAAACAAGAAGAATTCTAATACAAAAAAGAAGGATTCAAAGTAAGCCCCTAGCGTTATGAAACAAGGGAGAGAAGGTCCAACTAATGAAACCTCTTATTTAATGAGGAATAAAATTCCTCATCCTCTAATGCCTGTTGAGAACAACTAAGGAAATATAAAATAAACCAGGCCCAAAAAAAGAGCTGTCTCTACGCTGACATTGTTAAGGAGGCAAACTAAATCTTAATTATAAGAAAGGACAGTGACCATATTTCCATCATCGAAAGGAACAAAGTTATTAAAATATGTGACACAGACTACGTAGGTTGTCTGTCTGCACCAATAAGCGACCTAATTCCTAACTACCAAGGGTGTCGCTTTACGTATAAAAGAACAGTCAATGATGATGCTTCTGGACAGTATTTCCAATAAAGCATAATACAAAATACACCTCTTCTTGCAACCTCATGGGATGAAGCAGAGCGAATGAAGGAACTCAAAAAATAGAACAAATACCCCACGCGGCTCGTTCGTGGGGTGACTCGTAACATTGGAGATGATGCTCTTTCTCGCATTATGCTCATTTATGTAATGATCTTTAGTTTAAAGGTAAGCTGAAACATGTAAAATCTGAAATTAGTAACTTTGTTCAGGTACTCTACATTAGTGTGCCCTGTGAGTGTATTTTTTTGAGCTATGCAAACACAAGAGGAAATAAAGTTCTAAGTAAGTTTTGTAAAAATTAACGTCTTCTCAGATTTAAACGGTATGTCTAAAATAATACAAAAATGAATTTTGAGAGTTATTTTATGATTAAAACAAGAATGGGCACTCGGTAGAGCGCAAAACCTTCGCCTATAGTAATTCTTTGTTGTGGGTTTCACCTTGGACTTTGATCTTGACCTTTCAAAATGTAATGGCTTCTTACTGTGAGCATATATAATTTTAGTACCAAGTTTGATCCAACAGATCCGTAACTTTTATTTTATTTTCTTATTAAAACCAATGATACTAAAGTTTTGCATCATTTGGAGGCCCTACAGGTCTTAAATTGCAATTGATAGACTACACTTTCAGAATAGCCTTAGCAGGAAATGTGTATTTACAAAATCCAAGGAAAGCACCCATTATTCAACAAGAGGAAGAAGAAGTGGAGGGGGACACCACAAAACCAATTAAGGAGATCATTGTAGAGAAACTGACACAAGAGGAGAATCTCTGGAGAACATCATTGAAGAAAACAATATGACTGTTATAAACAAAGGGAACGATCCTACTTTCATCAGCCAACGAACCAGTTCAACGACCGTCATCACAATCGTGAATCAACATGCTTTCAACAAATTGAAATAAAAATAAAAGGATGACACGTAGATCTAAGACCATCATGATATGTAGTTTTTGAATGCTGCAATTACTTACATGCAAATTGCGGAGTATTCTACAAATCTTAAAAAAACTGACTGGGGCATTTTCAGGTCCCAGACAAAATCAGCGTCATTACCAATTATAGGTTCAACCCCAAATGTTATTGATGAGTGTGCTGAATCGCTTAACAAGGCTATCAACATGCCATTACATATTGGATGTCCAAAAAGAAAAAATATCTGAGTGAAATCAATTCACTGATGGACCACACATCTTGCCAGCCTAAGCTATAAACATAGCAAGCTTGAACCAAAGCGTCATCGTAGTTCCCACAGAGATGAATACCGTATCGCATATAATGTTTATCGTTCAGCGCTTAGAAAAGAGCAAAGATAATCATGGAGGAGTTTCTGCAGCAAAACATTTTGCTCTAAATATAAGATTTCGAAAAACGACAAACAACTCTATTGGTCTTCTTAAAACTGATCAGGGATACACACAATCACCTGCCGAATCCATAAAAATACTGATGGAAACTCATTTCTTACAATGTACACTCAGCACGTCTTCTGGAATAAATAATTTTAACAATGACTTCATGGAAAGTAATAAGGTCAAGGTATCCTTCAACCCCCATGGCTCATTCAAAAGCTCGGGACCTGATGAACTGAAACCAGTTGTACTGCAGCGACTTGGGGACAGTATCATTGCCTATATCTCATAATTTTATAAAGTAATCCTCATCACTGGTTATTCACCAAGTTGCTGGTGAAAATTGAAATTAAATTTTTCTGCCACAACCAGGTAAAAAAGATTACAGCCTTGCCAAATCCTTCAAACCGATTAATCTTTGCAACTTTTATGCTTAAAGGACTTGAACAGATTTTACACTGCAAGTTGCAGAAGTGATTTCATCACTCCACTCACAACATGCCTATACAAGGGGACTGAGACGGTTCTTCCACAAGTGACCGATACCATAGAAAAATCCATCTATCTACAACAACCTACACTTTTTTCAGTTTTGATTGCAGGGGTGCATTTGATTCTAAACAATTTCATTCAACAGATTCATTAATGGACAACTGGGTATTCAGGAGTGTATCAGACCTGGTACAAAAATCTACTAAGTACTTTTCTGGTCACAGCCAACCCATAGGAGCCTATAAGGTGGCTTTCTATCGCCAGTTGTTTGGAATATGATCATGGATACCATACTTTATCGATTAAAGAAAAGGATCAATCAAGGTTGTTGGATATGCAAACGACATCCCCCTTTTAATTAGTGGGAAACATCCACACACCCTTATCAATGCAAGTCTAAGGGAAATCGATACTGTTATTTCAAAAGTTTACAAACATAGATCAAAATACTTTCTGCAATTAGAAATGGATGGTAATGTGTCCATCACTTTATATGCCATACATATGAGTACTTAGGTGTGACTTTTGATGAAGGACTCACCTGGAAAGAGCATTTGAAAAAAAAGAAGCCTATAATTGTTTATGATATGGAATATAGGCAAGACAATCCTAGGATAAAAATGGGGACTGACCTCAGACAAGATTCTCTGGTTGCATGAAGCTATAAATCATAGCTTCATATGCAATAAGGCAATCACAACAAAGAAAAGTGTATGATAAATATTTAAGCACCAGTCAAGGAAAACACTCTTGGGAATGATTCATACATTTTGATCAACACCAACCGCATGAATGGAGGCACTTTTTGGTATTGCTACTCTAGATATATACATCAAGGAACAGTTGGCAAAATCCAGATGGAGAACGAAGCATTTCTAACGTGATACCTGGGATGGAGTTGTTAATCTTGCAAAATGTCGTGGGCATCGGCTCTCCACAGTGATAATATATTTTTACTAGTCGGAACGGATCAACCAAATGACAACATAAAAAATAATCGCCTTTGGATAGATAATAGTCATATGGAGAATCCTGACGCGATTATCTATATGGAGGGGTCTTAAGACGAAGACGGAAAAAGTAGGGATGGATGGGACATTGACACAGGTGGTGCATCAATTTGTACAAGCCTAAACTGAACATGTCCCTATTCTAGCCCATCTAAGCAAGGGGAGAGACATAAACTCAACGTGCAATGTATGTATGGAAGAGTTGCAAAGTACAGACCATCTCATGAATAGAAGCTCCGCCCTATCTTAAGTTCACAAGAGACATCAACCCATAAATGAAGAAAACGAAGATATTCGTATTTTAAAATTCATGAAATGTAAAAAATATATATATATTATTAAAAAAAGTTTTAAGATTAACTAGGTTTTAGAATCTGCTATTGTAGAACAATAGTGTGGTTGTGTTCGTTGCCTTATAATTTTATTTTATGTATTCATGCCAAACAGTAATAAATAGTTATCTAATTTACTAGCTACGTGTCTATATTTGAATATTTGTTTGTGTAAAATGACTCATATCATTGACATATGACAAATCCATAAATTTGTCATTTTATTCACCCTATTTGTATCAAAATACAGGATACATATGTTTGTAGGTAGCTTTATTGTAAATAAATATCTCTAAGAAACATATTTTGTCAATAGTGATACCTATTTGCATATTTATCATCCTGTCAGAGATATTTATTGTATGAATATGGTTATCGAACTTTTAGGAACAAGGCTATATAAATTGGGGGGGTTGTGAAAAAATTACACTTTTATGTGTCCCTATTATGGATATTAATAGAGCTGGTATGAATAAACTTTTCCAGGAAGGCAACGTTCAGATTATCAATTTTTTTAAACTCCGTTTCTAAGATAAATGTATGTATATTTGAAGCAAATGACACAGGATATAAATATAAGTTTGAAGCAGAATGATATAACCTTGTACTCAAGTACACAGATATTTCAAAACCATCGCAGTATGAAATTATGAAACGATCAAATTAAAAAAGTTAACTTTAAAGGAAAGTTCAAGGATTACTTATAAATACTTTTACTTCGGGAAAATTATTACACCAAGTTGTGCAAAAGTTTTGAGACAATTTTTAAAAATTAATTAACTCAGCGTATACTTCAACAATTTGATTTTTTTCCCTTCTACACAAAGCCTAAAGTATCTTGCTTTTGTTTACGTTAAATTCAAAACATTAGACTGATTATTATATACCAAGTACAACAAAAGAGAAAAATTGTAGCCTTACTTAACCGCCAGAATGTCCCGCACAGTTACTGCAACCAAATATGGCTCCCCTAGGCTAAAGGTACCCAGGTACAATATAAGTAAATTTGTGTTATCTGAAAAGATCAGAGACCTGAACCAGCTTTGGGTGTTTTAACTTTTACGGGTCATAAAAAAGATACAAGGGAAGTTCCAAATCTAAAAAAGCTAATATGAGTATTGCTTAATGCTTAATCCTAGTCATAAAAAATATTTTGTCTATACTAAACATACACTCTATTTATTTTGATTAGTGATTAGAGAAACATCTACATAAAAAGTTGCATCGTTTGTTTATTCCATATGACGTTATCTCACACGTCGTTCCTTTTATTGTATCACACAACTTTTCCCCCCAAACGAAAAAGAAAAAGGGTTAAAAATCAGTTGCTATGAAACTATTTTTCAATGATTGAATATTATTTTCCACAGTTAAAAAGGAGCTATAATCTAATAACTCTGGTATATAGCTATAAAAACGGAGTGAAAACTTGCTATCACATATCTGACATTAGTTTCTTCTCTATTTTTATATAGCTTGCTATATCCCCACTGTTTCTAACTAATAGCGAGACGGATTTTGATGGGAGTCCGTGAAAAGGTTATATGCACTTTGCATTATTACAAATAAGGGGGGGGGGCTGTAATTAAAAATATTCGTCTTACAGAAAAACACTAAAGTTGCTAGGGATGCATTTTTCGAGGCGTACCTTTTATGTTTGTGTTATTCAAGACTGTCAACAACCCACGGTATACGTTTCGGTGTTACAATGATGTTGATTAAATCTGCAACAGATATTTGACTATTTCATATAAAGTTGTTGCCCAAACAAAATCATGTTATTTGACAGAAATTACTTTACTACCTTTAAGAAATTTGAGTGCTCGCTTATCTCGAGTAAGTGAATAACTATTAATATAATCAATAAACATAAACGATTCATCTTTTTCCAAATGCTATCAATAGTTTTGATCACTCTCCAAATATTTAATGAGCTCATAGATAGTCGTTTATTTATGTAAATTCCGGTTATCATCCGGAAGGACTCCATAACTCTCAGGGCCTAACAAAATCATTTCTCTTGTACAACATGAGCAGATGAAACCAAGGTCTATATTATGAAATCTGCTTAGTAGAATAGAGAGCAGTAATTCTTTGCCCAGTTACTAACTAATGACGTCACTGCCGTAAAAAGTTGGGGTTCCTGTATATATTTTAAAATTTTAGAGGTATTAATATAAAAATTTGCTTAAATATATTTATCTCTAACATCCATAGAATATTATGTTTAATACATTCCTTATAACTTATTCCTTACTTAATTTGAACTCCCACTCGACTTCCCTAAATTAATGACCTTCTTTTATAAAATGTAGTCCTTGAGTTACTATTAGTTGTTTTATTTAGTTTTAATTCTGACTCTAATATATTTGTGTTTACTCAAATAAGAGTATTTAATTAACTTTTTCTTTCTTTTGTGTATGATAATCGAATTTTTTTCATCATTTGTAACTGACAAAACAAAAGAAAAGCAATTTGTATCTTAATTAATTTTGACATGTTGTGATGTAATGCATAGTCTGGTTTCTTAAGAATTCTAATTTATTAATTAATAATACTTAATAACAATATATGGGTCATTCCATGTATAATCAAGAAAAAATATAAATAATTATTAAGGAATGTTAGTGAGGATATTTTATGTTTATTGAAAGATTTGGCAAACATATCGATTACAATAATTTTAGTTTCATTTCTATATGTACGGATAATTGAGAATTGACTTAATTATTTGTGATTTAGAGACTGCTTTTATTTAAGTGTATATTCCACAATATTTTCAGTCAAAAAGATAATGAGAAGAGGCTCAAAGTTAGTTGGTAGCTAAACAATTGTGTATTTTTTTAACAATTGAAATACTAATTAAATAATATATATTTAATATTAGGGAATTTACTACTTAGCAAAATATAAACGGATTCAATTTTATGCTGGTATTAATAAGGGAAAAAACAGGAAGAAAAAATTGTATATAAGTTGCAATTCTAATAAAGAAAGAAATTAATAAACAGTTCAACAACTGACAATAACAATAATCCCACTTCAAGGTATGAAGTTTTTTTTATGTAAGTTGTGATCTGTTGACAATTGACTCTTATTACTGTAGTTAATAGTGATTTGCCCAGAATTCAAAGTAAATTGAAGGTATTCCTAGTATTAAATACAAAATAGCCCAATGGTTGATGTGAGATACATACGTTAATCGGTCCTAATTTTGGAGTTATCTTTTATTTCTTTTGTACTAAAGGATTTTCTGTTGCGCATTGATGAAAACATGATTTTTACAGTTTATTTTAGCCTTCAAGTTAGTTTTAACTTTGTAATCCATAAGAAAACAAAATTTATTTTTCAAAAAAAAAAGACGGGACAATAATCATATCTAATTCACACTGGTTAGAATAATGACCTTTTTTTCAATTTTTCCTGCTAAGATATTTTTTTTATAAATTACTGGATATTTACTAATTAGGTAAAACTGAATTGGGTAAATACTTTAAGATATTGTTGGTGTGAACCTATAATTATATACCTAACAGAATAATTTAAAAAAAAATTGAAAAACACCCTCAAGGACGTCACAATGGATCGATTTTATCTTCATTAAGAACCTACAAGTGAGAATGGACTGGACTGGACCATAGTCTTCAGTCCTAAATTAAATAAAGCTTTCATTGCTCAACCCATTATGGATGATTGAATGAAATGAATGTCAGGGCTTTTTTAATACCAGCTGCTGCCAGATATGTAGTTTTGTCTTTGAAGATTCTCCAGATGCATGGTACATAATAAAATTACTCTTCGAATATGATCAAATACTATTTATTTCGTTTCTATAAGACATGCCAAGGGTTTAGGAACTATCATTGACATTTACAAAAGATACTGTATCAATATCTCAAGTTAAAAAGTTTTTTTTTTCTTGGCCAGTAGATGTATCTATATTTCAAATTTTAAAATCAAAGCATCGAAAGTAAAAATAATATAAATACTTAATAAGAGTTGGACAGCAAAATAAGTAGATCTTTAACAACTAGAATCCCATAAGCAGATGTTTACTTATAGAAGAGTATCAAAAAAAAAAGGAAGTATTGTAACATAACGTTATAAAAACCATTCAACAAAAATATAGAAGCTATACACAGGCTAAAAATATTTCTAAGGAAAAATAATTTTTGAAATATAATTAGGTAAAAATATTATATACTTTTCAAAACATTCATGTGTAGTTTCACAACAGATAATACGCCGGAAAGGTCATTGTTCAAGGAGCTCTGCTTTGTGTATAAAATCTGGTGTACATTTATTATTATGTCATTTATAAGTTTTTCTTTATTTCCACTGTAAAAGGCTATAAAATGGTTTCTCTTCAAATTATAAAAGTCGTAGTGTTCGTGTGAAAGATTTCCAACGGTTTTTTACAAAGGTCCAAGTGTGGTACAATCAAGTAAAAAATGATCGCTTGATTCATCATCGATTTGACGGAAAGAACACTTTCATTTTTCTCTGATAAAAAATTTGGCTCTTATCTCTAGGATACCAGAAAGAATCCTGTACTTCAGCCATTTGTCTGCTGGAAACAACAGCGAACTTTTAAGAACATTCAACTCTTTCTTGACGGTGAGGTTAATTTTCCGTCAATCCAAATAGCTGATGAAAGAAATCAATGTTGGTATCTGATTGCTTTTCATCAGTGCAGAAATAGCTGTAACGCTTAATTGAAAACTATAAGGCAATGCAAGTCTCGGAACCTGTTCAAACTTGCCAAAAATTACTCCGAAGCATTGAAAACTTATTTTTGTTAATTAAGCTACTTGAGCCATAAGGTTTGGGAGCAAAATCGACATCAATGGTCGAAACTCAAATGTCGTAAATGGAATCTCTGGTTTGGAGTACTCACTTAAAAGACTTTCCATATGAACTGAGTATTTTGCAAACAATCTCTGAGAGTGCATTCTATCTGAATATTTCGACAACTTATAGAGTACTACTCTGTGGCCGGGTGTGGAGTCATCCGAGTATTCTCTCCCTATTAATCCGGAAAGGTTGTGATTCCAGTAATTATTTTCCGTACAAAGATGACTGACCCAATATGAATTCAATGATCTCCGTAGGCCACTGAAAAAAATAACAAATAGGCCACCGTATTTCAAAGAGTTGTAAAGTCTTCTTGTCATAATATTTCTCTTATTCTTCAAATTCAGGAAAGGCATCATTAAAATTTAAAAGATATATTTCCCTTGATGCCGCGTTATTTGTAATATATGTGTAGGTACGCTAGGGATAATATACGTGTTCCAGGCTTGAATTTTATCCCACATATTCCATTTAAAAGATGAAAAGAACTCGCAAACTTGTTGAATCTTGGAAGTTACATCTTTAAAGTTTTTTTGACAACAGTCATCTCCACTCCAAGACCCGAATAACCTCATTCTTAAAAAATATTTTCCCAATTATGTATAAATAGACATCGTATGTCTATTTATAGAAGGAATTCAAGAGAGTCTACTACTCTTGATTGCAGAAGATCAAAGCAATGTGGTATCAAGTTTCGGAATTTTACTCTCAGAGGCATGTGATCTCTTTTTCATTTCTTGGACTACGTCAGGAAATTACTATTGAGTAAACTCCATAATTCATTCAAGTCTATTATTGTTTTTTTTTACCTCATCTTCAATAATTTTTTTGAGGAGCACTCAATTTCTTTTTGCAATCCACAATGTTTAATCTTATTGTCAAATCACTGAAATAACTAGTTAAAATATCTTTTGGAAGAATTGTCAAAACTTACATAGAGATCTCTAAAAAGGAATATAGAAGAAAAATCATTTTTTCGATATTTTATAATGGCCTGAAGGAACGAAATGGAGCACTCATTAGGACCATATAGTACATATATGTAAATTTATAAAGAAAAAGCCTCTATGTTAATATTATGCCAGTCACTTTATTGTGTATATTCTTTCAGGCAAGATATATCTAGAATTTTCTTTAGAACAATTGTTAAAATTTCTTAAATAAAAATAGCGTGAAGAAGAAACAGCAATGTCTTCAAGATCTATTATACATATTTAAATCATGTGATAAAAAATTACTCATCAATACATGTCCGTATTTCTTATCCATTCCTCCTCGTGTATTCAGGGACATAATCATACATGTAAATCCGGTGTGTTTTTTAGCAGGCCCGCTAATTCGTAATTGGTAGAATAAAAAATGAATTTTCTTTTCCTTAGCAATTACCGTTATTAAATAATTCCAGAGTAGCGTATATAAATGGACTCAGTTATATTCAAAACTTGTTTGAACGATTGTGTGTTCTCATAAAAGATGGAGGGTAACCCTGAGGATTTGTTGCGGAGTTATAATTGTAAGTCATAGTTAGACTCAGAGTAGAATTGGGGATTGACATCGTAGTAACTCTAGCAAATTTCCTCGTTCATATACTTTTTTTCCTTTTTCTCTTGTGACAGCTGATTGTAGCTGGTCTAATGAAACGTCATGAGCATTATTCTTTCTTTCTTCAATAACATTCTTCAAATTGTTAGGATTAACATGTTGATTCCTGGTTTCTTTTTTTTATCATGCCCATTCTAAACTGGATTTTACATTTGGATAAAATCTTATTAAGATCAATATTTTATTTTATACCTTTTAATATCACTGAAAGAAAAAAATTCAGAAATAAGCATCTGAGATCTTTTTTAGGAAAATTTAATACAAACAAATAAAGTTGTCATAGTAAAGTATAGAACCAACAATTATTTCAAATAAAAAAATTATTATCATTTAAATTAACAGCCTTTGGCAAATTTTTCCTCCTTCACATAAAAATAATCAGCGTCAGGCTTGCTTGTCTCAACAACAAGCAAAAAGAATGTAGCTTTGTTTAGAGTTTAAATCATATCATAGTGTGATTTTAATGGTTTTGGGGGTTTAACTCTTCTTCCATAACAAACTTACTTTCCAAAATATTTCCCTTGTAATTGTGACCTGTATAAATTTTTCTTGTATTCCCATCAACCAGAAAGTCTTTCGACCAACATTTTCTATTTCAACATAGTATTATTTCCCCTCTTTTGGATCAATATTATAAAATTAAAAAATAAATAAAAGATTTTCATACTGAACGGACAAACAACACATTCTCACGGCATCCATCAAGGCCACCAGGCTCACCAACGGTAAGCATATCATCGATGACCTGAAGAGCCATGGAGGAAGAATCATCTTTTTCTCCGATGAGAAGAACTGGACTGTCGACAGAAGCTACAACGCCCAGAATGACAGGTGGCTTACCAAGGAGAGAGAAGAGGTCCCTGCAGTCTTCACCACAAAGTTCCTGGCCTCCGTAATTACCCTGGGTGTCATCTGCAGCACCGGTGAGGTGATGCCTCCTTTCTTCATCAATTCCAAGGAAAGGGTTAACGCGATAAGGTACTGCGAAGTCATGGAGGAGTTTGTCATCCCCATTCCAACAAGACTCAGCACCCGCACACATCGCCATGTGGACCACTAACCTCTCCAACTCCTACGACATCACTTTCTGGGATCGCAACACCTGGCCCTCCAACTCACCCGACCTCAATCCGTGTGATTACAACTGGTAGGGGAAGTTGGAGAGGGAGGTGTGAAAGGTCAGCCACAAGAGCATCGCGGCCCTGTGGGGCTCCATTACGAGGGAGTGGGATGCTGTCGATTCCGCGGAAGTCATCAGGGCATGCAAATCCTTTAGGGCCAGGATGGAGAAGATGGTGGCTGCTGAGGGAGGACATGTTGCACAAATTTATTGTTTAATATCATGTCTTACTTTTTCATATTAACAAATACACTCCAAATTCCATTTTTATCAAGCAGGTTGAATTTTAAGATAGTTCCAATTTATCGTGGACACCCTGTACAACAGTTATTTATTTAATTTTTAATAATTACCTAAAGGTGATTATTACTTACAAAGATTAATATTGAGCTGTGCACATATATATGCAATACTAAACAATAATCCATCACTTTTAATATTTTGAGCAAGAAGGCTCATTAGTATATCAGTCATCATTTTTTTTTTTTTTTCTTGCCCCTCCCCAACTACAACCAGGGGTGTAGCATGAAAAAGAATAAGCCTGCTATTAGATCTAGTGTCAGGAAAACAAATGCAAGGCAATTAGGACCATCTCAAATTAAAAAAAAAAAAGTAAATATTAAAAACATACGTAATAATTAGAAAATAGTAGAAAATCCCGAACAGATCAATCAAAAACCTCTTCATTCACCTGTAATCTCCGACTGGGCAGAAACAGCTTCTAGGATATGCATTAAATGGAGCTCATACACTTAGACCCTTACTGGAATAGGGATGAGTTTATTTTTAACAGTATATATTATACCTTGGACTTATGAAATTACCAACTACCCGTAGCGTAATACTTCTGGCTGGGGGGATTCCTGTAACAAAAACAATGCCAAAGATATAGAAAAGGTTAATAATAAAAAAATTAGTATCCTTTTGGCTTGTGTTTGATGAGTTTTTAACAAAAATGACTTTTACAGGGATTAGAAGATCTGGTAACAACATGCGAAGACGACTTAATTATTTTCTGTCCTCTAGTAGATTTGGAAATATTTTGACAGAGTTTTTGATTTCTGACCATTTCATATTTTGTATCATTCAATTATCCACGGAAGCCTCGAAGATCCTTCTGAAAACTGAATGAGTCTCTCCTGGGCGTAGAAGAAACTGTGGGATGAGGGATGATAATGGTACCACAAATGCAAAATTGGAGGAGAGTTTTTAATATGAAAAACATGTGCACACTGATAAGAATAAGGAATAAAATGGTAGAATTGAATGTAAAAGGGAAATTTTCCTTCAAGCATCTGGAAAAATCGCTTTCCGAATGAAGATGACCTCCATAAAACTTGCCTAAGGCGTAATATTGGAGGATCCAAAGAAAATATCTACATAAACATGCAGATTTTAACTAATTTATATAGTTGTTCGGTCTGTAAGTGGAACAGACTGTGTGACTTCTGTTTGAACTGGAGGATTTTGAAAGATTCACCAAAAGAGAACCTTTGTTAATTCAAAATTGGGATCCTGGAAGAACTAAAAAACTATGATAAAAATTATTTAAATCGTGATATATTTTTACATATAGACTCACCCATCACCAAAAAGAAATTATAAAGCTCATCCAAGATTATGAGAAAAAATTTAAAACCCTAGGACTATCAGGGTTACCCTTTGAATTTTTCTAAAGGTTTAAAAATTTACTTTCTCCAATCCTCAAATATGTTTTTAAGGGAAGGAAACAGGTGATGTTTTATGGATTAGATTTCAAAAGTAATTATCTCGTTCCTCCAATCACTGCATTCATGCCTTTGAATTCATTACTAAAAAATGATCAATCATGCTTTAACTGTTAGTACTGGTCGTGAAGAGAAGAACCCTTCGTCAATCACAAGGCGAAGGTTCAAACGTGTTGGTATTAGCGATGGCATGAAATATGAATATCCTCATTTTGAAGAACTCATTCACCGACACAGGTCAAAAATGGCCGAGGACAGACTAGGATCCTAAAGAGATAATTTGCTATTTTTGGCGAAACAAAAAGGGTGTTCTTTGTTCATTAATTCTATCAATGTATAAAAATCAACTCAAACTTTAGGATAGTAGATAAACTTTTATGGGTGATTTAGTCCCTTGGATTTTCTCATTGTAACGTCTTCACGGTATAAAAATAGGTGGAAAATTGATTGGCTAATTTCCAAAGTACTAGGTATAATATATGCTGTGAACCACAAGAACCAGGAACTCCCTTCTTGGTTTTGTGGTTACGTCTCTGAAGCGATATTAATTATCGGCTCCCTCTTCATCGAATGGATTTACTTATAAGTAATACTAAATCTTTACCCTCCGACGATTACAGGACTAAAATTTATCAAAAAAATAGATTCAAAGTTGTTTTGAATATAAAAAAAAATAGTTCATATGAGACATTTAAAAAAAAATTAGTATAGCGAAGAAATCAATAATATATTAAAAATAAGTGGATATTATCCCTAAATATGAAATGTTTATTTAAAAAACATAAACTAACAATAAGTTCTTAAAAGCCGTTTATCTTGAGTACAATAAAAAAGAGTTTAATGTAAACATAACTGAATATGATGCCTTGAATGAGCCTATTTTGCCTTTTGATCTTTACTTTTCTCTCTAGATATATATATATATATTAATACTACGGAGATCAAGTTTTCTAAAGCATCCTCACTCTTATATAGCATGGAATAGTTAGTATTACAGACCAATAATAGTTATTTAACTAATAATAGGAATGATTTGAAAGTCTCTATTCGCTTGGCAAGAATATCAATAACGTAATATCATTTGCAATTCCAAAATAAAACTGAATGAATCAAATAGTTTTATTATAATTTTGATACATTTTAACTAATATTTTCAATCAAACAACTTATAATGAGCTCGTATGGCACACACTTAGTAGTTTATTTATTTTTATAAGGATCCTAGATTTTTAGAAAGAGTAATATTCCAATATGCTAACAAGCAATTTAGCTACTTAAAAGAGAATTATTTAGTCAATAAGTTTGGAAATTGCAGTGACATTGAATTATTCCAATAATATGTACACAAGTTAAGAAGTCACTTAAATTTTTACACATAATTACTTAATAGTTTCCAATAACTATTTATAAGAAATGATAGAATAGAATATGCCTTGCAGACAGAACTATCAAAAGAAGAGAGGCACGTTATCTTTAAAGTCTATAATAATGACCTACTTGTTGTCTAATTACAAATGGGACTCAAAGAAATAAAGAAATCACTAATCAGGGGTGAGGCTTAAAGTGTGCAGGTTATATAACTATCGATATACATCATACATTTCTGCATTATATATATCAGGGACAGTTAACTGAAATAGTTTTCTTGAGAAAAAGATAACATGAAGCCTTAGTCAACTTAAGGAGAAAAGGACTCAAGAACTTCAATTAAGTAGAAATTGGTAGAAATGAGAACTATCCATGTTCCTTTCTGGAGCTTTCAGTCGATTGTTTTGTCGTTTTATGGAACTCCATAGTTCTTATATGTAGAAGTATACGATGATCTTGTGTAAGATCTGTAAGAATTTATGTATACTGGAGCATAGAGGCATTAATTCACGAGGTCAGAATTCAATGTTATAGACCTTGATGTGAAGTGAATTTGTAGAATGCAGAATTCTTCCAAACAATAAGATGATATCCACTGAGTGAGCCACAAAGACCAAGAGGGGAGATCTCTTTAAAATGAAGTTTGAAGAGAGGATAAGAAGACGTATTGGATATCCAAATAGAAAAAATATGAATTCATAGGAAGATAAATATGGATGGATGCGGATGTATATATCAAAATCCTTTGTATCAAATATCCATCCAAATCACTGTAAATTAAATGTATTTCCACGTAGTTCACAACTTTTTTTTATCATCCTTCGGATTCTAGTAATTATCTATAATTATCAATTAACACTGTATTTCTATTATTCTTGTCAGTAGGTAGTAACACTGAACTTGATTCCGTTGTGACGTCATCAAAAAAGTTGTCAGCTAACATAAACCAGACTACGTTGCGAGTTTCTTATCGAAATAACTTAAATATATAGTCACCTAGCTCACTTCTTGATCTGATTAGTTATCTACCGGTTTTTCTTTATTTCTTTTCCTCCTTCAATATTGTAACTAAAATTTTAATATTTCAAATTCTTAAATTGACTTATTTTCATTTCTATTGTTACAATTATTATTTGGATATTATAAGTTTTCTGTTTTGAATTACATAAACTTTTATCATTTTTGACTGATGTAATATGTGTAAATAAAAATGAAATTTCTTACCTCTGCATCTCTACAAGATAGATATTGACCAACAAAGATTAGTCCTCCTCCCCTGAAAAGCTCGTTCCGATATCTCAACTTTGGATTAAAGTTCAGAAGCTCGATAGATGTTATGGTTTGTAAAATTTTATACATAATGGACTTCCACAACCTACGCATCTGTTTCCGGTATTGACCACATTTTTTCATCATCCCAAATAGCTTAGATGTTCCCTTCAATAATCTTTCAATAGGGTCATGTCTAGTTTTTTTCTTGAACCTACTTTTCCTCATAGATAATGTTCTCATCCGAGTTTTTTCAAATAGTCCTATCATTTCTTTTCACAAGATGGTTTCACATAGAAAGACATTTAGAAAAAAAATGGATCCTTTTCGTATTCAAAGGTTTTGATCCTTTTATTTCAACAGAATTGTTTCATGTAGGAAGGGGGGCTTAAATTGATGAAGTGATGAAATTTAATTTAAGGCTAACTTTTCTAGTGACTACATATTTTGGTGAAAAATCAAATAAGATCAACCGCCAATACCCCCAACTCTACATTAAAAATTAAGTTTTCAAACATGAATGCATGTTTTTTAATCTATTTTCAATGTAATAAGAAGAAACTTGGTAATGCCGTGATCATCAAAGCCCTTTTATATGCTTAAAGTAGTATGTATATATAATAGTTTAATTTAATTTAGTATAGTTTTAAAAATATCAACATTTCTAAATTTTTATTTAAGTGTGTGTACTAGGGTGTGTTATTTTTAGGGTGCCCTGTTAATTCGATTTTCTGTTTAAAACTTTACAATCATAATTTTTCACCAAAAAACCTGGGCAATGGGCCCTTTTCTTTATCACTATAGTAATTTAAAAATGACTTTTTTAACGACATTCTCTATTTGTCAAGGGGTTCAAAAGTTTCAACTTTAAAGTTATGTTGTTGAGTTTTAAAAGTTTTTTGTAAGTTTATTTTTTCAAGTGATACATACGAATATAATCCATATTTTTCATTTTGAAGAAAAATAAGTTGTACCACCAATGACCTACTTCGGAAACTTAATTGATCAGAAACACTGTACTTGCCTCCAAATCGAATCAAATAAGTGGTACATTTTGTTGCAAGTAGCTAAAGTAATATAAATCACTGAATGTCAAAATCAAATGTTCACGGAAAACTGTTTACAAAGTAAGAAGAGAAATAAAAAATAAATGTCGAAAGATAATTCAATAATGATGAAGTGTATCAAACTTCCATGCAAATACCATAACGCGTATTTTCAATATTCGTATTGTATATTTGGGAACTTTTTGGATTGATGTAGCTATATATAAACTCATCTCACAGATGTTATCCAGATTAATTATGAGTGAAGGTATACAACGTACATATATATGCTATCAAAAACCCAATTCCATAGTACAATACAATTAATTTTGACTTATTTAACCTATACTTTTCTTTTAACAGAATCCACGATTTACCATTAGAAGGAAATCGCTAAATCTTACAAATTTCCTTAAATATTACACTTTGGGCATGATTCAAAATAATTGATTGGTGTCGTCTGAATGATATTCAACTTTCAATGTCCAAAGTTAACGATAATGATATAAAAAAAAGTTGTCATTAAAGACCATCAACAAGGACCTTCAAAACTGTCATTACTTTGTCAAAGAAATCATTTACTACATTTCTGAACTTCTTTCGGTTAGATATGATCAATCTTCTGATCATATCAAAATCTTCAAATCCAAAGACAAATTACCTCTCCCGATGGAATCATTTGATTAGATTGAAAAGATCAATTAAATTTACAGATCTGTTCAAATTCACTCAAAGACTCAAAAGCTCCGTAATTTTAAGTACTAATTTATTGTTTCAAAAATTTGTTAATGTTGCTAATCGTAGAAAAGATAACCTTAAATATAAATCTAGTAATACATGTCATTATTCAATAAATTTAGAGAAAATCGAATCTCTCTAAAATAACTTTGTCAACTTTTTGTGGCACGTCCATATTTTGGGGAAAAATGATCAAATATAAGGATAAAAGTACATAGTCGTAGTTCTAGGGTTCTATCTTACGACATATGATTGTCTTAGCGAGTTATATGTGTTAAGTATTTCTCACTTCTAGGGATTGAAGTTTCTAGTTGCAGTACCGATACTAAGAGAAAAAATTACTTAGAAATTTTATATACAAAACAAAAAATGTCAAATTTTTCATTAATACCTCACTCACTAGATATGAAAAATTAAAGGCCTGGGATATCAATATCTACTGAGATACGTGCCTTTTTCAAAAATGACATGATAGAGCATTTATAAATTGAGTAAAGATTTATAGGGGGGGGCATGCAAGACCATACAATTCAAGGTCGAGGATTAATGCCTCAACAACTCGTTGGGATCTTGGTTCTACACACATAGAAGGTTTGTGGAAGGCATTGAATCTCTCGTTGTTAAAAAATTTGGGGAAAAATTTAAATAGATTTTCTAAAGGGATCATGAAAAATATTATGTTTAAATCAAATAAGGAAATAAGGACTAAAATATTGGTGATACAATAGTTAAAACTGTTTTTGTCTGTTATAGTGTTGGCTTATGGCAGTCGTCAGAATACAAGAGATATTTTTTAGAGCCTATGTTTTAAGGCTAAAAAGCTTTTATATATCAATATTAGCTATTTCCAAAAATATTGTCGCAAATATACTAATTCACAAGAAAGTGAGGGATCATACCCCCAAGGCCCCGCCCGTAGGGTGTACCATATAGTATAAGTTACATTTGATTCATCAAATATAACAAAAATATCATTAACAGTATTAATAATTGATAAATATGTCGAAAAAAAACTTTATTTTGTATCTTAATATTCTTACAAAAACTATTTCACAGATTTGAGACCTGAAACGTCGTTGATGTACATAACAAACAACTCATATATATGACACTGAGTCCATTTATAAGGATGAATTATTCATGTAATTCTAGACACTTCATCCTTCCATCCGATTCTATTATTACTTATGTGTCTCTTCTGTTATTGGAAAAAAAGTAGAAAATGATCCTGAACCATGAATTTGATTTGGTCCTCTTTTCTAGATATCTGTATCAGGAAACCCGCTCAACATTTTCAGCTCTCCTATTATCTATATATGTACATAAATAGTTTTTACGTAATAAATATGCTAACAGATTATCGGTGATCTTATAACTTCAGTAGATTTATTTTGTGAAATATGAATTTTGTTTAACGCATTTTAAAAGTTAGTGAATTGGAAGTCATTTATAAAAAAGACTATTTCAGTATTCATTGACACTAAATAATAGATTATGTCCCTTGGCAATTTTAAAGCATATAAATATGGCATTAACAATTAAAATACTTTTTTCTTATTTATCAATTCTAAATAATGGTGGAATGCAAATAAGTATTTA
This sequence comes from Lepeophtheirus salmonis, assembly GCF_016086655.4. Taxonomy (NCBI): domain Eukaryota; kingdom Metazoa; phylum Arthropoda; class Copepoda; order Siphonostomatoida; family Caligidae; genus Lepeophtheirus; species Lepeophtheirus salmonis. Next base: position 4,412,596 of record NC_052136.2, read on the forward strand.
TTTATTTGCTTCATTGATTTAAGTTTATATTTTTAATTTTTCTTCATTATTTAACCTAATAATATATTTGATAATTGATTAATTTACTATAATTTACACTTATTCCAGTTATATACTACTCAAAAAAAAAAATCGAGGTATGGAGTAAAAACGTAAGATTTTTATTGACTACTCTCATTAGTCAAAGGTTAATTCTTTGTTTTGTTCTAGAATGCCGTAGTAGTTGCTAGGTGTATAATAAAAAAAAAAGAAGAACAGTATAGAGCTTACTTTTTTATCGTCTACGTTTTGTTGTTCAATATTTTCATAAATTATAAAAATTATATCTTCAACAAACAAAAATCCATCAGAATATATTTACTAATTTTAATATTATTAAATTAATAGCAGATCACTTATATTTACTATAGGAAAATTCTTGACATTGACTGTGATAAAGAATATCAATTTGATTGTTTTATATTGTGGCCAAATTTTCAAATGCATCACAAAATAACTTGTTTCTGAAGTAAATGATAATATTTAAAAAGATAACTTATTTAAGAAATAAAGAGTAAAAAAGGATTCAAAAATTGAATAGTGGGTGAAGAAGGATGATTTATTTCTATAGTAAAATTGATAATGTTCTTCCACCTTTATAAAAATTTGCTTGTCTAATTATATTGTACAGTATTATTATTAATATCGAATACATTCACTAAAATCTACTCTTGTTTACAATAATATACGGTAATATAAATATCAAGGAAGTGCATGTAGAAACATAAGAATGCCCATACCATATCTCCTCTCCAACTATTTCTCTTCCTTTAAGGTATGTATTTATTTTAGCAACAATTTCATGGGGGTAGGGGAGGGGGTACTCTCTGAGGTTTCATCAAGTATCTCAATAAAAAATGAATATGAAGGTGAAGTTTCAACAAATCTATTTTGTTAGATAAGTCGAGTTAAGATTATAAAATAACACTTTTTTTTCTATTTATACAAACAAACTCCTTCACATACATATATGTAAAAATAAGAACAAATGCAAAAAAGAAAAGAATAAATATACTTGTATAAAATATGGATTTACTGCGTGCAATAATTTTTTTCTATTTTGTAGTCTGAAGAGTGTTTTTTAATCTCCAAACCTTTTATCATTATTATTAATGTCAGTATAAAGTCAAAAAGTATTAGGGTACCGTGACAACACTAAAATTTTAATTTTTTTCTTCTAAAATAAATATTCCATTTACTCTCATTTTATCCTAGTTATTTATTATTCAATTGTAATTTTATGTATATGAAACTTCCTAATTTATGAGAACACATGTGTCTATATATAAAATTGAATGTCAAATTGTTACTTAAAAAATTGTTTATGTGCTTTTTCGAAAGTAATTTAATAATTGAAAAAGTATGTAAATATTAGAGTATTATTTTGTAGAGCTTTTTTCAACAAAAATTATTTCCACATAAAATTTCCCTGTCTTCTGTAGTAACATATTTCGATAAAGTCATTATTTATGTGATATATGAACACAAATCAATTTTGAACTCATATCAAGAAAAGGATTGATGCATCAACATATTATGATCTATTATTGTCTTTATATTCAAATTTATGGAATAAATTGAAATACATAATAACATTGACTAGAGTTTTAAACATTCATTTGATTTTTGGAAATATATTCAGCCACAATAGTGATAGAGAAAAGCAATTTTGCTTCCTTTAATGTTGAGGGGCAACCTATGTGGATATATTTTATCGTAATAAAAATTCTTTATAATAAATTATATGAGAACTTTATACTTTCAAAACTTTTAGTTATTACCTTTTCTGAATAAAACTTAAACATACATTGAATATTTTTTCAATATAAATAAAATAATGGGCTCTAAGGAAATTGCCCTTCGGGAATATTGTTCTTTATTTCTTCAAAAAAATTAGATGTCATAATTTGTCCAAATATAAACATTACACATCAATTAATTAGTTTCAAAAGGATCCAACACTTGCTTTTTAGTAAGTTTGAAATACTCTTCAATGTATAATTTAAAAATAACTTTGCATTCCTTTTAATTAGTTTGACGATTTATGCATTCGATTATTTCTTTTTTTTTGATAAAATTTTAACTTTGTTCTTTGTATTTAATTGATTGATATACTTAAATTAATGGTTCTCATTTATGACTCTTAAATATAAGCTTCGTAATATATAAATTTCATTTCATTTTTACCTTCTTAAGTACATTGATAATATTCTTAAGAATGGCAAAAACTTCCAAAGAAATATTTTGTAATTATATACTCAGAATGTAAAACGTAAATTTTTGTTAATTCAATTTTAATTCTTAAAAAATAAGTGGAAGCAATATATTAGATTACATTTAGATCTTACTCTAAAGCCTTGTAGTAAGTTTCTAACGAAGAATTAAAACACTTGAAATCAATTATTGCTTTTTCAAATTTACAAAAAAAAAATTAAAAAAACCTAATTTGAGAGTTAAATTACTATCTACTTTTCTTCGTACTTTTGAATAGATTTTTATACGTGAAAACACGGAATAATAATACTTTGGCTTTAACGTAGCTTAGCAAGCAAATGATTTGAGTGCCATGTATCTATTTACACTTAGGATAACGAGTGATATCTTTGATGAGTGATACTAGCAACTTTATTTTATTTCATTTCAAAACTCTGAAAAGGAGAACTGCAAAATCCAAATACTTTGACAAATATTATTTTTCTGGATATATAAACGGAGCCAATTACCTGAAGAATATATACAAGATATTTGGAGTAAATAAATCAGTAAAGCTAAAATATAAAATGACTTTGTCTATAAACTGATAAATTACATTTTTAATCAACTAAATTTAACTTTTATTAGCAAAAGTTTTAAATAACCTTTTAAATAGAATTTTCAATGACTTTGAATCTTTAACAAATAATTGCATAAAACTATTAATGTGTCTATGCAAAAATAATTTTTTACCAAAGTTAGATGGAGAGCCTTGACTGAAAGGCCATAAATGACTAACTGATCCTGCAAGAACCGTTCAGCTTTTTGTGACCAGATATGTTGACAATTGCAAAATAATAAAATTTACTTGTCTGGTACAAAACAAAATCTAAGTCATTTTTGTTTTACGCATACTTCTCTAATTCACACATGTTGTTTGTAAGCCTGGAAATTATTTTATGGTCAATGTACATCATTTTATGACGAATAACAAATCTCTAATATTTTTTTTAGAGTAAATAATTGTTTTTTAAGAGAAGTAAGTGGGATTTGTAAGATCTTTTTTGTAAATATTTAAGAAAGGACTTACCATTCTTTTTATTCCTTAATCTATATAATATACATTAAGGACTTTCTTTAATCTTTCTTTACGTATAAACATACTTCTTAGAAGATCTGGAAAATCTCTTAACGTCCCATCTTGTTTTCATCTATTTAATTTTACTATTTAAATGAGGAAAACTCCCATATTTATTTCAATTCAAAAGAAAAATGTTTAACATAACAATTTCATTATGTAATTTAAACTATTGTGCTAAGAATCACTACTTTTGTCAACTTTTCTTTGAAATATTTGACACAAACTGACTTAGAAGGTTTAAAGTAATTTTTTTGGAGGATCAATATTTTTTTAATAATCGGGTCCGTTTTCTAATGCTTAACCTTATATAATTTGAAGTATTGAATATTTTGTTACTTATTGATATACTCTCAGCAAAATTGAAAATCCACTCACTCAGGAAAAATTTGACATAATGAAGCCTTCAGTTTAACAAAGGGTTTAATTTTCATAGTTTCTTTTTTTCAATTTTCGTATTTTTTACATGTTTACGTTCCAAGTAATATTTGTAGGCAGTATGGGGCTCTGAAGAGGTGTACGAGAGTTATCAATCATCTATAATATAAATTTTATTATATCTTAATTTGCACTGATACATTGAAGTTCAATTATTGAACACCGTGAAAGGTAGAGTTAGTATTCATTTTTAGTTTAATTTTATACTCAAGTTGAATTAATTAACTGTTGGAACCGTTCCCGGTTACGTCGACACTACAAAGTAGCAACATTTGACAGTTTGCACAAAAATGCATTTTAAGGATCTTTATTGTCAAAAATAGATTTAAATAATAGTAAAGGTAGTTCAGGTAAATCCGAACTACCTTTAATAGCATTTAGATCAATAAGGGAAGCATGTAGTGGTTTGAAATTATACTTACAATTTCTAATAATAAAAAGAAAAATACCATTGAATGTGTTTGTTATTTTCGCCCATCATTCACTCGATACGAAGTCTAAAATATTTCCCAGCCTTGACCACGTCTGTGGGGGACACTTTGTTCTAGTACTTGATGATGGAAGCCTGCAAGGAGTCAATGCTGTTGTGTGAATTGGTAAATACCTTCATTTCTAACTCCCCCTAAAAGAAGCAATTGATGGGATTTATACCTCCAGTTGGAGTAAGAGGACCAAGTGTTGGGTCGTCAAAATGACACCTTCTCTTCTTTAAACATGTTCTGGGCCTAGTGGGCCTTGTGAGAGGGGACCAAGCCTTGTTGAAACATGAGCTCGGCAAAATTGGCCATAGCTTTTACCCAAGTTGTCACTTGGTCTAACAGGAGTTCACAGTACGGGTCGGTACAATCCCTCTCATTTGGCTCAAAGAAGATGGAGCCATGACACTGAGTTGGTCCAAATTACCCTAAGGTTCATGATGTTGGTCTAAAACATGGTTTTAAAGAATTGTGGGACATTAGCTCTCTCTGTGGCTAACCATCTTTTTCTCATCAAAATAAAAGATTATTCGTTTACCATGGGACTTCAAATCGTTCAGCAATTTTCTTCCGTGGGCAGCCCGGTTGGGCTTCATTTTCTCTGTAATGGTATGAATTTTGTAGAACCGATATGATTTCTTCGTCAGGTCTGTGCTTATGACCCTGGAGACAGTTGTAAGGCTTACTTGATGTTTTTTGGGAAGTGCGTTTATTTGAATCCCAGTTAACGAATTCAAGGAGCGTTTTAGGCCTCCAAAGAATCACTCCAGGAATTGTGGTTTTTTCTTTTACACATCCCTTCCTTCTTCCAGTGGTTTTAGGCATGATATACTCTGCATTTTGTATATCTGACCATCTTCTTGATGTACGCTGGGCTGTGTCCCGCGCAAGTAAATTCGATGATGGTATTCCTCCGGTTCTTCTACATCGTAGATACTTGTTTTGAATTAAAATTTGCACAATGGAGCTAAAGCTCAACCTCTCTCTTTAAGATAGAAATAACCAAGTTAAATTATTTCCTTATTGTTAAGAATGTAATTAAACATGATCCAGAATTATTTGAACGTCACTGAAGACATATCTTAGTTGATTGCGTTAAATTTGAACTTGTCGGAGTGAAACCAGCTGCTGGTAGCTGAGTTAAAAACATAAGTGTGTCTCGGTCTCCTCTAAAACTATTTAGGTTGGATAGTCATTCAGTGTAACTGAATATGATCTTCTCTATTTCGAAGTAACATAATATATATATTGTACTTATAAAACACATTTGTCCTTGAGCAAATATTACTTATTGTAAATAGGAACATGTTGGAACAAGAGCAATGTACACAGTAATTGTAGTCTCTGTGTATTAGGGTCCTTGAATTCCCTGAAAAATATGTTTTCAAATTACAGGATCTCGGAAAGTATCGATAACCTAATGGTAAATAATATATTCCATGAAATTTTTGTCTATATTTTTATATTTTAAGGAGAAATGAGACATTTTAAGCGTTTCCTACATATAATAAATTATCAGTTCTTATGTTCTTCAATTATATCACTATTAGTGTGCACGTTGTTTTTAGAGCCAGCCAATTCAATTTCCTGTAATTGTACATCCCTTGCTAATTCCGGAGAAATCTTAGTCCAAAAGATAACCACTAGTATATGATTACGAACTGAAAAAAATAATATTTATTAGTTAATAGAAATCTATTTCATATTTTTTAGGTGTTTAAAAAAATATTTTGTAGTTTTTTACGAAAAAAACCCCAAAAAACACAGTACATAATTGCTTATATGGATATAAGTGTTTATAAGATACCTATTATAAAAATTTATATTGGTGATTCTTTAACAAGTCAAGTTTTCGTAACATCAAAACTGGCTTTGAGGTGCATGTTGGGCATAAAAAAACGAGCTGAATTTCAAATGTTCGCAACTCTTGCTGCGGATGAAACTAATCCCTGAAGTTTCAAACGTAAGTGACTTCGTTTTATATTATCCAAATCTTTTGCATTAAGTGCAAAAAAATTCTTTTTTTGTTGAAAAAAATGATAGAATTACCCAAGGATAAAATCAAATAACTACAGTTTCTCTATGGACGGCTTCCTAACTGACGATAGAAACTTATTCATTCTTAATTGTTGGCATCTCAAATTTATTGCCTCTCTCTAAATTACTACTCAAAGCGGACTCTGAAATTTATGTAAGCGTGCCTTGGAGTTATGAAAAGATAAAGAATTGACGTCACACATACAGTGTTAAGCCTGACAAAGTGAAAACAGAAGTAATAGTAGTTAATAGTAGTGGTTATAGGTTTTTATCCACCTTAGGGACCAGCTGTCCATTTACAAAACCTGTTGGCCGAGGGATATTTTTAAAATAAAATTGAGTCTGTTCTTATAATTTCTTGTTATACTATAAATTGATTTTCTGAATACAATATAAATTTCAATGAAAATGCAGTAGATCAGATATGTCTAACATTTTAATATAATGAGCTGCATTGCCACCAAAAATATTTTAAAGGGTCTCGGAACCAATTTAGTTAAATTTCTTGCAAATGTCTTTAAAAAACAACCATTATATACAAATTTATTTTTATTTGAGACCAAATGTAAAAAAAGGCAAAATCTAATTTCTCTAAGCCAAACTGCTTAAAAAAAAGCTAATCTGCCAACCCTGTTAGAATCCCAGAAAATATAAGATGGCGTCAAATATTTTTCAAATTTGGACGTATTATGAGTGTTTTACGCGTTTTGATGATAAAAAGCACCAATTTTCCACTTTAAACAATGATAACTCGAGTTATAAGTATGATGCAAAAATTTCAAAAATGGTTTCAAAATTTATTAACAGTCAGCTTTAAAATATGTAACCATAATTTATCCCTATCTTCAACATTGAGGGATAAAAGCTTCTTTGCAACTTAAAAATAGTCAAAAATAACAAAAAGATATATGTCCTTTTTTTTTAAGGCCACGAGGCTAGGAATCAGGGGATTAAACTATATTTAATAGAACATATACTTTTTTTTTAACATTTTGACTGTTGGACAGTGTAATTAATAAATTATAAAACACCAAACAAATTAAATACGTAAATATTCGCCTATTACGGCTACGAATACAAAAAAAGAAACAATGGCGACAAAGAATGTGAAAGTTTTTAAAAAACTTTTATTTTTCTCACAGATTCATGAATGATTCACAACCTCGACGAAAATTTAACGGATTTTGAATATTTTATTTTTTAACTTCTACAAATGTTATTTGGCCTTTAAACGTTTCTAGGCCTAAGCCCCCATTCTTGATATTGGCCCAGGGGCTTCCATAGGATTATATTTCTTAGTTTTTTGAATTTTTGAAAAAAAATCAAAAATTAAAATTTCCAAAATCCATAGCTATTCACAAAAATAATATTTTATTTTTTTTTTGAAGAAAATTTTAAAAAGTTAATTTTTAAACATAAATTTTTTTGACAAAATTTCAAAATCCATAGCTACACACAGAGAGAATTAAATTTTTAGCTCTGCTACATAATTTACCAAAATAACGTAAGCAAATTTCTAATAAAGGACAAAAAAACACTTAACTTTAGGAGGGCAACATATCCTCCTGCCCACCCCTTACGGATGCACCTGTGACCGCCTTTGCAAACCCAGTAGGAAGTTGAATGGATCATATTATTAAAAAATAATGTTATACTCTAAAAATTATATAAAAAAAAGTGAATCGGTGTTGGGTTATGAGCCCAACTTGTGAGCAGAAAAAATAAAAAGGGTTTCCTTTACAAATTACAATGATTTGGATTATGAACCTACTCCCGGCCATATTGACATATTTTCTTGTACTTTAGAATCCTATTTCTCAAACGTTATATATTAGTAAGAAAATATAAATAAAACTAGAAAAATTGTTTATAATGCAGAGGAAACCCTGACAAAGAGAAAATTCTGATGAAGACGAAAATCTGACAAAAATCATGACGAAGACGAAACTCTGATTCAGACGACACTGTGAAGAAGACGAAACTACCGAAGACAAGACAAAATAAAGGATAGCTAAGACGATGTCTGACGAAAACAATATTATGACGCAGACGAAACTATGACTAAGACAAAAGCTGACGAAGACTAATAACTGACGAAGAAGAGACGAAATTGAAAATAGCTGACAAATTTTTTTGTTTACATTTAATGTTTATTTTTTGTATTTCATTTTTTCGGCTATTTTAATTACTAGGAGTACTTATTGAATTTAATAGCACTTCATTTGAACAAAAGTTTGACTTAAAGTGCACTTTTATCTCCTTCAATGCACTCAAATTACAACATCTCATAAGCTAATAAACTGCTCATTTTTCAATCCATATAACATTTTGATTTGTCTTGTTTCAATAAACCTCACATCCTTACAACCCTTACATCACAAAAATTAAATTAAAATTTTTTCAGCTTCCTACCAAATAATTGACATGAAAAAAAAAACATCATTTAACTGAAGACCAATTTATTTAATTGATTAATATCATTTTTACGTCATAGTATATATATTTACTTAGATGAAATAGATATATTCTCATTCACTTTAGAGAACGTTTCAATACTGTTTATAGATATATATATATATATATTGAGGGGAGTGAGACTGCAAATAGTGAGTTTTTCTATTTTTAATTCATATTACATAAACATTGTGGGTTCATCTGATGAAATAAATGTTGCATTATCACTTAATTAAACTTTTTATATAAATATATATTTATAATGTATAGTATACTTATATTATGAAATATAAACACTATTATAATATTAGCAAAAAATACTTTTTCTTGAGAAATAATACATTTATTTATAATTTTATAATGTAAAAATCCGATTATTTTAACAAAAAGTTAAAAAAAACTAATTGTATTAAAATCCTACGCCCTACTTTCTTCTTAAGCACTACAAAAATAAGATTTCATACTGTACGTAAAAAGACATTACTAAACCAACAATAATGATTGTTAACAAACACATGGTCCACGTTGTCTTTTCACGAAATCCATTAATACGTAGTTGTTTAAATATACATTTTTTTAACAAAAGTGGCAAAGTCCACTTAAAAGCAAGATTACAAATTGACAAAGCAGGTAAAAATAAAATTAAGCACTCGTTTAAATAATATTCTCTATAAATCCTCAATGTTACTTTCCGTTTTGCATGGTACGCTCACACGTAACTATTCAATTCGTATATTAATTTATATTGGTTCTGTCCTCAAGAATGAAGGAATAATAAAAAGAGTTTGAGAAAAAATAATAATATAGTGTGATGACTGATGAGTATTTTAGTATCTAGAGCGCTCACTAACAGAAACAAAAAAATCTGTGTTTTCCTTGCACCTATTCAAAACGCGTTCGAGAGTAAATTAATTTTTATATACGAGTGTTTATGCTTTGTTCAAGTCTTAACATATACTGAAAAAGTATATTCAAAATATCAATATAATATACATCAAGGACCACTTTATACAGTCCACACTGTATACACAATCAATGTTACACGGACAGGCCTGCAATATTTCATTAATATGACGATATTGTTATTTCTTAGGTCAAAATATGTTTATAAAATACTTGAAGGGCACTTTGTAGAGTGACACCTCTCACTGTTTTTCATACAGACAGACAAAAAAAAAGATGGTTTTTTTAATGTAAATACCGCAGGTCCCTATTTTTCTTGTAAATCAGTTTTCCAAGGTCTTGGTTTCATCTCAGTCTCCAACCTTAATTTCTTAGTCTCTTGGTGTCAAGACCAATTCAAAAGAAATTAAATTATAAGTTTCCTTCTTTAGAAAAAAAGAAATATTTTTTTCTAGCTTTCCATCCCTCATTCCCTGAAAGTCTTGATCTTACATAAAGTAATATAGTAACCGACTTTACCTTTATTTAACTTTATTTGTAATCTGTAATGATTTAATGCTAACAATGGTAACACAAAGTAACCATATACGATAATAATTAAATAAATAAGTACAACTTTTATTCTTTGAAAGTGCTCCCGGGTGTTTATGGGATTTGTTTTGACCTAGGTCATATATTTTTTAAGTATCATAGAAATAATAAGTAACAAAATAATTTCAATATTTATCACATTCACTCTCTATTAGTCAATATCTTAAACATTTTGGAGATCTTCGACGTCTTTTTGATCTTCTAAACGCCCGAGTATACTTGTATGTTGACTCAGATTCCATACTAAAATATTGTTCTTCTATTTTTTCATTTTCTTCTTGAGATCCTCCAATATCTTGAGTTTGTATTTGTTCAATTCCGACGTGTAACTATTCATAAGAAAGATCTAAAGAGACTAGTTTTGTATCATCTCCAGGAAGATGCATCATCAGTATAATTTGGGTTTGTTGAAATGAAATCTACTTTGTCACCCAATGGTTCGTTCTTGCTTTGTTGCACATATCCCTTCATATACGCTTTACCAGGATTCAGTAACCAAGTCGGAATTTTTGAGACTTTTGTGGATCTCCTTTGGTAGGAAAACATTTTTCATGTGGTGTACAATTAGTCAGAGTGTTTAATAAATAACTTATTGATCTATAAAATCTGGTAATACTAAATCCCATTAACTTTGACTTAATCCACTCTTCGTTTACATAAGGGAAATACTTATCCAAATAATACCAATATATCTTTCAACTTTCTGTTTCCTTGGGGATGATAAGGAGTTGTTTTACTCATTGTCATTGATTTTTCTAGTAAAAGTTATTCTAACTCTCTAAACATTAACGATGATTCTTAGTGACTTTGAATGTAGGGTGGTATTCCAAATAGCGAAAATAATTTAACAATACAATTAAATAAGTAATTACCGTAGATGATGTCATGTCTCAACATGTAAAAGCAATTGAAAAGCATGAATATCCATGTATTACGGTCAAAATGTATCGGTTTGAAGATCTGGAAATACCCTTAAAATCGATTCCAAATCCCTCCATAGATTGAGGTGCTTTTACTAATTTCGAAATATGACCTGCATAAAAAATTGGTTTAAGTTCTAGAAATACTTTTCTATTTACTACTCTTCTGAGCTCTTCTAGAGAATAGGTCATATTATTACATTGGATAAAGTGAGCGAATCTACTGATTTTAGGATGAACTAGACTTATATGTAAGATTTTGAGGGCATCAATTGTTTGAGTTGATGCCATATTCTACAAAAAGAGTCTTCAATAGGCTTTCTCTTACCTGATCTATATGTAATATCAAACCTAAGAGTTTGAGTCTCCATCGAAGAAATTTATAATTTTTGTTCAACTTTAGTATTTCGCCTTGATGCAGTGGTGCAGATCAGGATACTCTAGCAAATACTGGATGTATTCTATAAGTTTCTTGCTGAATAGATTGCTTTTCTATATAGCATAACAGGTGAGTTATTTTTGATATATTATATTTACTTTTTTTTCATTAATTACCAAACTATACTTTCTAACGGCTTGTTTAAATTTGATTAAGTTATTTTCTTGTCATACAATTCCTCATCATCTATGTATTCATATCTACATCCCAATTTATCAGTAGAAAGGATAAAATCTTTAACCTTTTGGAAACCACACACTCCATTTGTAACACCAAAAGAAATTCTTGTGAATTGATAGTTTTCCAAAAGCTTCTCTTTTTTTTTCCCTGGCATTCTCAAAATAAGTGTTTTTCAAGTCAACTTTGCTGAACACCGAATCCCTGGCAATCTTATTTTAAAAATCATACATCTTCGGGAGTCAATAGGCATTTAATAAAGTATAATTATTAATAGTTGGGAAATAAGCTATTAAAAATCGTTTTTTATGACAATCTATTCTAGTAAGTATCCGTATATCCTTTATAGGGACTTACTTTCTTCGATAATTCCTTCCTTTAAAATTATTTATAAATATAATATTATATTATTTACATTATTTCTGAGACTATAAATTTTTGATCTAATTCTGACAATCGCCTTAATTGGATAGCTTTTGGTCGACAATCAGGAGTTAAGTTTCCAAATAGAGGTAGAAATTGGACTTTCATAGTTGAAAGATAACACACCTTGAGCAACTTTTGGATAGAATTTCAATTTTTGAATGCTCTCCAACTATGTTATCAGAGTTCGGCAAGTTAATGTATCTTAACTTATTAACTTAGACAAGTTAATAAGTTAAGTTGATTAACTTTTAGGTTAACTAGTTAATTATTTAAAACGCTTTTTAAACTATAACTTAACCACTTAATTTTTTATATGTATTAATTAACTTTTAACTTAACTCGTTAATTTTTTAAGCTGAATTTAACTTTACTTGATTAATTTCAAGTTTATAGAAAATCCACAGAGACGTCATTAAACGTGTTTCATTCCCTATTAGCCTCCCTCAGTAGTTACCATATGAAGCAAGCTTCGCTTTCATTTCTTTTTCACCTATTGATCCGATTTGGAGTCTGTATTTTTTCTTGATCGTTCAATTGGAAGTGGAGAAAATTCCAGTCTACCAACAGAACAATGTTTATTATGTAGCCTTGATAAATCTCTAAATTAATTTAAATTAAATAGTTATTTTTTAATATCGAAATTAAAATTAACTTAAACAAGGTTAGGTAAGGTAATTTAACTTAGATGACTCTAAAAATAATTAAATTAAACTTAACAAGTTAAAAAAATTAAACTCAAAATTAACTTTAACTCAATGAGTTATAAAAGAATAAAATAATAATTAACTTAAACTTAACAAAGCTAAAAAGATAAGTTAACTTGTTTATTACTGTATGTTATGTTCAAGAATACATTCATATCAGAGTTTTGGCCTTACCAAGATTTCAAATCTATTATTATCTTACTCCCCAACAACCATTGGCAATGCACAAACTCCAGCAACGACAGTTTAGAAGGAAGAATATGCCATTGATACTTTCAATTTAGAGAGAGTTACTCTCCAATGATATCTACCATTAAGTCCCAACTAGATGAAACACTCAGTTCTTACTGTGTCACCTTGTGCTTTGACAACCTTTCCATTCAATTTCACTGATATAACTCCTTTTCCTGACTTCCTTCTTCAAAAGTGTAATCGTGTTAAATAATTCAAATAAATTATTCAACACTGTTAGACATGCTTTTTCGGATTATCTAATTTTTATAGATTATTGGCTGTCTAAATGAAGATTTTAAAAAAATTATAAAAAAAGACGGAAATAGAACATGAACAATTGTAACGTTTGTAATTTAAGACATCTTTCATAATAGTTATTGCATACTACATTTATCTCTAGATATTCTCCGTGAGCACTAACCAAGGTAAAATGTATTTTTGAGAATATGTAAAAGCATGACTTTCTGCTGCTTCGGCTGGGACGTAGCCTGCTTGTATACTTTTTATTAGCTAAGATTTTCAGTTACCAATATCCTTTGTCTTATGTCTGAAGAACAAAGTCCATTGATGAAGGCATCTCTTATGTAATTCTTTTTAGCTTCTTAAGCACTTACAATCTTAAGCAATCTTTGCATAAGAGTTTGAAAGTAGAAAGTTATCCAGGTGTTCTCTAGGGGTTTTTCTTCTTATAGTTACTTCTTATAGCTGAAGGTTCTATAAAAAAACCTATGCTCACATAAGTAATAACTAAAGGTGACTGAGAAGGCAGGAGCGAGACATATGGTATTACTGAATTAAGACTTTTGCTCATATAAGCTGCCTGTCATATAATTTTTTGAAGGATAAATTGTATTATTTATAGAAAGAGGTGGACATTCTACTTTTAATATAGTATTAGTGCTGAAAGAATATTATGATTATATTTATATTATTATATTTTTTAAAGCAATTTACACCAACGATATACGAAAATGTAAACATCAGAGGGAGAAATTAACACCAAGACGACCATTAAAAAAAAATTGAAATGATATGATAATGACATTATATATGGTAAGACTAATTTAAAATGTTTCCATTTTTCTTCAAATATATAAAGAAATACTGAAATTTCACAGAATTTATTATTTATTAACAGAAAAAGTTTGTTCCTTGTATCGATCCCAACAGAATTTTATTATAAATCAAGCTACAAGAATGAAAGTAAGGAACATTGGCCTTGCGCTAATATGATTCATCGTCGTTTTTACGACTATATGCTAGCGTTATTTGGCTATTACTTTAAAAAAATAACAACTAGGTGGCTCTAATTTTCTTTCATAATAATAATTATTTTACTTTAAAAACAATATAGTTTAGATAGTGATCCCTTGCAGCAGATACGTTGTCTCTCAAGGTTAACAACATATAATTTTTTATTTACACTTTCAAGGATCTTTATAATTTTTACATCTCTACTAATACTTTCTATAGTTAGTAGTTTTTTACTATGCAGTTGAACGGTGGCCTACAGTTTGTAGTTGTTTTTTACACATCATTTTAAAACTAGTAATGAGAAATCTCAAAAATCAACCATTCATAAATATGGTATGTTCAGCAACAGGGTGTGCAAGCTATCAATTTCGTCACTTTTGCAGTTGTTTTTCCCCCCGTTTTTTAGATAGCTTGTTCAAGTAGCGTCAATTGGAAAAAAATGGATTCAATTGATAAATTTTTTGTCTCAAATATTTGGAAAATATCGGATATCTGAAATGAAAATAGGTCAAAAGAAATATGCATGAAGCTATCCGAGATTTGAATAGTAAACTCGTAATTTCATCAGAAAAATGGTTTACGTACTTTTCGTAAATTGGAAGTAAATTTTATAAAGAAAAAGTGGAGAATGCCATTTTGCTGTGTTATGGAAACTACTGACCATTTCTTGTGAAACTGCCCTCTTCTAACTTAAATATATATATTAGGGGCAATTTGGAAAATCAGGCATTTTGCAAAATTCCCTTTAGAATGGGCAATGTGGAGAATGCCAGGCCAATGTACAAAATGCCCATCAGAGCAGACAGTGGGCAAATGCCTGGATCCATCTTGGATATTGTGATCTATGCAGCAGAGAACGGATATTAAAGATTTGGGACAAAAAATTATGTCTTAAAACAGCACAAAGTAAGAAAGCAGCTTGAGGCTTACAAGGAGTCATTTCTCAATATTTATGAAGTTCCCAGAGAGAAGGAAGTTACATTGCGACTAGCTGAATCAATTCTGTCGGATAGAAATGAAAAAGTAGTCAAGGGGTGTTTTTGCACAGACTCCAAAGAAATAAGTTCATCTGCGAAAAAAGGGACACCTCTGTAATAGCAAATGTCATAATATCACAATATGCTGCAAAAGTGGTTTATTTGTTGAATGTGTTGATGTATATATTAAGTTAAAATATTCAGGTAATATCAGCTATGTTAGGAATATTCAAAAAGATGAATTTTTGAAATTATTAAATTTGATGTAGAATTAATGGATGTGATATTTAAATAAGCTTTTTTGTTAATACCTATTTTGAAGAAAGTAGTAAAATTGTTATGAAATATAAAACCGTGTAGTTCGAATATTATCAAATATAACTTTTATTAGATCTATACTTGTTGCTGTAGTCATCCACATTTTATTACGTTCATTCAAATTGCTCACTTTTTTGGCTTACATTTTAGTATTTAAAAAAAACCTATGCCCTCTGGTTGCAGAGGAGCCGCATGAAGGTCATAAACCAACACCAAAGTTACAATTACCCTTACAGAGCCCACTCAGTATAATACCAAAAAGGTTCAATCCCTTGAGTTGTGTGACTAGCAAAGGTTTTTGATGCTGAATGAAGTTGTTTTGGTGGCTAATGACCCACCTTTTCGATCAGCGGATCTTTTGCACAATTTTTTGGGTGGGGTGTATTATAGGATAGTAAAGTAGTCCTTGATTCTGAAACATCGGTAGTGGTGGGTAATACTACAACTTTTGGACCTGGGGTGCACTTGCACAACCTGTGGCTGGGGTGTATTATATGATATTAGAAGGGGTCCTTGATACTTGGGATAGTGGTGGCGATGCATTTTGATCCCCCTTGAGGATAAGTGATTAACTAGCGTAATCTGTAGGCTGGGTTGTATTTTAATATATTTCAATCTGTCCTAGATATTCAGGATAGTGGTGGCGATAGGTTTTGATCCACCTGCACAACTTTTGGGCCGAGATATATTTTGCAAAATAAAATAAAATCTCTTGTGACAATTTCTTATCATATTATAGTTTGATTGTCTGAATCCAATATACATTTCAATAAAAATATACTAGATGAGGATGCCCAGCTTTTTAAAAGAATGGGCTCATTGACACTTTTAATACTTAAATGGACTGCAGAACCTATTAAGTTAAATTTTCTTGAAAAATGGCTATAAAACAAAGCTATTGAATACAAATTTATTGCAGTTTTAGACCAAATATAAATAAAGGCCAAATTTATTTTTTCAATGTCAAGCTGCTTACAGAAGCTGGCAACCCTTTTAGAGTCTCAGAAATTATTAGGTACTGTCAAATATTTTCAATGTTTGTACGTATGTATTATGAGCGTTCTACGCATTTTGATGATATTGCGACAATTTTGCTAAAAAATACTACTTTAAGTATGAATGAGTAGTAGGCCACACTTAAACATTGGGCAGACCGTAGTATTGCCTGCAATATACAGGTTAAACACATCCTTGTACTAGATTATCAAATTGCTTGCAATGAAATTGTATTCTAATCAAACCAATATGATCAAATTGCTTGTTTAAAAACAGTGCTCAGATGAGGCTTACCTCAACGGTTTCTATTATTTTATCCATATTTTCGACATCTTTGACATCAAAATTACCGAAACGAAATATCCTTAACCAAAATTTTGCATAATTGGTTGTCACAGAATGAGATCAATAAACACTATTCGCATTTTCATCCACCTGGCTAGCGTTTTACCCTTTATCGAAGAAAACCTGTAAAATATGGCATTTTTTCTCTTTATTGGTGTCCATTTTTGACGTGCACTCAAGTAATACGGAGTCGAACAATCCAAGGACTCCTGTAAGCAGGACAGGACACTGCGCTCATGCGTTTCCAATATGGGTCTTTGTTTATTGTATATCAATTATCAAATATGGAATGTCTCTCTAAGTTTTCCTACAAAATAAAAAGTTTTTAAAAGTATTTTGTAAGGGAAAATCATCTAAATGATAAAAATGAGCCTATATATTTCTAATATAAGTGGTATTTTATTAGTACTTTAATCAAAATAAACATTAAAAACATGTAAAAAAGAAAAGGCAATATCAAAAAGTACAATGTTGGTCCAAGGCTACAAGTCAGAAAATTTTGTTTGAAATTTAGCTTTTTTTTCTTATTAGCTTCTGAATTCTTAGCTGCCATTTTCTTTTGTATAAAAAATGTGATGTCATCATTCAGTTTAGCACTTAAATTTTTACCCATGACATTAAACAAAACAAATACAATTCTTTGAAGAAAATCTTACTTCCTAGGACTTTACTCCCACAATGGTGATAATGTCAGAGTTTAAACTGTCCTGCATCCTATCAATGAATGTGGTAGCAAATGAAGCTCTACGATTTGGGGTGCCAAGTAAACTGTGTTTTGCTTCAGGAGTAGCTGTGATGTAAGAGAACATGGAGTGAGAATAAAGACAGGAGAGGTAGAGAAGGTTGGATGGAGTTGACAACCCCCTCTGCTCATTATGTTGATGAACTCATTCAGGTCTACATGCTGAATTGGTTGGGCTATCGAAGGTTATTGAGTCCGGAGGTGTGTCTCTGATGACCATTCACTCTTGGCATGATGTACAGCTGATCTTCTTCAAAGAAACCCCAATTTACCCGGCAACAAACAAACTAGGTCATCTAGTTGCCAGTTAGTCAAAATAAGCTCAGCTTTTACCAGGTCTTCATCCAGCAGAGCATTAATTTCTGAAGTAGTCATACCTGAAAATTTAATAAAGTAAAATAATGTAATGATATTATTATATTTTAAAAATAAGTAATACCTAAATAAAGAAGCTTACAAATTAACAAATATTTTATTTACCTGAGAATTTGACAAGACTCAGAATACGAATCTTTTACCTCTGCTTCCAGGATCTGTCTCATGCTGATGTAGTAGATACTTCCACTTAGTTTTCTGTACCAGCCGAACCTTTTATCGATGGGATCAGACTGGAACATGCTGAGGAGTACATGGGAGAAGTCTCCATCTAGGAAAAGATCCTCTGCCAGATCTGCTGCGGTAAGGCACGTCTGCTTTTTTGCTTGGAAAGTTTCTGCTGTGAGGCCAGGTGCTTTACTGTTTTGACACTATGAGAAAGTCGACAAAATCTCTCGAGAAAGAGAGGTCAAGTTTTTTCATCTCAGAGATTGGTTCTCGAATGAAATCATCTCTCTTATCGTAGCCAACTCTAGGTGTCTTGACCTTTGGGATATTCTACATAGTTCTGACAAACTCGGAAAATTTGGATATGTCTTTTACTTCCAGTCTGTTGTGTTCTTTGGAGTAGGACTGAAGCGCTACAATTGAGGATTCGTTAAACACAGCATGCTGTTGTAGTTCATTGAACTGTTGAGCCCTACATGACGTGGTCGCACCTTGAGTTGGTCTTGATGACGCTTTAGGAGTTAAGAGGTAGTTGGGGCAGTTTGGCCATAGGGATGTTACTACATCTGGTTTGAGGTACCTGTAAAAGAAGAACAGTTATAAGCATACTATCTTCCCAACATTTTTTACAAATTATTAATCGTGAAAACGGCAATCCGTACAGAACGCATCAAAAGTGAGCAGCTGTCTTACCTCTTCTTTAGAGCCTTACCAAGGGTCTAACTTCTTTTAGACTCATAGATAAAATCAGAGTCGTTGAAATGCAGAGAACACAGCTTTGTACTTTTGGATGGTGCCGAATCTGTCTTCTTCAGATCTGTTTCTCTTGGAATGGATCTCAGCCAGGTGGTATCAAGTCTGGGGTTTCTCTCTTTGTTTTGCCACAGATGAATCGTAACACCAGACTGTTGTGGCTCTGTCGTCATAACCCGTTCTACACCCTGGAGCACAACACTTAGTGGGCATGATTGGAATTACAAAACACAATAATGATGGAGTCCACAAAGTAACTAATATTTATTTGTTATTACTTATTATCTTACCAAACAAGTTTTATTGTTGTTGTTTTTTTCAATGGCCCCATGTCGCACGCAAATTTGAATTCATATTTTTGGGTGCTCGGTCCTGTTTACAGGAATCCTTGAACAATCGTAAAACTGTCTGATAAGTTTTTTTAATACAAACTCTTACCTTACTAACACACCATCTAAAGTAACAGACGTGAGACATTTGTTAATAAAACCATATATAGCTAAATTTATGGATCTCTTTTTACACTAACTATTCTTTAAATGAAATACTCATATTAGAAACAATATTTTTGAAACTGATTAAATGGTCTAACTCAGAGCATATCATGTTAGTATATTGTATGGCTATCTTATTTTTGTTCGACTCTTTTCCTAAAATATTAAATTAACATACATATATTCTTTGTATGCAATATTTTTGTTAATTAAAAATAATATTTTCAATATCTAATAGGGAAAAAATTTGCTTTCTTATAACTTATATCCCACACATTTGCAAAAAAATAACTTTCACTTCATTATTGTTATTTTGGACTAAGGATCTTGAATAGATATTCAAATTCTAGTGTTCGCCTAATGAACTTGTCTTGATTAATAAAAATAAAGCAGAATAAAGCCGGGTAACAAGATCTAATAAGCGATACATGTGTATAGACAATATTTTTCTGACAACTTTTCATGTTATAATCTTCAAACATAGTCAACTCTCCCATTCAAAATAAAGAGACCTTATGATTTAAATATGTTTTGTTTGTAGGAGTTAAAATGCTGGAAATCAAATTTTTGGAAGCACAAAAGTTACTCACGTGCCATTTTCTCTCCCCACATCACAAAACTTATTTATTGTGGCAAGGAGAGTTGTTGAGGTATGAAAATTATAATATGCAAAGTTTTAGAGAAGTTGCATGTACACATATAATAGATGTGATACCTAGAGCTGAAATATTTCTAATGAAAAAACTATTTTAAAAAATTAGAAAAGGGAAAAGGGATGACGGGTGTCTTCTTTCTTCCTTGTTCTTCATTATTTATTAAGTCGTTGTGTTTTTAGCATCTCCCTTTGGAAGAAAAATTATCACCTACTTTTAGTCTAAATTGTTTTAATATTGGATAATATAATAAATATTAATTTTAGTACAATTTTTATTAAAGTGATTCTAAAACTCATAGCACTATATTTTATCGTCATAATTGTTTTAATTCATTTAGTATTATAAAGTTAAAGTGACAATGTATTTTCTAGGAACTATAATACTACTTTTTTCACAAAAATTTCTATAAATAAATTAGTTTTATTAAAAATTGTAATTTTGTAATTTTAATATTATTCAACACTATCGTGTTAAAACCCTACCTAATTTTATTAAGATTTATTTTAGGAAAAATATTTTTTTTATCCATTCCTTGAGATTATTTAAGTGCTTTTCGCGTTTTAATTTGATGTTTATGAGAGCAAAATCTATGAATGTCAAAAGTTTAAATAGAATAGCTAAGAATCTATGTCGTGTAATAAAAATATGTTATGTTTCGATAAAATGTTAATTCTAAGTTCATTAACTATGCAGGCTGTTATTAGGACATTTACCTAGAAAGGATTAGGACAAGCAAATAAAAACATACTAATACAAAATAATTTGATAGTGTCGTACTCATATGTGATCTTCCAAATACATGTCAGTAAATATTTTTTTAAACTTATTGTAAAGATAAATTATCTTTAAAGAATATTAATGTACTTTACTTTTAGATTATTTTCCTAGATTTAAAACGAATAAAAGAAGAAAGAAGATCTTTATATATGAAACTCACATGGAATATTTTTTGTATTATGGCTTTGGTTGTAAATCGTAAGTATTTTTGCTATATAAAAAAAGCAACTTCAAATAAACATGGTAACTAAGACAATTTGAAGAATCCCTCCAAAGTCTTAGAGATGACACTATTTGCACGTATTGAGGTTATGTTTAGTTAGTAACATCTCTTGAAAGAACAAACTCCAACTTACAGACAGGTTGGTCTATTTTTTTCTGTTTGGCATTCGTTTGAATCGAGGAAAAGACGAAAAAGAATTTCCTGTGTTGATGGACCAATACCTTATGAAAGACAAAATACCATCTGGAGACTAAAAAAAAGGTTTCATAAATATTACGAAGACTCTCCACCTTCGACTAAAACAGTTTATATGTGGTTTGAAAATTTTCGGAGTGGTCATATAGACCCAAATGACGCTAAATTTTCTGGTCACCCTGTTGAAGTTACTACTCCAGAAATTATTGATAAAATCCATGATATGGTGATAGATGACAGATGAGTGAAGGTGCGGGAAATTGCTAAGATCATAAATTATGATCAGTTTATACATACTAATTATTCTTATTAACCATTTGAATGTACTTCAAATTGCGCAAAAAAAGCAGCAAAAATTCATCATCACAATGAAAGAACCCGTTATACATTTTTTGAAAGACTATATTGGAGCTAAATTAAGTCATTTAAATCAAATGAAAGCTCTAGACAATAGTTAACATTCTTAGATATTTTTACCTATTCCATAAGTTTGAAAACAAAGCTAGAATTGAAAGAAATGTGTTGATGAAATACTGGATGTACAATGTATATATATATCTATGATATAAAAAAGATCAATCGGAAACTTCTAATTTTTTTCCTTTTTGATTAAGATTATTTTTGTAGCAACTCAGAACACATTTTAGATTTATAAGTAGTTTCATTACAAACATTTCAATACTCCGCATTTCTGGATATACAGGGTATGCAAGATATATGTGCCACAAAAAATGATATTTTTACATTCATTTTTCTCTCCAACCGTTTATCAGATAAAAAAATAACGCAAGGTTCTGAAGGCTTGATGGGTTCTAGTATACTATATATGGTATAATCACCTTCAGCCTCAATTACAGTTTTTATCCGAGGGCAAAAGCTTTCACCTTCAGCCTCAATTACATTTTTTATCCGAGGGCAAAAGCTTGACCAGGTCTTCGCAACTTGGTCACTTGACGTATCCTGGAATTTGTTCTTCATCCGACTGATAAGTTAGTCTTTGGTATTGTAGGGAGCTCGGATGGTTTGTCTTTCCATTACGACCCACCAAAATAATCCATCAGATTCAGATCCAGAGTCATTGGAGGGTAAAAAACCGACGGGATGAAGCTGTAAAAATTGCCTTGGAGTCATTTGAGACATTTTTTTAGGTGTGGTAGGGAGCCCAGTCCTTCAGCACCATATATGGCCTCCCATTAGTAACTATGTTGATCTAGGGTTTCAACTTGGTCTCTATAACATCAAGGTAGGTATCAGTGTTGACCCTTATACATTGGGATCCCATATGAGGAGGCACAAGGTTACCATAGGAGCTAACCACCCTAAATACCATGATTGGTCCAAGAGTTGGAGCAATTGATATATTTTCACTCTTGGCACAGATTCCAAGGAGGGCTCTGTCATTGTTAAGTACTATCTATAAATGATAAATAAATCGTCGCTTACCTCAATCTGAATGGCCTATTGATGTTTTGGACTTTAATTTTCTTCTAAAGTATAGAAAATAGTGTCATAATGCTTACTTATGGGTAAATTGAGTAATTAAATATGTGGAAAAACTACTGACTGCTATAATCTTTAAGTATATTTGTTCAATAACAGAAATATGCTGGAATATTGTGTTGAGTATATATATATATATAGCAAATTTAATTTAGTCGACTTTTAAGTAAAAAAGTAAATTTAATTAACAATTTTGCTCTGAATCTCTTGAGAGTTAATAGTTATGTGTAGATACATAGGTAGATGAACTGATAAAATAAGGGTGTTGCTTATGACATAAAGTCCAAACAATTAATCTGTTTATGTCCCTTATTTCATGCAAACATTTGTAAGCTAAGTGGTAAAAATAACTTTATCCTCGTATATAAATGAAGTCATGGATTAAATATGGAAAAAATATTTATTTATCTGTCAATGACATAAAAACAACATTTCATTATATTATTTTTGATTCATTTTTGCTTTATTATTTACAATAGGCTTATTTTCTTTTTTTGAAAAAATGAAGAATTTTTTGTGGGTACCATTATTTTTTTAATGTTTTAACTTGTGAGATGAATATTTTAATTTACTATAAACATTTATTTACCAGAAAGCTACAAAAAAATATATAAGTTCATTACAAAAATATTACACCAAATATACGAATAAGTGTTGCTTGATAATCCAGTGTTACCGAGATACTGAAAACGATACTTCAGTAAATTGCTATTGAAACCAGTATTTGTATATCCACACCATCATAAAAAAATTTGCTCCACCGATAACTTAACAATTTCTGTTTTTGATCCTTACAACAAACAAAATTGTCTTCTTTATAAAAAATACATTTTCAGAATTGTTTTTTTTGAAATCATCTAATTTTGGAGACAGCTTCTTTCTCCAAAACAAATATCCTCCAGCGTTCCCTGTAAGTACATGCAAATTGTCAGACAACATCTTGGTTATATATTAATAGTTAAAAAATATGGGAAATTCAAAAAACAACAGTGCCTTTTTGATATTGGATCGATTTACATTATTGGTATTGTTATAATACTTCCAACAAGTAAGAAGACGAAAATTGACTCAAAATTTTAGGAAATGTAATTAAATAAATAACCTTTTAGGACCAAAAAATAGGAGTATGCACAAGGAATATTACTTTTTTGGAAAAAATTGCATGTACAATATGAATGGTTTTTCCCGAAAAGAGAATGGAAAAATCATTTTTTCTAGCACAGTATAATTTCTTTATTTGATGTTAGAGTCTCAAATGACTCATTTTTGATTTCAAATATTTATGACTTCTCCATTTTGATTTGATTCTATCCATATTGTATTTCTTTGGAATTTTAATTAGTTTGCTGTATTAACAAAAAATATCAAATATCAAAAATAATATCGATAATTGAGCCGATATTTGCCTCAAGACGAGGCCTGAATCCCTTGCAGATCTTGACTATGTAGTCTGGCTCAGGTTAGGTCCACTGCTTCTTGCTGGAAACCTCTGGAGACTGGAAACTCCGGCGAGCAGTCTCCCTCTTTTTCCAGACGTGTCTAGATAGAGTAAATCAAGGGGTTCGCGTCTGGAGAAGATGGTGGGCACATTTTAGAGTACAAAAAAATTCCGGACATTTGTCTCTGAGGAGGGGCTGGGTCTTAGCGATGCGATGACGGCTCAAACTCCGTCTTGAGCGATAACAAACTTGTCTCCGAACTTGTCTCCGAACTTGTCTCTCGTCCGAGGTAGCACTGGCTTATCCAGAAGTTCGATGTAAGCATCTGCATTAAGCCTCTCTTTCCTCTTCACAAAAATGGGAGGGCAGACTCCACAACGCCCAAGACCTTGGTTCTGCCTGGATTTTTGCCCTGAAGACATATTTGACTGAAGCTGATACATTTTCTGGATGTTCGGTTTTGATTTAGTGCCTGTTTTTTCTTATTCACAGTGGCATCAATGGTGATAATGTTTTCATCGGAAACGGGCAAACTTTGCCTGAATTTTTGTTGGCCTTGAGAAAATTTAAAGTTTTATTTGCTTTTTCTAACCATCTCATCTTGCTCTGTTCAGAGGTCAAATGTAATGTGGTCCTCCTCCGTGATTTTGCAGCAATTTCATTCCTGATGAAACTAATAAAATGTGTACCAGTATTTAAGATCAAACCTGTGCATTATGTTGAATTAAATATAGATGACGAAAAACAAAGCAAATGAAATATATTTTCAAATTATTCTTGGTCTTACAACAGCTTTAGACTTAACCCGCAACAAATGTAAGTATTGTGCAAAAGAAAACCTCTTGGTATGTGCATGTTATGGAATGTACTTCTATGTTTACTTCAGGGTAAAAATATAGGCAGTAAATTTTTTAAATAATTTATATTGGAAAGTAGAAAAATTATTCTCTTATTTATCCCAATTTACTAAAAGTGTTTAATTGTTTTGTTAGAAAAATATGAAATAAAAGTATTCAAATATATAATAAATATGAAAACATGAATTATTAAACTTAGATTTCACCCAGAGGAATAACAATGTCCCATAATTTTATAAGCGAACGGGATGACCTAAATTAGTTGTATAAATCTAAATAATGTTGGTATGATCTAAGGGATCTCAAAAAATCAAAATTAAATAAAAAATACGTTTATATACCATATAGGTTTGGAAAGGTTAAATGGCAATCTAAGCGTGTTATTTAAAGGAAAAAAAATAGATAGCATTATATTGAATTTAAATCAAAAACTTAAAAGATAATTTTATGATTTACATAAAACACGTTTCTGTAAAATATATTGAAGTTTTTAATATCGTGGTCAATTTGTGGTCGAACCAGCTCATAAAAATGATATAGATCTCCAAGAAAGTCTATTAAAATAAATCAAGGGAGAAAGTTGAAAACAACATCCTAAATCAGTATGCAAATTTTACCAAAAATACAAAGCTGAAATACAAATAATATTATTGTCTTCTATCTTAATAAAATATGGATATGACAAAAAAAAAAGCAATATTGGCAATTTAATCTAATTTTTAGGAGATTGGATCATAGAAAAACAATTCTTCTATGGACAGTTGTAAAAATTGCAAAGTTGATACATGTAATGTATCAACTTTGCAGAAAGTGAAATATCTTTATCTTCCTTGAAACAAGTACAAACTTAATTAGGCTCAATCACTACTGATTTCGATTGAAACAACTTACTGGTTCATTCATATTCGCAAGGATTCAGATAACGAAATTGATTTGACAATGGTCACAAATTATTCCATTGATATATTCCAAAGTAAAGTTGATCTTATTGGCCAATAAAATAAGTAAATATTACTCTGGTGTGTGTTTCATTTCATGAAATGAAGCTCACGTTAACTTATTTCCCTAGAAACTATTGATGTTAATTTAGTCTGCGAATTATTGATTCTAAAGTGTTTTTAAACATTCTTGAGTAGAGCGCGCGTAAATTAGCGCAACTGGTAAAAACATTTTCTTTTGTTATAAATTGGATCAGATTTCATTTTTTTCTTACAGTGAATATAATTTATTAAAATTTTGCAACATTTCAAATACTATTTCGAAAACTGAATAGATTTTTTTTTGGTCATATTTATTCGGGAAGTTATGATACAATTATACATATATCTTGGATTCAATAATTTGGCCATTCAAGGGAATTATAATTTAAATTTTTGTAACTCCTATAGGGGTGGCTGCATTGGGGGAGTGGAATATTTGAAGGGGCTATGAGAAAAAAAATTCATAGCCCCTTCCGCTTTTTCAATACAAAAATCAGTCTCATTGGAAATTCTTGAAAAACACATTTTGTAAATAATTCAAGTCCTGGAACCCCTGTTGCTAAGAACCACCTTGTTATTTTAGCCATAGAAAACAAAAATGATATTTCAATCTTTTCAGCTGAATTAAGTTTGGCCTTATTTAATCTTGCTCTAAATAACGTTTCTAGAATATAGTTTTGATTTAGAGCCATATTTCGAAATGAAATAACTAAATAGATGAAAATTAAATGAAATAACTAAATAGATGAAAATTAAATAAAATAACAATTGGTAAAAAACATTCCAGTATTTGAAAGATAAAATATTTATTAAGTTATCCTTAATACGTTTCCTACAGAATTAGTCTAATCATCAAAAATATATTGAATTATTACAATTAATCATTTAATTGACATAATTATTTTAAATTTCCAACCATTTTTACTCAACCTTATATTGTTTAATTATTAAATATTCTGTAAGAAAACTAAAAGTTAAACTAATTAAATCAATCAAAATCAAAAAAAAATTTTTGACAGCAAATCTTTTGAAGTTGTAATATAAGATTTACCCTTTAGTTTTAGCTATAATATAAAGCAGTTAAAAAAAATATTGACTTTCATAAATTATTCTTCATTTTAATGGATGTTTGTATGATTGGACACATTTTGTAGGAACTGTATCGAATATAACTTAATAAATAATTTATCTTTTAATGCTATAATATTTTTTATAAATTTGTATTGCCTTTAATTTACATTTATATAGTTATTGCATTTCAAAATAGAGTTTGAATTTGAAATTATATAGAAAAAACGTCTTTAAAATCCCAATCTACTCCGATTGAAAATTTTATTGGTCATTTGTGTGTTCTATGGCTTAAATAATACAAATTAAACCTGTCTTTAGCCAATGGCCGAAAAATGCTGTGGTATAATGTTATAAAACAAGTCCACATTTATTTCAATGTAGAAAGCTTTAATTTATTTAGAGCATGTATTACAGTAGCTAAGCTTTATAATTACATGAATGGAAAGTATTCAAAGCCAACTACAGGCAAGAAGTCTAGGCATTTCTATATCACACGATTTATTTAGCATGGTTCTTTTGCCACTAAAGAAGAAGGTAGTTTTTGTAGGAGTCTTAATTAGAGGTAAAATTTTAAAATGTCCATTTTTATGCCGATGACAACTATATTTTCTCTATTTAAACTATATTTAAAATCAAGAGAAACTCTGGCTTAAGATAAATAGAAGAATACAATTCTATGAAAGATTTGGAAAGAGCTCTATCTTTAAAAATCATCAATGATAAAACCCAAGTTTTTCTTTTAGTTAAAACCTATAGTTTGGTGCAAAAGATTGATGGTTGAATGGTGGTAACGATGATGGAGCAACTGGAGATGAAATCTAATAATAGCAAATTAGACCTTTAAGATATCAACCTAAAAGGCGGAATTAATATATCAAAAATAAAATCTTCTAAGAATTATGTATATATTTGGGGAAAGTCTTTCGGTGGGATAACTGTGGATTTGCACATTTAACAAGACAATGATTTTGTGGTGGCAACATATGCATCCCAAAAACTACTCGATATGGAAAATATAAAAAAATAAAATACTGCAAGCATGAATCAGTAACATTTTTGGAAAATATTACATACGTCATTGCGATTTATTGCTGGATGTTTGTAGATCAAATTTTTTAATAGAGTTACAACTCCTTTTTGAACACCTAAATTTAATGCAAATGTGACTTTTGACGCCTTCTGATAAACTCAAATCACCGAAATGAGTACTTGAAATCAGAAATTTCGGGTTTTATAGGTAATTTTTATGTTTTTCGAGATAAAATCAATCAAAAATACACCATCTCAATCCAAAGGCACAAAAAGATAGTTGAATGGTTTTAAACTAATTAAAAATAGTTTGGGAATTGTTCACAGCTTATCAACTAATTCGAGCTGAACCAATCAATATTCAGAAGACTTATTAGGGCAACTGATAATGGAATCAAATGTTTTATACACTTCGTATAAGCTTATACACAAGCGTTAAGTAAAACAATTTCCTTTTCACAAACTTAAATATATGTATTTCTGATCTACAGAGGTATAGTCTACACGAGAGCGAACTTGGACGATAGAATATGTGAGCATTTGTAAATAATCACACAGCAATTATATTGTGAGTCAATTGTTCAGGGTGTACCTCTGTAAAGCAAAAAATAAATAAAGGTATCTTCACAAATTGAGCTTCTATGTATGAATGATTAATTATCAAAATAAAGCTAAAATTATTATTCGCTTATAGGGAATAAATAATCAATTTCACAAAATGGAATATTAATGAATAAATAATGGGATATGTGATGTAAAAAAATATATAATTTGATTATCGCAAATTCTTGTGCTCATCATTTTAAATAGTTTGTATTTTATGTAATTTTATCAATAAGTAATATGAATTTTCTCAGTACGAGTTTATATAAAAAGGGAGTGTTCAATATGCATAGAAAAAATATTTTTCAAGATTTTCAAAATTGAATGCTTGAAATATAATTATATTTCATCATTTTTATTACTTAAGCAAACAATTGTTAATTTTTGTATCGAATATAATTGGGATGGAATAAAAATAACTATATTTTTTTGAAGGTTTTAGAAAACCTAACAAAAAATATAAATATTTTTATAACCACTCTGTTTTGCTTTTTCTTCGTTGTAATTTTCTATTTATTTTGTTTTGTCTATTTCTCCAATTTTATGACATGATTTCATGCAAAAAAAATAAAAAATCACTTGTGATATTCATCCGAAAAAAATATTTGACTTCCTTCGAGTTTCCCCAATTGTACACGATATTTGAACCACTTTTCGGAGAGGGACAGCATAACATTTTTTATAGTTTTAATAGTAAAAGCTGTTGGACGATTCAAGTTTTTACTCTTCAAATAGTGGATAAAAGTGTTCAATGTTGGTTAAGGCATAATTTTTCTCAGGACTGAAGTCAAAATTGTAGCCAAACGTTCTTGAAGTGGAATAATACGTCTTGTACCAGGCTTATACTGTTTTAAAATATATTTGTCATGCTCAAAAGCCATTCTGTTAATGATCGACCCAGAATGAGTAGTGTCATAAGCAAAATCTAATCAAATTGTTTGAAATTTCGTTAAACCAATAAAATTTTTGGTAGGAAATTCGCAAATCAAGGTCTTTTAAAAGCGTTGAATGATATTCAATGTACTATTCATCATTTCTTCGTCCCATCTGAGTACTTAGTTAAGTTATATATAACTTTTTTTTATGTCCAGAGTAAGGTTGTTCAGAGTATTTGCAGCCAGAAATTCCTGAAAGATAGACACTCAATAATTATTTTCACGTTAGGATATGAACAAAAAGTAAAGAAGGGGGATAGCTGTAAATATTCGTACACATCGTAATATTGATTTATGTCTCAATCAATTGAATCCGAATTAGGACTCGAGTTATTTTTTTTATGAACTCAGATTTGACTTGAACTTGCAATATAATTATCAAAATACAACTTGTATTTCCTTACGGTTCATTATGTTTTTACTCTCGGTGCACTGCATATATATATATTAATAATATATTCAATTATAATTTGTAATATTATAAAACTTTATTTTTTTTTATTATATATTTTTAAATTAATAGATTTAGATAATGAGGTAAGATTCTAATCCATTAGCATATTTTTATATAAAATATAATTTATCTATTTATTTATACAAAAAAAAAAAAATAATACGGACTTACAAAAGGATAAATTCATCCCAGATGACCAAAACCCAGGGGTATGGTGGAGGGATAATTTAAATGAATTCCAATATTTCGAAGTTGGCATCACGATACTTCACAACAACAGGTGCATTGTACCAAGCAAATAATTTTTTCGACAGCTGGGGATATTGTGAGTGCTAATTGGTCTAATTTATTACCAAAAAATGTAGACAAGCTCATCTTTCCGCAAAGAAAATGTATAAATTAATGAACAATAGTGTTATATTACTCGTGTATATTTTAAATTAACCTTTGTCTTTTTAGAGAAGTTAAATATATTTAGGATTAATTAATTTGGACACAAAACAAATTATTACAGAATACAATATCAATAAAATTTGAAAGACTACAAGAATTTTATTTAAAAAATATTTTACTGTATACTGTATCAAACCGCGTATCGTGAAAGGTGTACTGCGGTTTATAGAAATAAATATATAATATAATATTACTAAGTGTTATAATAATCTAGTATCAAATCAAATACTATGTAGGATTTTAATGTTATTAAATATATATGTATATGTAATTCAGTTTAAAAGTTGTGGATAAATAATTAGATAATGATAGTTTGGGAGTACTTAGGAAATTAATAGAAGTTGACATCATTGATTTATTTGGCTAACTACCAGATGATTGCGGGACTTTTTTCTATTTCTTTTTGGAAGAACGGGTTTCTTCTCTAGGAGCGACTGTGAAGCGAACCTTTGCATATTGAATTCATGATAGTCTACAATGGCATTATTAATGCTAGTTTTATGCCTGTAATCGATAAGTAATGGGTATATACCTAATTACGATGATGATTGTAAACATGTTATTGACATATTTTTTCCAAAGGCCGTAGGAAAAAGGGTAATAATCTCATAATTAGACAATATGTAATGATATTTTCTTCAGTATTGTTCCTTTAATGGATCATAGCAAATATTTTGTTGTCATATACCTATAGTCGTAAAAATTATGATCTACTTGTGCTTGGATTATTTTTCATTTGATCAGAACTTATTTAAGTGGCATCATTTAAAAACATAAAGCCGAATTAATTATATAACTTGAAAGTCCAGTATATATTTCTGCATCATTCATAAATTAGTAATAAAAAAAACAGACTGTAGGTCTGTTTTTTACCTGTCTCTTTTTTTATCTTACTATTAAGATTTATGCTTAATTTTACAAATACTTTCTTTGTTGTTTTTATAAATAATAATATTTTTTTTTTGACATCAATTAGTTATATAATTTTTATTTTACTTTATTCTGATGACAATAATTTAATATATATACAGTCTGTATATATATGTTTGTCGATTAATCACAATTTTTTCTTCGTTATTTGGTGAGGATACGCTAATGTTTTCCAGGACTTCTTGATTTACAATTGAATGGCAATTATAATATTTTGTATTACCCAACGACTTTGTATGATGAATGATTCCTGAGCCATTATTTCTACAACCAGACATCACTGAAGCTTTTGCTAATTTGAATCAACGTCTTTTTAGATTTTATCCTTCACTTCCATATATAATAGAAATCCAATTTTTTAAATTATGAATATGTGGTCATATAAATTTTTAAGTTGTGTATAACATTTACGTTTGTTTAGAAGTTTAAAAAACACATATGTGATTTCAATGTATCTTCCTTCACCTCTGCCAACGAAGTTGAACGGAGAAAATATTTTCTGGAGACTGTTCCTTGAATAATTATTAGAATATAGTGCAACCTCACTTTTAAAAAAACAAATCTATAAAAACTGGAGCTGTGAGTATTTGTTTTAGCGTAAACTTAAATTTTACACTTGGTGTACAAGGAAACAACGAACTACAAAATATTCCAGGACGTAGATAAAAGACTTTGATTTGTAAATACATCAATCATGTATTTAGATACACATTATATGTTTGTATATGAATACGTTGATGAGGATTCTAATGGATGAATACTTAATGTAGTGGTTCTAAAGATTTGAGAGACTACTTAGGGAATGTCTAGTTCTCCTTTTGAGACTTGACATTTGTGACATGTATCTATTTTATCTATGATTAATATGGGAATACTTTGAAAACTGTATATTGTATATAGAATGGTATCATAGATGGTAAGTTTATAAGTCAAAAGAATGACAATTTTGAGGAATTTTGTGAAATATTTATAACTAATAAGATTAACTTAACATAATTAGCCATATATATATATATAAGAATATGTTCTCGTCTTCTTGAGTGTAAAATATATTTGCAAGAATGTGGAAATACTTCAAAGATAATATTTTATATATTTAACCTGATACATACCAAGAAATTGTTTTTGTGTTTATCTCAAGTCAACATACATCGCATTTTAAAATTGACTTTTTAATCACACATGTTTTGAGCATAGTTTATGCTATTTTATGTAAAGGAGATGCCATCTCCGATAGGTTTCGAAACTTTTATTCGACGGAGTATAACTTTTTTGAAGAGGTTTGACGACAAGGGGTTAAAGAAAATGTAATGTTTAAGTTGGTTTTTTTTTTCATTGTATAACACCCACGTCTTAATATATGCATAATATTAATTTTGATATGTCGGAGCAATATTAAAAAATAAACGCATCCTCGTATCTTTGAAATGTATCGGCTTTTATTGTACATCATCTATTACTTTTATTATATATTACAACTTATATCTTATGGAATATAGTTGTTCATTTGCTAGTTTTGGAGTATATAAGCCTGAAACTTTTTCTAGGACTTGAATAGACGTACAAATATTTTTTTATTATATAAAACGATTTATTGATGGTAGTTTCTATTTATTTCAAATTACTTTAATGTTTTGTTGTTTGTCCCTTTCTCTAGTAATTCATTTAATTTATGCCATTGAGGTTGGGTTACAATAAATGACCATAATGTATAAAAAAAGATTAACTTTAATTGCTTACATAATTAATCCTATATATATATATAAGAATAAGTTCTTGTCTTCTTGAGTTTAAAATATATTTCCAAGAATGTATATTTCAAAGGTAATATTGTACTAACCTGATACATACCAAGAAATCGTATGTCTGTTTATTACATTTTTGAAACATAGTCATATATGCGTGAGGAATGGTTATTTTCCTATAAAAAACCAATGAAAAAATTTAGCCGTTTCCTGGGGATACTCAGTAGAATCAGATCGATTCTACAAGAACTTCTTATATAAATGGACCAGATAGAATGATTGCGCAAACAATTAAATAAAGTATAAAGAGTGCCTTGTTTTTTACTTTAATTAAAGTCTTACTACATAAAGAGTGTGTTATTAACATTATTTAGTTTATATTTGTTTATCAAATAATTAGAAATTAATAATTATTGAGGGTTATTAGTCAATTAATGAAGAGGTAAGCAGTTTTCTACCTTTAAAGAAGTATGGGATTGAATAATTTGGTTTCGTGTAAACCAGTTCAACTAAGGACCTTGATAAGGACAAAACTCGAGATAGAGAAATAGTTGAAGAATAATTTGAAATTAATATGGACTTAAAGGGTATTTTCCGAATTTTATCAAAAGAAGTGGCCTTCTCGATTTTGTGGCCTCAAAATAAATTGCAATCATACAGTCAATAAAATTATTGAATAACGATTGAAGATCATTGTTATTTATTTCCGTTCATAAATCGTTGGATGTTTTTACAGCAACTTTCTTATTTTGAGAATAATGGAAGACTCGAATTGTAATTTCACATTTAATAGTTTTGTGGAAAAAACATTATTCTTCTAATTTTCTTTACAAAATTTCATCAACAATTTTTTATAGCACAATCAATTTTTTCTTGTAATCTCATTTATTTCTCAATTAATAAAATTTTTAAATTGAGTTCTCTATCAAAATAATTTATCCACCATTTTGTTTCAAAATTTGAATATCGTTGTATGTTTATTTTTATATTATATAATTGTCATATTAAATATAACAAATGATTTGTTAAAATAATTAATTAATTATATATATAAAAAATTTAAAATAACAATTCAAGTTCAATTCATATTTTGTACTTTTATAATTTATAATGTACTGTTTCATCTTTTTTCCTTTTTATGCGTACTGTATAGTCCAAATTTATAAAATAATT
This sequence comes from Lepeophtheirus salmonis, assembly GCF_016086655.4. Taxonomy (NCBI): domain Eukaryota; kingdom Metazoa; phylum Arthropoda; class Copepoda; order Siphonostomatoida; family Caligidae; genus Lepeophtheirus; species Lepeophtheirus salmonis. Next base: position 4,447,207 of record NC_052136.2, read on the forward strand.
TTAGATTCTAGAACTGAATTCCTAAAAAAAACGACAATTGATAAATATATGTAGTTGTTTTTATGTATTTTTTATATTTTTCCTTACTTAGAAAAGAAAAAAAAGTAAGGTCATTCAGTTCTGGGATCAAACCAACCCAAATTGTAAAATGCAATTATTAATTAAAGGCAAATACTTATTATTTAATTTATCAATGAACAAGTAATGGCAAATTAGATATTTAAAAAAAAGAAAGGAAAAGTGACAAAGTTGAAAAATGGCATAATTATTTTAAAATGATATAAAAGTAGATTATAAATTAGATCTATTTATCAATACCTTTATAAACATAATATTTATATATTTACTTACAAACATTAATGTACATTTTCATCTTTTTAACCATAAATAACACCAGTTTATTGAATTTTTAAGAGGTGTTTTTTATCTATATCAGCTATACTATAGTACGAGTAGCTTGTTGTCAACACAGCAGTTATCTTATCTAGAAATAAGGTCTACATAATCTTTTCTTTCCAGATTCATTATTTTTAATAATGGACAGTGGAAGATGACGGCGCAAGCGAATTAAAACAACAGAAGTTGGATTTCTCCAAACCAGTAGTGAAGATGCTCAAGCCAGGAGATGTGAGAAGGATAATGGCTGAGTACGTTGTGGAAGATGCACTGCCTCTCTCTACAGTTGAGTCGCCGGCGTTTCAAAAACTTGTAAGCAAAATCCCTGTTCGACCAAGTGACAAGGTAAAAAAAAGAGGTGATTCAGTGATTAAAATGTGGATGATTAATGTCTAGGTGTCCTCTTTATTTTTCAGCTTGTACTACCAGACAGAAAAACATTTGCTACAGATTTGGACAAAGCCTATGAAGCGATGAAAAAGGAGCTCAAGAAAAAGAATGACGCCCAAGAGTATGTGTCAATAACAGGTGGTATATGGAGTTCCAATAACAAAAGTTTCATTGGAGTGACTATTCACTGGATCACTGCAGGTACCTTAAAAACACAGAAAGTAGCAATAGCTTGTAAAAAATTCATGGGCAGACACACATACAATACAGTTGCAACAGAGCTGGGGGATTTCCAGATTTGGGCTGAACAACAAAGTGACTGCATGTGTCACAGATAATTGAAGTAACTTTGTGAAGGCGTTCAAGGAGTTTCAACATGCACAACCTGAGTCTGATGAAGAGCACGAGGAAGAGGCTAGTCAGGTAAACTTTACAGACCCGCACAATGTGCTCACCACCGCCACTGATGATGGTCATAGCATTTGTAAACTGCCTCCCCACCCATAGATGTGCGGCCCATACACTAAATCTAAGTGTTGAAAACCATGGAATTGACAAATGGCTGGCATGGAACTCTGCTCCGTAAGCAAATAAAAAAACATACCCGTTGAAACTCCTTCTATGATGCCTACGCAGGTATCATTGACATGCCCCTTGCCAAGATCAATAAGCTTTACACACAGCTTAACATGAAATGCATGAATGACAAGGAGTACTGCTTGATCATGAAACCTTTCACCTTAGCACTTGACATTTTGCAGGGTGAGGACACTTGTTTTTACAGTACACTTCTGCCAACATTGGAAATTCTGATGGCCAAAACATTCGCAGTTAAAAATGGCCTATCAAAAATGAAAGGTGAACTACCTGACATCATTGTGAAAGCAATCTAAAGCCGGTTTGCAGCAATCCTTGACTCCAAGAATGAATTGCTGGCTACTGTGTCGCTGCCTATGTTTAAGCTTCGCTGGGTAAGTGAGAAACCAAGAAAAGACTACATCAAATTCCTGCTCATCAAAGAGTGCAGCTCCTTGTCAGAGAAACTTCCAGCCCAGATGCCTGATCCTCATCAAGATGCTGCTGCCCCTACTGAGGATGACTTTTTTTCTTTTGATGCACAGCTAGATGACTCAAATGTACCCATGTCCGTGGAAAAAGAGGTAATAGATTATCTTAGATTTGCCCCTGTGATGAAAAGCCTGCACCAATTTCCAAGAGTTAAAAAAGTAGCACTCCAGTATAACGCTGCAGCACCATCCAGTGCACCTGATAATAAGTAACTTGTAACTTATTACTCTACACAGAAGGTAATATTGTAAAGAAACATATTACTTCAAAAAGCAAGTAACTAGTAATATGAAATATATTACCTTTTTGAAGTAACATGCCCAACACTGTTTATTATGTATTAAAAAAGAATTAAACTAAAAGTAGTTGAAAGAAAATCAAGATGTTAAACATTTAATTTTGGGGTTTACCCTTGAGCCACAATTATGTACCTTTATCATTTACTTTAAGTATGGCTGTACTACAAAAACTTTTGCTCGCATTGCCATTTGAAAGATTTAACTTATATAAAAGTGACGTGTATTGACGTCTGTTTAATATAACCTTTCCTACGATAAACAACATTTTCAATGTTTGATCCAATAAATTAAATCTTAAAATAACAAAACTGGATTTTGATTTGAAAAAAAATCAAATTTTTTTGAGATATACTGAATATTTCCCAGCCAGTCTTTCAATTAATCATTTTTATATTTGAAGTACTTTCAATGTTAGTATTTGTAGCTATATTCATAAGAATGATAAAAAATTTTGAAAAATAAAGAGCAGTCACATGAACTGTTTGGTAGTTTTAGTGTTGATAGATGCGTCGTCTGCCGTAAGAAAATATAGAAATTATGACTATGACTATAGATTAATCCACGTTTACCAGGAAGGGATTTTTAGTCACATATCTAGTCAATATATTTTTTTAAGGTATTGTATTTATTTTATGGGATCTGGTTCTTCTGGGATATAAAAATGAATTCAAATTGAATATTTATTTGGGATGAAGGTTTGAATGATGCACTAAATACATACAAATTATATACAGATAATAAAAATCATTTAAATGAATATTTTTAAGTTACTTAACCTTTTAATGTATTAAGGAAACGTTAATTGAGTTTAAAATTACCGGTTGTTTATTCAAAAATAAAATACATAAATTACTTTAATTTCACAGTATTTACGGAATTTCCTCTAATTATTCATTTTAAAAATTGATTACCTTTGATCCTGCTGACTGAACATTTCTCAGGAAATGAGAAACACTAGTAGGTATATCTAATGTTTAATAATGCTTAGACTTTGTGAATAAAAATTGCAATCTTATAAGATATATTTAAAGAGTCAAGACTCCTAACTTTTGCTTTACAGGACCACAAATATACATAGTACATTTGCCAAATTGACAAAATGACAATGACAAAATTATATTTTTATTACATATTAATTAATGGAGTTAGAGATTCACGACAATGGAGTCAAAAATAATAAAATTACGAGAGATTGCTTCAACAAGAAGGAACAGAGGTGATCCATAGTCAAAATAAATCTGAATGTACTGAATAATTCTCCTTTTTATTGTTATTATTGGAATTCACTATTTTTTTTTTCTTCATAAATTTTAAAGTTACTTCATAGGTATAATAATTAAGAAGGATAAGAAAAGGAAAAAGTTATCCTTTCTAAATGAGTGGATAAGCACTTCAGTCAACCCACCTTTAAGGGGAGAATGAGGGAGATTTGTAATAATCAGATTTTTTATTCCACACCAAAAAACTGATTGGCAGAAAAAATTTCATGTACTTCACTTCCTTGATGCCCCAGAATGTTCCAAATGGGACTTACAGGACGGGGTTTTAGAGTATTATGAAAGCTTTGTATTGTCCTAGATAAAAGAGATCTCTGAGATGATATAACAGGCAGCTGATATTAACAAGGGTGTTAATTCAGGTGTACCATATGTCTTACTCCCGCTTTCTCCTCGCATTTTGACACAGATACCATCTATAACCCTAGGTATCTCTCCAGTCGTCTCTTGAAACTCTATGAAACGCCCATGCCAACAAGGCATTCCTCATCAACGCCATCAGGGAGGAGTGTAGCAAATTGCAGAAGGGTAAGATGAAGGACACATATTGCTACTCTAGGAACGATGTAGTGAGGCTAATTGACACTAGAACCTTGTCCTAGTTTTTAAATTATAATAGTATCTTGTTTTTTACTTAATCAGAATTCCAGCATAGCTTTTTTCCCCCTGTTGAATGTTTGCCAAAAGTTTTAATTATGTTTAAGTTTGTTTTAATAAGCGTTTCCTCATTTTTAAGGTATGTTTCAACAAGTCAAGCTGTTTTTGTAGCAATATATTATGAAAGATTAGATTCAAAGATTAATATTGATATATGAGTTCAATTATTGCACTATTTTTTATAAGGATAAGTGCATATAAATTACACTCTCATAAAGAAAAAAATAAATGTGCTTTTGATTGACCTATAAATAATAATCATTAAAGCCTCAGTCTGTAAAATAAAAATGAAAATTAATCAATAAAATAATATGTAATACGATGAAACTTGATGCTCCATTTAATATGATAAAATATTTAATTTACTTTTTAATCCTTAATGACAGTATTTTAATGGATTTATTACTTTTCAAATTGAAAACCATATTCCTTGTTGTTGATAACATTAATTCCTACATTTATTTGTAATCGTTCTTTACAGCAATGATACAAATTATAGGATAATTGTACAATATTCAATTGTTTTTGTGGATTTTTCTCCCGGGAATCCAGTTTGCATGGATTTTTCAGGCCTTTACACCTATGTGATATTCTAGGAAATCCTACATTTTAGATCTCATAATAGAGCTACGATTAATTATACATAATTAATTAAACTAAAACTTAAATAGAGGGGTCCGCAGAATTATATTTTGGAGGGGGCATAGTTTTGGGATTTTTTTTTGAAAAAAATAGAAGAATTAAATTTTTTGAAATATTTTTTTAAAAATTCACAGCTATTCAAAAAAAATTATAGAAATTCACAGTTTTAAAAAAAAATTTTTTGGTAAATCTACAAGTAGACTTATAATAGAAATAATTACATTTCTTCCTCTCCTTTGTTCAACTCTACCATATCAAGATAAAGTATTTATCTAGTAAATATTTTAAGAGACTTTTACATCAAACTAATATTTTTTAAAGATAAATGAAATTATATTATTTAAATAAAATAAAAATTCTTGGTTGTCAAGTATTAAAAAAATATAACTGTGAACATTAATATAAAATATATATTTTATATATATATATGCATTTGTAATTTAATTCTACATACTATAAAAATTTTTAATGGCTTTTTTCAACAGAAAATCAGGATGCTAAGTCATCAAACATCTCTTAAGCATAAATCAAATGCATTATTTTATCACTTTTTACAACGATATTACGAATATCGAAAAAGCTTTCTAATTCAATTGTTCTTTTCAGTTTTATTTTTCGTGTGACATTCTTTTACACATCATCTCTCCCTTTTTAAGCATATGTATACAAGAGGAAACTGGGGGCAGTTGCTACTTTCTCTATCTTGGTTCAAATATTCTGACACTGGTTCAAATATTCTGACACTGGTTCAAATATTCTGACACTGGTTCAACTACAATTTGTCAAATGTTGCAGCTTTCTCCATAGCCAAAGACAGTTGCTAGAGTTTAGAATATTTAGCTGGAGTTAAACAATTAAGAAAATTGAACTAATGAATATTTTTAAGGAATAAATAACTAAATATTGAGTTATGAACTTTCGGGTGGACGTTCAACAGGAGATCGTTCTCTTCTACCATAACATATGGGGATATGGCCATTTCACTTTTGAGATTTTACAATAATTATATAACAGCCCCAAATAAAATTTAAATTACAATCGTACATCCACGAAGTCTGACTTTCTTGTATTACAGTAGATTCACTCTCACACACTTCTTCAGCAACCAGCCCCAGAAAACAAATATGTTTGCTATTAAGCATAAATATGAGTGCTATGACGGTCCTTATTTAGGACAAAAGACTGATGGCCCATCCAGAATACTCTAGCTCCAGTTAAAATCTAAAACCTATAAAGTTTTGGTCTTTAATGACGTCACTCAACTTTATTTATTATCTGTTCAATCAGTTCTAGTACTGAGTCCAAAAGACTGACGGTCTGAAGGACCAGTCTCTAAGACTGATAGGAACGGTCCTACGACTGGAATGAAACGGAAGACTGAATAAATAAGACCAACACAACATTATTAAATAGATAAATTAATAAACAATAATTAAACTATTTATTTTTATGCAAAAAAAAAAAAATATATACATATATGACTTACTAAACTGTTGCAAAAATATTGCTTCTCTAAAAAATTATATTTTTCTCCCAATATTTCCATCAAAGGCATTTATGCAACAATGGACACGACAAGGCATTTTTCACTTAAATGTGAGTATAAAGCTCCCAAAAATTTTATCATATTTATAATAAACCTATTTATATAAATAATTATATAAGGGTGTTGATAACTCTTGGTGCTAAACCATCCAAATGATGAGAGCTCGAAACACCCCTGAGTTTGACATATTTTTATATTGGCTCTAATTAAAAATAAATTAATTCTATTAACACTAACGTTTATAGCATTTTCTACAAATTCAGATCTATTAGAACGACATTGCCTGATAATTATGTCCAAATTATTGATAGATGTGATTTCTTTTGTGTGTGTGTATATTTTTTAGGTACGGGTTTACTTACCCATTGTCTTTGTGATTCATTATGTAATAAGTTGAAATATAATTGTACTTGGTTACAAAAAAAATTATATTCATTATGTTGAAGACCAGTTGACAACAAAATATATTGATTTTTTTCTACATAGTGTGTATTATACAAATACAATTGTAATGTAAACTATGAGGCTGTATTTTAATGTTCTGGAAAAGGACCTGTTCTAAATATCCCTGGTCTTCCCTACTACTTGAAACTTTAGGTAGCAAGATATTTGTTGTACTTGTATTATTTAAGTTTGTGAATTTGAATAAAAAACATATATAGAATTCATGGAATGACTTCCTTCATTTTTCCGAGTCATTAGAATAAACTCGTTGATTTAATATTTTTTTCTCGGCAAATAAAGAATATATGCAAACATTTTTTGTGCTCTAAGTTATTCAAGGCCTATATAGATATATATTTACATTAGCTTAATTTATCTTGCATTGCCATAAAGGATAATACAATTTCTTTATACAAAAAGTAGTGTATTCTAATACTGTTGCCAAGTTGATTAGAACATGACTCACTCTTTTTATTTGGAAGATCCTCTTTTAGACGTTGATTGATTATAATTATTATAAGAAAATATGTATAGATGTAAAATAAGATACAAAGGTAGTTATTAGATTAGTAAAAAAAATTCTAGAAACAGCTTTTACAAATTTTTCATATTGTTGACCTTAGAAAGAATATATTGTATACGTTAATATTAATATATTGTTTGATAAATAAATACTCAATGGAAATATGTTACTTTTATTTGAGATTACTATTAAAGCTACGGTTGAACCCTATTGGCGATGGAAAGAATGTCAATATTATACTTCCTAATAATTTTCTTTATATTAGTTTAAGGAAGCCTACATTAGGGTATTTCCTTCATTGACTTCTTTTTCTTTTTTTCAACATAAAGGCTTTGTAGTAACATTTAATAAACTTCTGCCTAAGCAAATAAAAATTACTTTTACTGCATTCAAATAAGTCATTCATAAGCTATTTTAAAGATACTGGATAGTATTTTACTCAACAAATATTAGATTAATATTTTAGGGCGTTTTTTGATATATTTTTTGGTACACGACAAATACATTCATTATTCAATTTGCAAGCTTTAGAAAAAAAACGTGCTCTGTAAAATTATTTAGAGGGACTTTAACCCCTTTTACCTTTGATTCCTGCACATATGGTATGCATATATCTAAATTAGTAATGGTTATAATATCCTAGATATATGTATACAGGGTGCGACCTCTATTTAATAACCTACACGATTTTTTTTAAATAGATTTCATCCCAAACTATTCATCCCATTTTAATGAAAACAAATGCTAAATGAAAGTTGAATAATAATATAGAATATTAGTATTCAACATAATTATCTTTGGTATTAATAAAAGCCTCTACAATACCTTTGAAACAGGAGCAAGTCTTGATGGCAGTCTTCTTTGGCAGATTCCAATGTTCCTCGCAGATCCTCGACATCAATTACGCTTTTTTGTTATAGAAGGATCTGCTGGTGTGTTGCTCGAGTGCTCCGCACACAAATAAGTCCGTGAAGTTGAGATCGGATGAGGTTGGAGGTCAATCATTGGGTCCATCATTGTTAAATATAAAATATGACAAACAAGGTCAACATTTTCTTTGTAGTGTGGTATGGCGCAGAGTCTTATTGCCCCACGAATGGTATAAGAGCTGCAACTTCCTCAATTCATGGCCTTGCATGATCTTCCATGAGTTCGATGCACTCATTGGTATTGACCTTGAGACCACTGGGAGAAAGTTATGGTGGAATCACGTGACTTTGTGAGCTTATTGCTCAAGACAACATAACAGTGGTTGGAAAATTTCATAATCCCCTCCACACTCTTTCAGTTCCTTCCTGACTCTCTAGACAAAAAGGTTGTCCAGGTTTTCGGAAGTTAGTAATCTCAACAATATGTAGTCCGACGTGGATTACAATGAGAACACTTTGCCTTTTCCAACGTGGTGGAATATATACTTTGTTTATCGATGGCATTTTTATAACAGATCCTAAATACTTGTGGTTAGCCGCGAAAATAACAAACAATGTCCTTCCTTCATATGCGTTCAAAGTTCGTTGTTAAACTACATCCCATGCTGTAGAATATTATTAATATGCTCATGAGAGGAATAAAGTAACTTTTCTCAGTAGGTGGGCTTCGACACAAAAGTGGGCTACAGATCCCTTATAGTTAGGTTGTAGAGAATGACAAATTGATTCTTAAAGGGTCTAAGGATTTGGACTTTATTTGATATTTATGTAGTTCTTATGTTAATATAAAATAATTATAAAGTATTTTGTACATCCAAAATTATATACATATATTAGAAAATCCTATTAGGTGTGACATTTGTTGATCATGTCATTTTTTTTAAATTACATTTGTTTCAAATTGGACATAAAACTCATTAAAAATGACTCAGAGATATGACATTGTCAAAAAAGTCCATACCCGTGTGTAAATACATACAAACATATAGTTAATGAGAAAGTCGATTTGGTTATAACGTAAAAAATTATTCTGCGTTGAATTTATCCTATGATTATGATTTATTTGATTATATCTATTCATATAATGGCATACTACTATAAAGTATATTATGAATTAAGTACCCATAGGTTTGAGATTTCTAAATACAGTCAAACTTTCTGTAACGGACACTTGTTTTATGTATGCGTATCATTGCACTAAGCTGCCATATTCAGTTTTAAGTTTAAAATTTTAAAAAATATGAGACTTGGTTTAAGAGGTCACCTCCACTAAGCGGTTGCTTTTCAGTTTCCCTTGCTTAACCGCCTAATATAAGTTTGACTATACAAAATTAAAATTTATATGAAAGGTTGATATGACTTTAATCTTTAAAATATTTATTTTTGGTGTCTTCGGTAACCTAAATTTAAAAAAAGTACATTTTCTTTATTTTTAATTATTACTTATTAATAAAGAAATAAAAATTAAATGATGTAATGCTATTTATTTTTCTATTCACCTATCACAATCTGTAGAAAAACGTGGATATCCTTAAACCACATTTACAGATAATCTTCTAAGCGGATCCTCCACTTCTCCAATTCAATACTGGGAGGCAGACTCAGTCGAATGGTGAATTGCATTCCTAATAATACTGAAGAAAGTAAATTTCCATTAATAAATACTGATACCTAATTTGGGATTCCTCCCTTAAAAAGGGATTTACTTCGATAGTCTTTCGTTTCTAATATCTTTTCTCTCTCGTTTCTGCGGTCCATCTCTCACGGCATTAACCTCCTAACACAAAAATTTAGGATTTTGGAGTCCGCTGTTCATTTTTTTCTCCCTCCTTTCAGTTTTCTGAATTTCAATTGGCATTATTTAAATTATTTCTTGTAAATTTGTGAAAAATTATCGAAAAAGTTATTGAATAAAAATTTTAAAATTTCGAAGAATGGATGAACTGATCTTTGAAATTTTTCTCTGTTTTTTTTTTAATAATAAAAGCTTACAATTTAATTACAAATACTCTCTTTGTTTCGCCTTTCTTTTTGTTAATTTAATGAACTTTTCAAATAAAATTTATTTAAATAGTTACATATAGGCTCCAAAATTTTGACATCCCGTCTAATTGCGTCCTAAATCTGAAGTACACATTCGTATCAAACTCAAAAACGGATCCAATGGAACATTTTTATAAAATAAAGTTATCAAAGATATCGGCCAACTTCTCCCCCTCGACTTTGCCATTTTTGGCAGTATAAAGAACATGTTATCTGGTGTCCGATATACTACAAAAAAACGGCTCAAGGCTGCAGAGAAGACAATTGGAGCTAACTTGGAGTCCGAAATATTCGTAGTAAGTTCCGTCCTAAGCTTGAGTTAGTAGTTGTAGGCCATGGAGGTTAGATTGAGTAATAAAAATTTCAAAAGTTATAATTAATTCAAGAAAAAAAAATTGTGCAAATAGGATCATTTATTGTAGAAAAATAAAAGTTTTTATTTTAATATCAAGTGTTACATTTTACACACGCATACTAATTTATTAAATTTAACTGAAAAATGAAAAAGCGAAAAAAGCATCTTCCTTGACATCACGAATAATTAATTTCACATTTTTTTAAGGTTTATAAAAGGACAATAAAGATGTATTATAACTTCATCGTTAACTATTCCCATAGGGGGAGGAGGGGAACTATTTTTTTGAAAGAATAATGAATAATTTCGGGGAAGGAGGCTAAAGGGGTTTGCCTCCTTTTAACCCCCCCCCCCTGTAAACTAATCTGGTTCAAGTGAGGATCAATGGAGTAGCTGTTATAGCATCATATTTAGTTATTTAAATTTGAATGCATCTTAATTACTCCTGTAATTGATTCTTTGGATTAACCAGAATGTTTCAATCCGGACCGTTCAAGATTGTTAGTGCTAGTTACTAATATGTAAGTAAAATCAAATCGGGATGAAATATCAGCCAAAGATTTTTTTTTTCAGTTGCCACTTGTGGCATGTAACCGTATTTGTTGAAATAATATGAAATGAATATTTAAAGAAATAAACATATATCGAAATAATGATTACGATTTGTACCAAAAAAAAAAGGAAAATTCCTCATTATCACGAGATTCTATTAAATTTATAGCCAAAAAGAGAAGCATATTTTTACTCTATATTATGTATTTATATAGTAAAAATTTGGTATATGAAAGAACGTTTACTGTTAGCGTATTTTTATTTTTTTGAACTTCTGATGTCTGGATATGACTGTAAATTGAAGATTTTATTTAAAGACTCTTAAAATGGAATTGTACTATAGCAAATCCCAGATTTATTGAAACCGGACTAATTGGGATATTAAAATTTTTATAAATTGCCCTATCTCCAATTGAATTTATGGGACATATAAAGGATTACAGATATACTATTGCCCAATTATGCCAGACTCCTCTGTTTTATTATTCCTCTTTCGATTAAAGCCAACTTGTTAGACCAGGCAATGCTCTCTTTCAAGCCAAAAATACTAAAAATTACCACTTACAGTTATTAAATATAAAAAAAGTAATTTATCATCAAAAATTAATGTCCATAAAAAAAAGCATTCCTAACTTAAAATACAAATGTTCATTCCGGAGCTCACATATTTTTACCATAAAATGCTCAAATAAAACATCTTTTTAAGAAAAAATAAACTTTATTACATTGATAAAAAACTATTTGAAAATTAAGTTAATGGTAGAACATTTTTAAGTGATATTTAGATAAAATATATATTTTTTTTCGGTTTATTCTCATATTATGCAGTTACATAATGACAAATTTAAAATAATGATAATTTAAATTGAATGAGAAACATTGAAATACTTACTTTCTTTATGCAAATAATACTCTTTACAAAGAACGTATAATTTTGTCATTTCTTTTTATAAACTTTTTCCATTTTATGTTAGTAGAATAGTAATGAAATAAAAGAAGGGATTGAGTTAAACAATTGTGTTTTGAAAGTCTTACGAAATCAAAAATGTCCGTACTTATTCTGATAATATAAAATAAATGTATTTACTCTTGTAATCAAAAATCAAGTATTATAGTAGGAACAGGATATAGTGAGGGATTGTATGGGTGTTTTGGTTTTGATACTGTTCTCTGAGCAAATGGGGTGCACCATAAGAATGGTATATCTACTAAACTAATTGAAATATGATAATTATCTTCACCAAATTTTAACAGAAGTTATATTTTTGTCTCTGTTGGTCTGTTAATAACCAGGACTACAGCAAAAGTTACGAATCGATTTTGCTCAAACTTGGTAAGAAGATTATATGTGGGCACAGTAAGTGACCATTCAATTTTGAGAGGTGAAGGACAAAGGATAAGGTAGCACAAAACGTTGAAAATGTATAATCGACCATAACTTGAGAAAAATTGAGATACTTTACTCAATTTGATTTTAAGCAGAGGTTTCTGAGCTCTAACAAATAGTGTCTTTCTCAAATTCGATTCACTTAATTAATTTAGTTATTAATTTCTATAAAAATGTATCCTCATTTTGTTTATTCTTTTTTTACCTCTGCCAACGAAGTTAAACAGAAGTTTTATTATTAAGTAAGTTTGTTTTTATGTTAATTAGTTAGTTTATTTATTTCTTGGTTAGTTACTAGGATTACACGAAAAGCTACAAATTGATGTAGATCAAACTTAGTAAAAAGATTATGTGATGTCATAGTAAGAGTAAGAAGCCATTAAATTTTGATTAAATGTCAAGGTAATGCAAAGCATAAATAGCGCATAATCGACAATAACTTTAGAACAAATTCAGACAAATATCTCTATTTGATTTTAGGTGGAAGTTTTGGGCTCAAAGGATTGTCCATTCTAGTTTTAAATTGGATTCAATAATTATAAAACCCTGGAAATGATTCATGTGACAGATTATAAATGAAGTTACATATATATATATATATAATTAAAAACTACATAACTTTTTAATATAAATAGTTTTGACATAAGAAATAATTTTATGAGAATTAGAAGACGCTCTATATGTATATTTTATTTACAAATACATACATATACACATAATTCGATGGTTTTAAATAAGATATTTGTTATATAAGTATGTAATCTTGTTTGAAAAAAGCTACAATATTCATAAGCATCGATAAATATTACGCATTAATAATTAATTTTTCCTTTAGGTATTTTATGATGAACTACTGAAAGAAATATGATTTTCCAATCCCTATCTAATAAAAAATAAATTGCATTGCATTGACTTTTCATGGGTTTTGTAGGATTTTTTCTTATCTTATTCTTTTTTCTTCTTTTTTTCCGAGTTATTGGATGTCCGGTGTGTCCAGGCTTGGACCAATTTACAACTTTTTTATTCATTTCAGAAAAAAAAAGTCCATTCGGACACTCATTCGTTAATTTGTTTCCATTCATATTTTTAAAACGAAACGACGACCATACATTCAATTTTAATCCAAATTTAGTTGACTACAAAAATACTATTTTTCTTGCAAGATGTCTACTTTAAGATATCATAAAAGACGTCACTTAAACATTTTTTTTGTAACGTATGCAATTATTTATTCCCTCTGCCCAAATTTCTTTGTAAATAAATGGAAGTTACGTAGTTATTTATAGAGTAATTCCTGATATTTTCACCCCCCCCCCTCTGGCCGGCAAAAGAGTAGCCTCATCACGAATTAAATAAGTACAAAAATTGATAGCTTTTGTGTTGTAATAAAAGTGTCCTTTTTAACAATAAAAAAGGAGCAAAAAATGAACACCACTTAAAGTTTTTTTGCGTTAATCGTTCCAGTTTTTTTCATTAAGGTATAAATCAATTTTATAAGATCAAAATGAACATATTTTCAATTGATTTATTTTATAATTACATCTTATACTATCAACTATTATTTCACATAATGTTCTGAGCCTAAAGCCTTGTAAACCATGATGACGTAGTCATTGGAAATATCAGTCCACTCCTTCTCAATAAAATGCCTTGAGGGAATCAACATAGTGGTAGACTTTCCAGGCCTTGCTCTTGAGGAAGCCTCATATTATACAGACCAGTTTCAAGCAGTCCAGTGATTTGGAGACTCCAACCAGGGGGTTACCACCTCGTTCATCCTCCCTGGGTACTCCTTCGCTTCAATTTGAAAGACCAAATTGTTCAAGAAGTCTTCATTGACAATTATGTTATATCTTCTACTTCATATCTTCCTGGAGAGGCTCTCTCCCATGTAAATGAGCCTGACCTTACAAAAAAGCTCAACAAAGCAATTCACAATGTCTGCGGCTCCGGTACTGATTGATTGGTGCCTCCATTATTGTTCTTTGTTTTGCGACCAATAATACAGCATGTGAAAGCTGATATAATTCGAAACAATTCCTTATTTTTAACCCATCCATTGCAAGTAAAAGAGAGCTCTAATTGGTGCGGTTCGATTTTCTTACACACAATATATTTGTGTATTCAAGAGGCTACCTGTTAACTTGCTCCAAGATATTTTAGCAGCCAAAACTTTACTTAGCTACCATAAGTTTGTGTCAAATTGTGCTTTTCTTTTGGAAGACCAGGTTTCGAGTAGGTAAAAAGCTTTTTGTAATCATACAGGATTATTATAAATAACTTTTTGTTCGCTACACGTTCGATAGATGGGGAAAATCAAATATTGTATTTCCTTATTCTTTCTGAGGCTCACACACATCCAAATATCCACCTTGATTTTGCATTCATTACGATTTCTCATGTTATTATACTGATAATTTTATTTGTTAATATTTACCTTTCTAAATTCATAGCAGCTTCTATACAAAAAATTAAATAAGAAAATAAATATAATAATAGAGAATAAAATCAGATACATTCCTTCAAAAGAGGAAAGGAAATTTCAAATTTGTTTTTGATAAGCAAAGACTATTTTGATAATGAACATACAATCTATATAAATATTCATTTGTAATTCTTAAAGTTTATTTTCTTCATAGTCATGGAAATGTTATATTTATGTTTTATATGTTATAGAGCCACTACCGGTTTGACTTGGTCAATACATTAATTTGTTGTATTTCCCACTTTATGTCAAAACTCCATAAGGGTGGCATCTGCTCGTATGTTCTTTTGATACCTAGTTGACTTTTCTATGACAAAACTTTTCCTAGCTTTTATCTAGAAAGTGTCAATTTGGAATTGTGTTATTTTTTAACTTTAATTTCTATTGTACTTGTTAATCTATTGGATAGAGTCAATTTTAACAAGTTCCTCTGAGAAATAGGTATCCTAAGTAATTGGAAGGATTAGATGCTCTTGATTGTGAAACAAGGCAATAAATCAATGAATATTTACTAAATGACTTTTTTAGAATGGAAATCATTATAATGAGCACTTGATGCTGTAGATTCTTAATGCTTTCAAATATAATATGTCGAACGTAAAGGAGACAGGGGAGAGTTACAGCACTTTTTATGAGTTCATAACTCATTAAAATTTTTAACGTGTTTTTTTTTTAATTATGCCAATAATGCTACATAACCAGATCAAAAATCAATGCACAACTGTTCATCTCCGAATAATCTCCTTGAAAATGTGAAATTATAGACTTTTTTTTAAATTGTAAAAATTTTAAATTAATAATAAATCATTGTTCCCAATTTTTGAATAAAATTTTATATTTTATTTTTACTTCAAAAGAAAAGATACATAGTGACTTTACTCCCTGAATTAAATTTAGAATGAAGATATTTTTTTATTATGAATTTTAAGAAATGAATATGAGGGTGTAGATAGTTAAATTTTGGGGTTTCTTTTCTTTTTTTCATCAATCTGGGGAAATTTAGATTATTAAAAGTAAAAATATCATTTGGTATCACAAATCTGACAAAAAAAGACAAGTCATAAAAACTTTTGTATTGTCTTAATTTATACTGATAATGTGTTTTAGTGACAAAAAATATGTTCTAGATACTGTTTTCAATGTACATAATTATTTACAATAACTTAGCTTACATGTTCTCATCCTGTAAAATGAAAACAGATGTCAAAGAAACCCGAAGTCCACTTAAATGCACAACCAAAGTTTTTGTTTTGACTAAAAAGTGGCGTGATTTTCTTTTGCAACACTAACTTAAAACGTAAACAGAATATTTTCTTTATTTTCTTTGTCCTGTTTCTATGCTCTATTTATTTATATATTCATGATATATGAATATAAAAATTGTGTGGCGAATTAATTACATACGGGCGTAAAGACTTAACTTTAATTTATGAGAATTTAAAAAAATAAATAAACATAATGAATTTTTGAAAATTGTAGATTTTTAAAATTTGATTTGATTATAGAGGTAAAGAGCTTTCAACCTTTAACCATTAAGCAAAATTGTATTCTAAAGATATCTAAAAAAAGTAGGGATGTACGAATTAGCTATTTGGGCAGTATCTGATATATCGTTTGATTATTTTATTTAATTTCTAGTAAATACTATATACACTTAAAGTCAAATAAATGGCATTAATAATTAAAATCAGGGGTCAAAAAATGTGTAAGTTTTAGAAAAAAATTGTAGACAGTTTGTGAAGAGAAGTGACAAAATATGGTTTAGCTTTTTAAAACTTAATTTCAGAAATAAATTGGAAATATATAAAACTTTAAAAAAAAAAAGAAAGCATTTTCCTGTTCCTTATTTCTCTTGTGAATTCCATTAAAAGGACGAATTCACGGAAATTGCATATTTATTTATACAATACTTCATGGTGCACCTAGCACCCTTTAGTATTCAAAAAGTATGATCGTTAATTTGGAAAAAAAATTGAATAAGTGGCTGTCGTTTAGCTACTTTGTTTTACTGCTTTTGTGAACCAAGATAGGCAGCACATCACATGCTGAATAGACTGGACAGACCAGTTAGGAATATTTAAGGCATAAAATTCCCTATACGTTTGAAGAAAATTTTAGAATGGAAATATTTATAAAAAAAGTACTTTAAAGAGAATAACTCAACGTTTTATTTTTAAAACTGAAAAAAGAATTTTTTCCAACAAAAGGATAAAGTATGCTGTTTTTGACAGAAATCCAAAAATATGCTACGAATTATATGACTACATAACTTTCTGACCCCCTTCTTATAACAATATAAAATTTAACTGGAAGCCTTGAAGTCCTCATAATATAAATTGTTAGAAATAATTATTGAACAAAGGCAAGCACCTATGATATAAATACAAATATTGCTACATTGTGTGCTTATGAATGCTGTCATACAGAACCAATTGTTGACCAATTGAATACATTACCGTTCAAGAAAGCAAAGGAGAAGACACTTCTTCTATGACATACACTACAATTCAATCAATGGGCTTTTTTTTATCAAGAGTTATGACAAACATTCCCTTAAGTGGCATCTTTACTACAATCTTAAGTTAAAAACACTTTTGATAGTTATTTAGAAAACTAATCCTTGTATTAAATAAGTATTAGCTAACCCACAGAATAAACTTAATTAGAATAATGTATTGATTAATCAGCAGAATTGTACCGATTAATTGTTGCATCCCTAATATACAACAGTCACTTTGTTTAATTTAGCTATCCCTTTTAGGGGTGACATATAGTTTTGCAATTACCTCAGAAATTTGAGTGGCAAGAATGTCGTGATCCCCATTGCAATAAATATTTTAAAAGAGGAGGACAAATAAAATGGCACGCCGAATTTATAGTAATATTAAAAAATTATTTTCTAAAAGAATTATCTACATATTCTAATACAGGGTGGGAATGAATTTGCTGGATATTTATACATGAGTGAAGAAAAAAAATTAACTTTTTCCCTTTTCTAAGTTTGAACATGTGGGATAAAATCAGGGCCTGGAATATATATATAATATCAAGTGCAGTGTATCTTCTTTGTGTAAGTCCATTTGAAAGGTTAACAATCTTCAAAATATCCAATATTGAACAGACATTTTTGGAACTTAACAAGAAAAAAAAATCTTTAACCATTTAGATTATGGATGCGTAGGCATTCTCAATTTGTTTGATTTTTGGAAGAATCTCAATAGCATCTGGACTATGCTACAGATAATATTCATGGCAGGAATATCTCACTCATATTTTGATACGGGAAAGTAGTGTATTTTTAGATAACCCACAGTATGTTCTCTCAAAAATATTATCAAGATTTTCAGCTCGAATAAAGAAAATTTGTGATGTATCTAGATGTATTGAGGAGAAATGTGAACTTTCATTGAAATGGGAGATGTCGATGAGGGAAAGTTTGCATAAAATGAACATAACAACCATATGCTCCGATATCGTAGGGGATGTCATATCGTCATTATCGTCCTTGATCAATCAAATTGCCTCTAAACACCTCTCTTCGATCTTTGGATCTTATTTTAATCTCCAAAGACCAATTGTGCCTTTCAAGTTAATAATTTCACGAATTTCAATAGTCTTGCTAAAGAACTATTCCATCTGCCCATCCAAAAAAAAAAAAAAAAGACGAAATACATATATCCCAACGAAGTCCAGCAGATTATATAAACCTTATAAGGATTAAATTCCTAACATCTCATGAAAAATGGTTTAAATATCGTTTAGTGACAGGCCCACTTGAAGTAGCTGTTAAATTTTTCAAAGACGACGGAAGGGAAATGCCTGAAACGACAGATCACATCTTGTGGGAATGCGTCCAACTACATTTGACCAACATGGGTATTGACGCCATGATCACCAAGGCGCCATATATTTTTATATAAGCTATGGACTATAAAAGAAAGTTTTTAAATGGATTAATTTCTATTTTAACTTTGTACTCGAGTACTTTCAAATTGCATTTAATTTAAAATTTTAATTAAATATTGTTTTAACATTCTACCTGAGATGTTTTAAAATTATGTATTTGGTGTGATTTCGTTGTTTTGAGGTTTTTGTTTTTAATATTGTTGAATAATTTTTTTTATATAACAAATATATCATAATAAAGGCCGAAAAGAAAAAAAAGACATATTCTAATACAGATGGCTAATATACTTTCGTTTAATAATAGAAAATCTGAAATTTCTTATAAAAAATTGTTAGGAATATACAATATCCAAAAAACTTTTATAAAAATAATCTTGGATAGAGTACTAATGTATGTAGTTATATTGTATTTATTACACAAAAACAAGTTAAGAAAATATTTTTTAGTCCCTATGGAAAAAAAAGGTATTATAGATGAAACAAAAACACATTATCGAAAAGAAATTATCATTTAGAAATAGTTTTCCAAATTGTAACATGTACCAAAACATTTTATCATTACCTAATTCTGTTAATATTAATGATGGACTAATATCAAAATGCCTATTTCAGACCGATTAATGACTCATTCACTAGAAATAGTTTCGGAGGTAAATAATCGATATTTAGAACTTGTATTATTTCGTAAATAAATTTGGCAAATAAAAATCTACTTATAATGAATATTAATAGATTTGTAAATAAAAATTATTTAGAAAAAAGGTCTTGTTAGGTCAAATAAATGAAAAACTTACAAAAATAATTAACATTTGTGACAGAAACAGATGTAAATTAATTGACGTAATGTGTTTAGGTCAAACGGTAATTTTAAATATAACCCAATTAACAGTTATAACGTAACAGTCTCTATTTAAATAATAATTTATTTTTGAACACATTGAATATACATATAAGAGTGTACAGTGTACATTAATTTCAAGTCTAAAAATAGAGTAATAATGTATTTTTTGCGTCTTCTATAAATTAGTTATAATGCATACAACTAACGTAAAGACCACAACATACTTATAGTTGTGAAGTAAAAGTAGGCATTCCTTTTTTTTTTTTTTTAATATTCCTTTAATGGGTCAGATGGAGTTGCACTGATTAAGTTTAAGTACACATGATAGTATTATATTTACTAGACCTGACCTAGGACTATTCTTTGAAGTACATATTCTCTAGGAATGACTTGAGTGCGAACCTGCGCACATTGACACAAGAGAATAAATTCTCCCGAGTGCGTTGTCCATTGAGCTACGTTGTTCCATTGAATATAATTAGAGTTGTATACCATAATGTCTTAACGCATGTGAGATTGTTTTGTACATAGTTGATAATCTGCAATGTCTTTATTATTTTCTAAATGTGTTATTAGTAATCTTAGATTCAAGCAGATAACATCAAACTATAAAGTTGCCTTGTGGGTGTTTGCCCATGAAAAATTAAGAATTTTGTAGGGAGGTTATGTACTTTTTGGATTTCTAGTATAATTCGAGATCGACATTGTAGTCATTTCTGTCAATGTCCCTGCTAGTATTGAGTTAATTTATTTCTCTCAAAACGGCTTGAATCCTATTCAAGTAAACAACTTGATAGCGAAGCATTTTTCCTCCCAACCATTATTCAAATCGTCTGGATTACAACTTATATTATTTTTCAGTTTCTTTTATTTGTTTTAAACTCGCGGATCATACTTTATAGCACACACACTACAAAACATTCAACATTAATTTTTCCTATAAATATCGAATCTTGGCTTCAGAGTCCAAGTCAAGATTCAGTCTTCAAAAAATGTATAGACTGAAGTATTAATTTATTAATAATTAACAGTTGGGAATAATGAGTTCATTTAGCAGTTATATTTTTTTAAATAAGTTTGAAATATAAATATATTAAACTCATTTATAGTCAAATTGAAATGCTGGTACATCTAACGTTAAAAGCATATATAAATCCATAAAATAACATATTGACAATATCAAACAAATTGACAAAAAGACACAATCTTTAACAAAAACAAAAGCAAGCTTTCATACACTAATAAAAACCAGAAAAATAAAATAATACCTACTTCTTATTGCTTTTAAAAATGTTATATAATTTTTAAGATTGTTCATCACGGAGCAATCAAGTATCGAACTCATTACTGCCTTGATTGATTACAAACAGTAGTGTGTCTTTATTTTGGCATTTTAATGGTTCTCTTTCTTCTCCATAGTAATAGTATAGAATTATTTCCTCCAGAAAACAATTCCAAAATGTTCTCCAATTTTTATTTTAGGTGCAAATAGTTTGGCTTTAAAAAAAAAAATTCCTCAAAACAAAGATAAGAAGTGGTCTCCTTTATTGTTTTTGTTTATCATACAACATATGACCTCAGTGAAAACACTCTATTGGTGTTTTTGCCATTGATAAGTTATGCTCGAATTAGATCTTGTTCAGCTTGTAAAATTATTTATTAAGTAATGAAGAATAACTCCACAGATAGAAATAATAGTCTAACAACTGATTGGTAGGTGAATTTCCAGGGACCTGGGCCAGAAAAGTATTACTTCCCTTCTGAAAAAAAAATTATCGTCAATATTATAAGAAATTATTGCTTTAAAAAAAATGTAAAAGCCTCGTAAAATGTATTTTTTCAATCTCTGTTTTTCATTGGTTCAGTCTTCCAAAAAGTAAGTGTCCTTTTTTTAAAAAAAATATGCAGATACTTCTGATGTGTGACCTTTTCTTCCTTCTCTTGTGGTAGGAGGAAGGTTGAGAGATACAATGCAGATAAGGTCAAATGCAATTATATAACTAAACCAAAATAATCCCTGCTCAGGCTCATCTAGAGTACACTTCGTAGTCCTAATTGAATTTGAAAGAAGTTTTTCCATAAAAACCTTTGAAATTTTCGAAGATTGTGTTTTTTTTTTTCAATGGATATCATTTTTGTTAAATATTATACAAAAAAAAAAAAAAAAACTGTACTTTCCGAAACATTTGTCAAAATATAAATGCAAGCTAAGTTTTTTTTTTTCTATCCAAATGGAGTATGAATTACAATTGTATTCTTTGACATATAATTATTGTTCTTTTCTGTCGACAAATTAGGATTTTTTGTTTAAGTTTGTTTCAGTGTTAACCTAAGATATGGTTACGTGAAAAAAAAAATCAAAAATCACATATTTACCCGATCACTAGAGTTATCACTTATCTGCTAGCTACGTCGATCAATTGGTACAAGTTAAAACCTTTCTTGGGAAAAAGGAAGACTAATAAGAAGTCTCAGATTTGATGTAAGAGTATTTTATTAAATAAATCAAACTTGATTTCCAACATGCCTAAAAGTAATATAAAATCAATGAAGTAAAGAGAGTTACAATGTACACATTATATAATAATGGGAAAAATATTCTTAAATCTGTTGGAAAAAGAGATTTTCATATAGGTATGTACAAACAGCGTACATACAAAGTACATATTTAGAGGAATATCTTAAGTACGTGAAAACTCGTATGGTATATACCTATAGGCAGCTTGACTTTTTTAAATATTATGAACTCTTTCGTTTCCATCATTTTATTGCATGTATTTTTTTTAACGTTGAACGGTATTAGTATTTCCTCTCCTTCTTACGGTATATACTTTTCTAGGATCATTGTTTCCACTTAAGAAAAAAAATTAATCTTTTTCAAGGATACCTTCAGAACTTCTTATGATTTTATTTATAAAATTAACGATGGGCATGAATCCAACACCTATTTTGATTTTCTGAAATATATTTATAATTATTTTGTAATATAAGTTTTGTAAATGTAATGTATGTTGTCTCCTTTCTGGGACAGTTTCAAAGTCAAAATATAAAATGGTCTAAAGACCGTTAACAGTATTATAAATAATCTCAGAATCGGATATATAATTGGAATGGAGAATTTTTATTAGAATGGGCATCATGATTTTTTTGGTATCGTTTCATTCCTAAAATCCAGTATATCTTTATTCGTACACATTTTTGCCAAAATTTGATAGGAGTTAGAGAAAAAAAGCGGGAAAAATACGTCACATTAAAAGTTCTGGCCATTTTCCACTAGATGTTGTAAGTGAGATATCTCTGACGATTAATACATTGCATCAAAAAGCTTTAAGTATGCTTAAAGGTTAAGAGTACACTTACAAAAAGTGAATTTACAGTTTTCTGTTTGGTGAAGCCAGTTGTTTGCTATAGTGTTCCAAAATGGAAGTAAAAAAAAGGGAATTTTATATATTCTTCAGTACTACTACGACCAAGGTGAAAAGGTGGAGCAGGCGGCCAAAAAAATGCTGTGTTTATGAACCCAATACAGTATCGAATACAACATCAAAGCTGTGGTTCCAACGCTTCCGTTATGGTAATATGGACTTTGAAAACTTCGATTTCCAGTAATGGAAATCGTCAAGTTGGACAGGCATGTGAGCACTTATTCCAGTGGCCAGGAACAGATGATTAGCCAGATATACTTTTGGTACCATCTAAATGGGATAATCCTAACTATGTTAGTTTTATTGTCAAAATAAAACGAAAACACACTCAGAAATTTTTACTTCCTCTATTATATACATTTATTACTAAAGAAACTCTTGAGATAAAGGAAACGGATAAATAGTTGCTAATTCGAATTCAATTAATAAACGTTAACAATATTAACAGAGGAATAGAAGTTGCCAAATCTACAGCTAAGGACAACATTCAGTTGTCCTAGAGGCTATTCCACGATAGAGTGTAAAAAAGAGCCATAGTCGGTGAGAAAGTTTTGTCGAATTAAATAAATATTATGCAGAATATTTTCAAAGCAAAAATTTAAAGCTTTATTTTTACTTGTATGAAACCACAAAATATGTATAATTCGTAGTTTCTTTTTTAACGTTTTTGTGTACAAACGCACACTAATAGAGAGTAATTCCGATATGAATGTCGGAACGTAAATTTTTATTGGTCAACAACTTTTGAAGCGGTCCCAAAAATCTGAAAGCATATCAAGCAGGACGGTGCAGACTACTGACGATGATTTCCCCGAAAATTTGTGACCAACAAGCGGCCAAAATTTTACGAAATCCTGCTTTGTTGAGGGGAAAAAATTGAGAAAATCCTGGTCAATCGATGAATGTGATCTCTGACACCATTAATTTTTGTCCTGTTCAGCTGTCTATCGTATCATAAATGAAAACCTTCGGTAACAAAGCTATACACGTCGTAAGGGACAGATTGTTACCCCGTCAAACAGGGAGGAAAGGGTCACCTGCACCTAGACTTTGGGCAGGCTAAAACAGAAGCCACCCGTGAAAGATCTTGTCTGGTTCTCCTCAGATAAGAAAAATTTATATCTAACACATAAGTATTACTTGAGCAACAATCGAAGGTTGGCAAAGATATCAAATTTCAAATATTGAATTTTTTGAAAAAATAAGTTATGGTTCGTCAACATTTAGGGTCGTGTTATGCCCCCCTTCATCTTCAGTTGGTCCTGAAGGGCAATACTTAGGTATACATCAATGTTCTGCGCACCAAAAAATTCCCCTTGGTCGGCAGTATCCTAAAAGAATCATCTTTGATCTGGAAGCAAGACGGGCACCCAGTTACACCATCAAAAAATACTCCGTTTTCTTAATCCTGAGAAGGCGATGAACGTACCGACGAATTATTGGCCTCGTAACTCGCCGGAATTGAAACCTTTAGACTATTTTTTCTAAGACAATTTTGAAAGGGTTTCCAATTAAGCTTTATACTACACCACACTATCCCTGAGAGGTGGGATAAAGAGAGATTTCCGGACTTTACCCCATGAGATGTTCAAGAGTCCAGTTTCTGAGGACGTTGTGAACGTGTGGTCATATCATTACTTAACTTACAACCAATAAAAACGCTAATATATTTATAGAAAACAAAAGAAGGTCTTTAATATATACTCCCTGCTATGATAACAGACTGGTATAAAATATGGGCTGCTAATATGTAAAACAAATAAAGTATAAATGGAGTGACGTTGCTCAATTGACAAAGCGCTTGGAAAAAAATGTTTTCTCGAACTCAATGTCCGTAGTTTGGATACTCGGTAGCTCCTAGAAAAGAAAGTAAACATTGTGTATATGGACTTCAAAGACAACTCCTAAATTAGATGGAGTAGTTGTAGTACTCTAGCACTTACTTATGCGTAGTTAGTGCAACTCCATCTGACCAATCACAGGAACATTTGAAAACAAAACAAAAAAAGATGTAAAATAACGTCATAAATACAAATTTTATGCTACATAGTGATAACGTTTTTTCTACATATATTTTTTTAATACCTACTGATGCTGATAATGTTTGAGGGAAGGAAAAATGCAGATTGCCAAATTTTTATATAAAAGATTTATTATTATTATAAACACCCGTTTTGATTTATGTCTCTACTAATATTATTTAAAAGTAATCGGCGATACGTGCTGACGTGAGCTTTTCTTAGTGATAGTGAAAAAGTGCTAATAATTTGCAAATGGTCAATATAAAAGAATCAAAGATCTAGCCAATATAACAGGGAGGAACTCCAATAAAGGATATCCACTAACGAAGACGTCGAAGTTGAAAAAAACTTATAGAATCGGTTTCATTAGATAGTCCTTAGCAATCTAAAATAAATGATCTGTTTATCCTCACAAATATGATGAAAAGTGTCTTAACCCTGATACACAAAAAAATGACCTAAGTCTCTCCCAAGAAGTAGATTATAAACGTGTTGAGGAATCATGGAATCTGCAAACAGGACAAGAAGAATAGAAGACAATCTACGGAAAGTTGGGGTAGAATCTTAGAATGTAGTGACTGGAAAAGGACTCCAGTAATGGAATTGCCACACGATCAAAAACGCAACCCTTACAAAGAGGATAAAGTCAACAATAAAAGAGGCTAGTTTATGATCCCGTTATTTGAATCCAGAATAGGAAACGCCCATAGAATCATACAAAATGACACGTACCCTTGCTGTGAACACAAGGGGCTTGGATTTGATCCAGTAAACATGGACTCGGTGGGTCTATAATTAGCACATATTAACACATATTGATAAAAATACAACTTTTTATAAAACTTTTATTGCAAAAATTAATTCATGAAACGTGAGTATGTAGTAGTACTCACATCTATTCAATATTTCCGACTTCAGCCTGAATCACCGCTTCGATACTAGTTCGGAACTAGTAGTATGCCTATTCCAAAAGCGCGGGCGGGAGCTCGGCGGATAGCGGCGCTCAGAATGGCTTTAGTGTTGAAGGAGGTCATGTTGGTGATGTTCTACACAAATTACTTCACGAAGTGCCCACCGGGTTCATTTCGGGGGCACTGAGAGAAGGTTAAAAAGTCGTATCACTCCTTCTGAAGCTAAGCCTGGGTCTCTTTGGACATGTGGCCCGGGGCAAATTCCTCCTACCATATCCAGGGTCTGCCAGCGTTTACCTGATTGCAACAGACAGTGCAATTTAAGTCGTAATTTTCTTACTTGGACTCGTAGCTCAAGCACACGGTGTCAGAATTGGATTTTTTAGTTTAATAAGATTTGATTCAAATAATAGTACGTGAGTTAACTAACAAATGATTTATAGTCCCAAGATGGCGCAAAGATTCTGAGTCTAATAATTGAGAAATTAACCCGACGTTACCTCAATATTTACAATGTATTTTTTGTCACCGTTCGATCTTTTTGCTTTTTTCCCCCTACTCAGTGATCTTAGCAACGTTGATTTGTTGAACACTTTTAACCTCTAGTAAAATGTTCACGGACTCGTAGTCAAAAGACTTCAGAATCATTGTGAAAAGAAACTGAATAACAACAGTCAATACTTCAGAAACAATCATATAGTTTCCTAATCGAACACTTCTGCCATTTGTTTTTGTATTCAAGTCAAATGTTAGTCTATTAAAAATGATTCAAGTCCAGGCCGTACTCGAGTAGGATTACACCTCTGTCTTTCTTAAAAATTACAAAATTATTCCTATTTATTAGCTTTTCATTTGTATATATATTCAATTTAGAATCAAATTATTTTTCAAAAAATCATCCGACTTATTTATTGTCCAAACTGTCTACAAATATGATATATTTTAACTAAAAAATCTGTAATAGGTATACATCAGCGATGTCTGAAAGAAGAATATATAATTTAAGCTACAAAAAAATGTACAAATGAAAAAAAAAAAGAAAGGCTGTCATTTACTTATTTTTCATAAATTCTTTCGTGCAAAGAATTTTGACAATAATTATAAGTGAGGTTTCAATCAATTCTTCATTAAATATCCGGTTTGTCATAAATGTATGTATGAACGTGTAGCGTCTACTACATATTTATGTAAATACTAGTTGTCACTGTCATTAAAGGATGTTAAACCCAACAATTTTCTATTCTCGATATAAACATAATGTTGTATCTACAAAAGAATCTTTTTTTGTGTGTAACATAGGCGTACATAAAATTGTATTTTGCAAATACAATCATACCTTGAATTAAAGCATTATCCGTGTCAAAGAAATGTCGTTTTTCAAAATGCTCAAAAATCAAAAATGAGTTGCAATTCTTTACTCTTATTGTATCTGCAAACTTTCCTCAAAAATAAATAGAAAAAAGGCAAATTGACAAATTTAGATATAAAAGTTAATCGTATTTGTTTTAAGAATAACTTCTTAGCACAGAAAAATAGGAATAATATGACAAGGATAAAACAAAATCTGCACCTCTTTGCGTCTTTTCCTTCATAATACATTACAAGTTGTATACTTACAGAACAAAATCACTCTCAGATATTATTACAGATGAGCAGAAGTTTTAATTTTTTATGAATTTTGTAGCATGATCATGTCAGTTAACAATTTCATTATTTCAAAACTATGAAGTTACTTCAAAAATAGGCTTTTTTGCATTTTTAAGGTCCATGAGGCACTGTTTCCGAAAATTATGTTTAAAAAAATCAGAGTTCGGAGTCCAATAAATGAGCGTTACTTCACCAATTCAAGAAATTTAAAATGCGTGTTTTTTTTTTGTCAAATAATGACGTGTTAGAAGACTGATAAGAGAAAAGGAAGTAGAATAATCGATAGGTGACACAAAAATTTATAAAAATTTTATTAGTGTTAAGATTCCAGGCGATGGGGAAAAAATTCGGTTCAATCTTATGAGATTTTTTCTATACTGATTTGAATCAATATTTCGATCAAGACTTCGGTCTCAGACTATGGACAGACATGTTATGATTTTAAAATCGTCCCCAAGTTTTTTTTTAACTCACTCTATAGAACAAGGGGGCAAATTTTATATGTCTTGGATCAACCGTCCTTGATTTTTTCATAATTTTAACACTTTCAACTTTGTTTAACGTCATTGTACAAGCGCTCACACTAGGAAAATCAACAATTTATCTTTACCAAATTTTAAATAAGATATTTTTTTTGTTTGACCATTCTAGATAGAAAAAATTATGTAACTGATCCATTCTGCTCTTCTTGAAGAATTAGTTAAGTTTAGGGTTGCATAACAGTATGGTTGCTAAAAGGTCTCTTTTAACTGCAATAATTATTTGTTTTCAGTTTTATTGAAGAAATAGTTATTAAAGGCTGATTAAATAATATATAAAACTCACTCTTTCCCTTACTAATATTTTGCACACATTGCACAAGAGTTATGTATTTTTATCCCCTCTCAACCTCGCTTGTCAAAAGGGAAAGGAAAGAATTAAAGAAAAAAAAAGCATATATAGCTAGTCTTTATCATTTTTTCTCTTGGCCAAATGTTAATTATTATTTATAGAATAGCTATTAATTGTTTTATATATTGAATTGGTAATTTTATTGACGACTGATTATAAAATTATACAAACTCTAAACGACGGTAATTTGATTTATATTAATTATTATAAAAATCCAACTCCTATGCCAACTTTTGTAAATTAATGAAAACAGCTTAAACCATAAAAGAAAAGAAAAATGACTATATTCCTACCTTGTAGTCATTCTATTTTCAAAAATATGAATGAAAAAATTTGTCAGTTTTATGTTTAACACATAAAACTAGAAATAAAAATCTTAGTTATCCTATTCGAAGACGGTACTTACAAACAAATATCTCATTTGGATACATTTTTATTCTATTTTCTTGATGATGTATCAAATAAATTACGAGTGAGTTTAAAATTAAAAAAAGAGAGCATACATATTTAGTAAAACAAAACAATTTGTTTTGTCACTATTAGTTCTAATACCGGCAACAATAATGGAACTTGTGTTCTACTTGAAAAATGACTAGTTAAAAAAACTTTTACCATTTGCTTGAAGAATGGAGTTAGTTATTGGAACTATTTTCCAAGAGTGCAGGGGTGCCAGATCGTCACCAGATGTTTATTTATTCAGAAGATTAAAAGGAAATTTGCCATTAATCAACAAAACTGACTATAAACCTGGAGCTGCAGATGAGCAGGTGGCCAGTCTATTGGAAGGCAGACAAGATAGTACTATTGAATTTGCAAAAGATAATCTTAAAAAAAGATTTTAAAGAGACGAAAATAGAGAATTATTATAACTATTAATCAGCTGTGTCAAGGGAGGCGAGGGAGAAGGAAATAAAAAACGAAATTGGCAAGAATTACTCTTACAAGATCAACAATTCTACTCTGAGTTCAACAAGAAATTACAATTATAATTCTGCAACAAATCCTTAAGGTTACAATTCATCTTTTATGAGCACACACGAATGTTCTATCAGGTTTTGAATATAATTGAAACTACTTAGTGGGAAGGGAAGTTCACTAATCGGGAATTAAATAATTTTGACAACTGTCAAAGAAAATAAAATTCATTCTTTAGACGACAAATTCAAAAAAAAAAATAGACCAGCTAAAAAATACAGGATCTCATTTTATTATTCTCTTAATACCATTAAGTTTATATTCCTTTGTTTTAAATCTTTAGGGAGAAACAACCAGAAAAGTTGATTCCTGGAAATACTAAACATTTACATTCTTTTGTGTTAGTGACAAGTTAAGTGTTTCCAGGCTAGCTGATCGTATAATAAGCTAATAAAATTTTATTTTACACTATTTTTTTGCATAATTAGGTGGAATTGATCAATCATATGATGCTAAGGATATCTTGGGTGTACTATAAGTAATTCCAATTGCAATTTCGAAAACCGTATTTAATTAGGCTTTTTATGCATAGGTACTATTCTTTTCCACGGGAATATACATAAATATAAGTGTTCAGGAAAAATTCAAGGGAGCAATAGAACCAGTCCTCAGACTGGACTGGAGCAAATAAATAAGAACCCACATAACACTTGTTGCAATCTGATTGAGGGTATTTTATTTCCCCCAAAAAAAATCAAGCATTTGAAAGATCAATTATTTATTAAGTTATCTTTATCTTAGTTCGGAAAAAAGGTGTCTAATCATACAACTATCAAATAAAATGAAGGATCTTATTTGGAAGCTAATATATTTTTCATTTTTTTCAATTACTTAGTAGCTGAAACTAAAGAATAAACCTTATATCACAGCTTAAAAATATTTGCCGCCCTAAAAAACTTTGATTTGGATGGATTTTTTCAGTTTAACTTTTAATTTTCTCATATAATGTTCAACAAATAACTAATGAAAAAGGTTACGTTAAAAGTTCCGGAATAAAATATAATTAAGTCGATAGTTTGAAAAATTGTATTTATTAATGAATATTTTTGTGGGAAGGTGATGAA
Organism: Lepeophtheirus salmonis; assembly: GCF_016086655.4. Classification (NCBI taxonomy): domain Eukaryota; kingdom Metazoa; phylum Arthropoda; class Copepoda; order Siphonostomatoida; family Caligidae; genus Lepeophtheirus; species Lepeophtheirus salmonis. Next base: position 4,477,881 of record NC_052136.2, read on the forward strand.
CTCCAAATTAAATATGTATCATATCTAATGGATTTAGTTAGTATTTATTTCTGATTACGTTATCTAATAGACATATTTATATTTTAATTTCGGAACTTTTTATCCAATCTGTTTTATTGCTTGTTTATTAAAATATTCTATAAGAAAATTGAAAGTTAAACAGAAAACATTCATGGATCGAAGGACATTCTTCATTTTAAATCCCTACCTACGTACATATAAGATTTCAAAATGAATGCCAGTGTTGATGTTTGTAAATTTTACTACTCCTGAATAATAAATTTACAAAATTTTCTGCCTGTTTGAATTTTTGTTTTATTTTTTAAATTAAACATATTGCAAGCATCTTTTTCCGATTAATTCATTCAAAATATATCTGAAAACTTTCAATCATTAAAATAATTATATCAATCAAAGTATAAATTAAAGTATAGTAATGTCACTTTATATTCATATATGAGGCATGAAAAGTTTATTTAAAACGTCATACTACACTGCTATAAATTATATTATAATAAAGTTTCCCATCATATTTTGCATTTAAAGAAGTGGGAAGAAGTTTTTGGGGAAAAAAAAAAAAATCAAATATGATTTTTTCTAGAAGAAAGAAAAAATTCCTTTTTTTTTTTTCTTGGGGGGGGTGGAGGTACATCTCCTAAGGCTCAAACCCTGTGCACACTCCAGGTCAATCAATATTTATTTGGTCTAGTCCAGTTTTAGGACTGTTCCAATCAGTTGTTAACACTGTCGGTCCTTCGAACTGTCAGTACTAGAACTGATTAAAAGTAGAAAAAATAAAGTTGAGTGACATTATCATCAATAACCGAAATCTATAAATATTAGGACTTATATGCAGGACTGAGTTGGAACAAACCAAAACTCAACTGGATGGGACTGTATTCTTCTGTAATAAATAAGGACTGACACACCACATAGGACTGTTAATTATTATTTTGATTCATCTCATTTTTTACCTCTGTCAACAAGGTCTGTGTGTTTATTTGTTAGTCATCAGGATAACGGCAAAAGTTAAAAATTGACTGACACCTTACTTAGATGCTAATATCTGTTTTATTTTTTCTTCAAATGTTTTATATCATAGCTGAACTTATAGAATAGAGCTTATATTTCAATTTAAAAAAAATTTCCTTGAAAAAAGGTAGATTTTGATTGATTTATGGTCCATTAAGTTTATAATATTTGTGAAAAAAATTAAATATGATCAGCTGGGTAGGTTGCGTGAATATATCCTACAATAATATTCCGACGGAAAAATTTAATTACTTATGGATCTATATAATTACATCATTTATATGTAACGGAATTAAAACAAGTTAATAGATGCTTACATATAAATTATGTAATTATATAGAGTAGACTCGTATGTAACTAATTTTTTTCGTCGGAAGTTTTAACAGTCATATTCGTGTTCTACGCCTTAAAGAACAATAATAAATATGGGCTTCAGCCTGCGGGCAAAAATGCTGTTGCATTGTGTTATGTAAGGTCCCAGTAAGATGCAATTAAATTTTTAGAGGTCAAGATCAAGGTAGCACAAAATGTTAAAAATGCATTAACGACCATAATTTCTGAATCAAATTGAGATACAAAACTCAATTTGACTTTAGAGGGAAGTTTTATGCTCTACAGAGTGTCCATTCTAGTTTTTAGTTGTAACTAGTACAGGTTACAACTAAATTGATAAAAGTATTTATGAGATATGATTTATTACGAAGGAGCAAAATAAATTATAAAACAAAGGCAAAATCATATTACATCAAAAGATTTATCTTTTACTCACAAAAGGACTGTTTGAACAAGTTTTTGTTTTTTCAATAAGAAAATATCCCATTAATATATGAGAAGTAGGTATGCAATCTAAATATTCCTAATAAGCTAGCTACAAAGTATTTATTACTTATAATTACGTATAATTAATAACATACTTTTAAAAAAATGCTTAAAAGATGGGGAAGTAGTATTTAGTCACAAATAAAAGAAACTAGTTCCTAATATTTTCTTTTAATTTATCATAGTACAAAAATAGTGATTCTTCAGAGAGATACCGTTTTTATAGTTTAGTTAAAAAGATTTCTACTAGGCATGCAACTACATTGAGTAACGAATGTATTTACCACTCATAATAATATAACCCGGGTTCCGAATACTTTACAATTATTGTAAAATGAGGCATATAAATATTTACATATTTTATATATATATAAGTATTTTCCAAACCTTTTAATTAATGTTGTATATCATCAAAATTTTTACAAAATAGTAAAACATTTTTAGACATATCCATAAATTGACTAAATGAAATAAATAACTCAATATATCGATATCGAAAAGTCTACTGCAATTTAGTGTTATCGGGTTCTTTTTGTTTGGACAACACTGTTATTTTATAGTCTAGTCATAAATCAAATGATGGCTTGATTATAATATAAAGCAGTATTTTAGAATAATGCATTGGCTTTAGTACGAATTATCTACTCCATGTTCCAAAAAAAGGGTAACACTTATTATTAATGATATACTTTTCACCGGAACTATTTTATGATGTAAGAAACCATTTTATTTAATTTTTTCCAAAATTGTTACATGACTTTAAAATAATTGGATTATTCAAGATGGCCATTTTCAGCTTAATGACAACCTCCAACCTCCTTCTGAAGTCTTGGCACGCCTTAATGCCTCCAGGGGTGATGTTGAGTTCTGTGATTTGTTGCAGGCAACTCTCTCAAGCTTACCCTAAATGTTGTAGTACAATGGGTTCAGGTGGGGTAGCTGGGAGGCCACATGTCCTTGAACCAAAATGAGGTCATATTTTTGGAGAGCCAATCTTGGCTTTTTTTTTGGGCTCTGCGGCATGGAGAATAATTCAGATGGAAGATATATGTCTCATCTCCAAACACCACCTCAATCCAGGGCTTGACACGTGTCTCTTAAGAGATTGATGTAATGGACTGTATTGATTTTTTCTTTGTTGCGGATAAAAATCGAGGACGTTTTTTGCTATTGGAAGCTACAACACCTAGGATCATTACAGAAGCCGAATGTTTAGTCTTAAATATAATAAGCTTTTTATTACTTATGTTTGATACCCAATCCATCCTAAAATGTTTTTCCTCAGAACACAAAATTGTTGGCGTTCCAACCTTGAGCATGTGGAGTAATATTGATCTCGCGAGCCGTTTTGCTTTTGTTGACTCATCGATGAGGTGCTACTTTCCTCTGGCCCTTCATCCCCAGGTCCTCATAAACGATCCTATGGACCTGTACAGGAGGTCCTGATTGGATTTCACTTGACATTAGCTTTGACTTTGATTAGTCTTTGGACTGTCCCACGCTCCTCAAATCCTTTTCTGATTAGATATATTGCCTTTCGGCTCATCCCACAGCTTAGGGATCTCAGTTACCATTATTCCCGCGATGACATGTCGACCACAATTTGACGTTTCATATCTATGTCGTCTAGAGAAATTTATTTAAAGTGAAAAGTAAACAAATATAGGTTCAGCGTTATAAATCACGCAACCTTTTTAACACTGTCTGCAATTAATCAGTTGTTTTGTTATTCAATCATAAATAATTTAATTAGGATGTTTGATAGTAACATTTCTTATCAATAACCTCAGATGCAATTAATGGTACAATTTTATTAGTAAATATTTTACAAAATAAATTCTATGCCTCCATAATTTAACTCTTCTTCATTACTACATATTTTCTGATATTAAAAAGAGATACTATGTTTAATATAAGAATTGATCATATTATAAGGTATGCATGGAATCATTTAATCAATTAATTTATCATGATTATAAATTACTTATAAGCAATATATTAATTTACCATATTTAGATTTCCAATAGATAGACAATTTTATACGATTTTTTTTTTTAAATTTATATGATTTTTACATAAAAAAATAATGATGAAACACCAGAAGAGAGAATCTGAACCAAGCCCCCGTTAGGATTTTTATTATTATCATTTTCAAATTTTCCCACTAACATTGATTTTTTTTTTCAAGCACTCATATGAGGTGACTTTCTTTGAAAATAAGATTGGGACTTATTAATTACCCCCAAAAAAATAATAGTTTTTAGGTGAAATAGTTTGTTCATTTTCAATTCAATAACGTTTTTTTTAGAGAGTTGTGTTTTTATTTTTTCAATAACATTTTTGGATCCCTTTAATGACTTATTTTTAGAAGCTGACATTTTAATTTGTAGAAAAGTCATTTATCTAGTTTCTTAAAGTCGTTCAAAAATTCTACTTTTTTTCACTCTAATATTCCAAGGGGGATAGGGGGTATCATACGCTTCCGTCACAACGGCCTTGACCCCACCTTTCAATTAGGATTGATTAATACCTACCTATTTATAAATTATATCTTAATATGTTTGTTAAGAAGTTGGAGGTTGCGTTACTCTAAATATTATAAACTTACGTTATTTCACACGTGATTGAAAGAGAGAAGGAAAGAAAGATAGGCAGAGATAAAGAACAGAAGAAAATGGGAAAACGATGATGATCCATTGAATACTGAAAACATCATTATCTAAGTAATAACTGACATTTCTCTTTAGCAGCAGCATAGTTTTTTGTGGGTACTGTCCTCTTACTAACGTATGTATGACTTTGATTGGCCTGTATACTGCTAGTAAGTGTTGTATTTGAGGGAGACATTTATTTACTTTTTCAGGTTATTCCAGTCCACGCTTTTTCTAACATCATGGTTCACACAGAAGACACTACAACGAGTGACACACAGACAACTAGTAAAGCAAAAAAGAAGAAACTCTATGCAGAGGAGGATATTTCGAAACTCCGAGTCATGGCTTCGGACTCATTTTCCATCCCAACAAAATACCTCATGTCCGTCGCTGCTGCATCCATTGCGGAATTCGTTACTTATCCCTTAGATTTGACGAAAACGAGGTCAATTAGTAATTAATTTTAACAAATATTCAAATTGGATGTCATTTGATAATGCGTGATGTTTTATCTTTGTGTAGTGGGCTTATATCGAGCAATAATTAAATATACTCAAACCTATAATACAATCTATTACAATAGTAGTCTTATATTCCGAGTAAATGCAATATTATATTGATTATATCGCTAAGAGTTTTTTTTTTGTTTTTTTTTATTATAGTAAATGATGTTTGTCCAATCCAAACGTCATATAATATAATTAATTTTTGTTTTACTTTTATGTCTTTAGGCTCCAGTTGCAAGGAGAAATTACTACAGGCTCTCAAAAACAATTTCGATATCGGGGGATGTTAGCTACTGCTATTGGAGTTGTGAAGGAAGAAGGGTATGTCAATTAACATGTCTCAATACAAAAACAAGTAGAAATGTTTTTCTCAAAATTAAGTCGGTATTACATTTGTATTGAAATAATTGTAAAGTTGATTTTAAAGGACCCAATTCGATTTCATAAATCAAATGAAGGTTTTAAACTATAATTAAGATTCTTGTATATCTCAGCTTGTTCCAGAAGTTTGAATACAAATATAATTGACCGAGATATGTTTATAAAATATTGGGATGTATAATATGATATAAAAATATTTTGGACATTTCTTGATTTTTTTCACAATTGTTTTTGTGGTAACTCACCACATCTTCGCTAAGATTCAAATATATGTAGAATAAATGATATCATCATTACTTTGTAACCATTAAGACAGTTATTTTATTACGTGAGTAATGTAAATATATACATATTTTTCTGTGTCTTTCTGAAATGATGCTAGTTATGATGAAAACTCAATGTTAAATATTTATTTTTGTTCATTTTTTACTTAAAATAATATACAATTTTTATTAATTACAACTTTACTTTTTTTAATATACAAGGATAGACTAGTACTGTCTTACTTATTTATTTATTTTTAATAAATTCTTTTACAATCTGATAGATAAGTAATGTTGAGAATTTAAACTTATATGATTGAAAATATATTGTCGTATCATTTTTAGGGTACTTATGTTATGGCGGGGAATAAGTCCAGCTTTATTGAGACACGCTATATATACCGGTAATATTTTGTAATTGATAAAGTTGATATTCGCTTGTATAATATCAATTACTTTTTGTATTAAATTTATTAGATGTACTCATTATTTCTTTACAGGTATTCGTATGTCAGCATACGAGGAGGTACGGTCCAATTTACAAAAGAAAGACAAAAACGGTTTTCCATTATGGAAAAAAGTGATTGCTGGAATGACTGCGGGGGGATTAGGTCAACTTGTTGCTTCTCCGACGGATCTTGTCAAAACACAAATACAGATGGAAGGTAGAAGAAGACTTCAAGGATATGAGCCTAGAGTACATGGAATGGTAGATGCCTTCAAGTAGGAATTTTATCTCTCTAATATATTAGCTATATTATTTATGTTCAGTTTCACTTTAAAAATTTATTAAGCCGTTGCAAATAGGATTCCATGGAAAAGAGTTTGTTCTTGAACAATGTAAGTGAGTATAAAATTGATTCAAACAAGCTATTTTGAAAGAAAAAAATAGTTCTCGCCCTTCACAATCGCATAATTTATATTATTTAAGTTTAGCATGGTTATGTTTTTATAATGTTCTAATTAGACATGGGCGGATATCAAAATATGCTCCGATCCGATATTTGAAAAATGATCAGATGCACCCGTATACCAGAAAACATTAGTTTTGTTTTATTTCAGTTGGTTTGTTTCGTTTGCATCTTACTTAATCTCTTATTGTTTAATGGTTTATTTGATTCGAAAATGCTGAATCGAGAGACATATTTTAGTTATTAAGTACGGATTCATCAATTTGATCCCTGTCCTGTAATGTTAACAAGATTACAATTTTTTAAAAAAAGAACGATTTTTATGGTAATGAATAAATATTCTCTGTGTTTAGCCATATAATACTAGAAACCTAGTATTATATGGCTTAAGCATTCTCTTGCTACAAAAATTGATTTTTTTTAAATTTCATCCTTTTTTCTGGTAATATTATATAAAATATTCGAGCAAATATCAAGATTCATACAACGGGAATGCTTAAGGAAATGCTTAAGCACTATTTAGAATTCATTTTTTTTATCCTTATGTAGTAACTTTATAATTTTCCAAACAAAATTATCAAGTGAAGTGCTATAATAAGAATAAAAAAGGGGGAATTATGCTTGTTAAAGGAGTGCGTAAGAACTTGAGTGAGCCCAACTTATTAATTGTCTCGGATACCAATACAATGTAGAAATTGGATATTTTGTTCCATTTATCAATTTTTCGATTGCGATCGTATATATATGCCCACATTTTTCTTCTGATACAACATTCTAAATGAACGTTGCTTGACATAAAACGTTTATACCATGTCTCTAAAATGACTTCCATACATTTACAGAAAACTTCCATTCCATGCTTAGTCTTAACTTGTACTTTGTGTCAATATAAAATGATTTCAAGACCATTTATAAAACAACCATCGGAGAAATACGATTTCTAAACATAAAAATAAACCAAATTTTGAATCAAGATCTGATTTTAGCACATGCTTTTCAGTTATAGTTTACTCTCATTAGCTGAAACATTGTGCAGGAACTGTATAAGGGCCATTTTATGGAATAGGTATTTCAAAGACTTGAAAGTTTATTATATATACCATAGCTTGTATGCTTATGCTTATTTTTTACTTAACAATATCTTCCCGTGGTATTTTTAATTGGGATATTTATTTAATCATAATAATGGAAATATTGGCTAAAGTCATGCTTCAAAATATGAATTTACAAACAATTTTTTTTTCCTTATTTATAACTTCATTTGTATGATATCATTGTAATAACAAAATGAAGATTTCCATAGTCATAGATTTCTTATTAAATGGCACTTATAATTTATTCATTCAACCCATGCCATTCATGTTGACTCCATCAAGGTCTAGTTAATAAGAACAATGAGTATAATTTTTAATTATTTTAATGCTACCATACAATTTCACATTTATTCAAATCAATTATAATCTTCTACTATTTATTATTTTCAGAAAAATTATTGCTCAAGCAGGGGTTTTGGGCCTCTGGCGTGGATGTTGGCCAAATGTTCAAAGAGCAGCTCTTGTCAACCTTGGTGATTTATCTACTTACGACTCTGTGAAGTCTGCCATATTAAGAAATACGAATCTTAAAGATAACTCTTTCACTCATTGTCTCTCGTCGGCTTGTGCTGGGTAAGAATGGAAGAGTTTCAATAATTGATTTGCTGTATGTTTTAATATATTTTAGTTTGGTTGGTGCAACCATGGGTACACCAGCAGATGTTGTAAAAGCGAGGATAATGAATCAAACTACCTCACCTGACGGTAAAGGACTCGTCTACAAAAATTCAATTGATTGCATTAGACAAACGATTCAAAATGAAGGATTTTTTGCTCTTTATAAAGGATTTTTACCTTGTTGGTTAAGGATGGCTCCTTGGTCCTTGACCTTTTGGCTTTCATTTGAACAAATCAGATATAATTTTGGAGCTAAATCTTGGTGATATTCTTTCATACGTAGTTAAATATAGCAGGATATTATGTCGTGATTCGATTAAGGAACAAACAATTGTAGACATTATTTTTAGACGTAGTTGATGATATTCACAATTATTTCTCCTAATTAGTCCAAATCATTTTATTTCTTTAAAAATGGGCTATCTTAAATTTTGTGATTGATCAAATCTAAAGTATTACATTTAAAAACAATGTATATGTCATAGAATACTAATTCTGTAGTTGTACTTAGGTTTACTCATCTAGTTGAAAAAATATTTTGCCCCTTTTGATACAACTTACATCATTACTTTTTTATATAGAGAGATCTCTTCTAGTCAGTGCTTACCAATTCATAAAATGAATCATACAGTTTTCTATGTTTATACTCATACAATAAATTTGGACTGATACTAAAGCAATTATGTTAAATATTTAAACCACAATTGTTATTCATTTTGATGGCAACTTCGCTGCAGTAGTATGGCATCTTAATTATATATTTCTATTCACTTTGCATTCGAAATACATATTAAAACCTTAACCAAATTTTCATTCATTTTTAGTTATATCTTATACTTATAGTGAGTCCCTATTAAGGATGTATGTGCCTATATAAAATTGAGTTTTCTGATCGCTAAGGGTTTTGATTTGTTGTTTTTTTAGTAAACAATAATTTATCCTAACGTTTCATTGAATTAGTTTCGAGCAGCTATGATATTACAAGGAATCTAATTCAATATCTAAGATTTCCTACTTCTAAAATAATGAAAACAACTCAATAATTTACAATGTGCAGATCTATAAAAATATATCTAGGACACCATCTAATACAGAGGTCAAGTTGGTAGGAGTAGGAGTTGAAAATAAACTCCAAATCATACCTATGAACTATTTCAAATAAATAATAGTACAACCAGTCTATGTCAGCAATATTTTTCGCTATATTGTAAAGACCTGTATATCTAAGTGCCTTTTATGTTTGTTATCGGTATTTCGATTAATTTGATTATTATCCGAGCTGTTTTAAAATCCTAATTTTTTTCTTTCTCTTCAATTTCATGTTCAGGATATTTAACTCCATATTTGAGAGTTAAGGCTTGGGTTAGTCGCTACAACCATCGGGTTTTTTTTTTGTTGTTTTTTTTCCATCGCCTTCAAAACTAAAACTTTTGTAAGATCTTCTCTATCATAATGATAACATTTCTTTTGTGGTCTGAGGATTCTTTTGAATTGAGCTGGAGTTTGAGTTAGTTTCAGAATATATCGGTGCGAATCTTTTTTGCATTTTTTAGACTACAAACGTTTAATGTCTTTCTCCAGATTTGAAGTTTCCACTGTTAACAATTTTAGCTCTTCCTGAAGCGTGTTTTTTTTTTAGGGCGAGTGTTTCTTCTTTCTCAGAGAATATGTCATATTCAACAACAATACTAACATTAGATACTTGAACTAGAGGAATTTCTACAACTTGAGGGATCATTTCACTCAAATCTAGATTCTCCACTGTCAATAAAGGTTGAATAGTTTTGTGGATCTCCCTTTTCCAAGACCTTTCTGTTCGCTCAGAATGAATAGGTAGTTAAGTTGAAATCCTGGAGTTGTATAAATTTGTAGATGGAAGATTGGTAGATGAGCAACTTTTGTGATGCTAGTCCAAGTAACTCGTGGCGGAGATTTCTTTCGTAACAGTCTTGGCTGAAATGGTTGCTGCAGGGGTTTTTTTTAATTTTTGGATTGAACTTTTCTTTTCTTTTCTTTTCCATGCCTTCACCTAATTTTGTGTGAATGCTGGGTCCTTTAGAAAATTATGTTGGGATGTATTAATATCTGGCGATGGACAAGAGGTAAATGCTTAGTATTATCACTACTATGACGTAGTTAATATTGAATTTTTATTTGATATATGTCAAAATAATTCTGGAAAAGAATGATCCTCATCACATACAATTCTTAATATGGATTTGAACTCTGTTTGCGCTTGAACCTCTTTTACTTAGATTTTATCAATTTTACTTGAAACAGTTCAGCTCTATCGACTTGCGCACATCAGGATAAATAGAAAAAATGGCAGTAATTTATAATATTTTTGCATTTTGTGACTTTTATTATGGATCTTTGCTATATATCCTGATATGTAAAAGACGATTCTTTAGCAACTTGACATTTTAAACAGTGTTCTTGATGTCAATATTGGACAACCCTTGATTCACTGTTTGTTCAAATTCATAAGGATATTTTTAAATGTATTACGATACATTCTCAGATATTAGAAGATTTCGAAACGACACTATAACAATAAAAAAATCATCCTAAAATTAGAGAAGGCTTTAAGAATACATAAATTCTAAAAATAAAAATATACACTTATTCCAGATGAAGATATTATCGTTGGAGAAAATAACTTACACATATTATTATAATATTATATAATTATTCTTTGTAACTCTGGATAGATACATACAATAAATATCATTAATTAATAATCATATTTATACGAATTTAATTAATGAGTGTCGATGTAACTGATACTAAAAGTATAATATCTGGTGCCTATTTCTTGGAATGGTTCCTTTCCCTTTATTAATCATTATTTGTCCACGAAAACTTATTCATAAAAACTATCCTCAAAATGTTTGTAAACATAATATAATATTGTTTGCTTGATTCTAAGCCAATAATATCAGCACATTTAAAAAATACTCTATTGTGGTTTATGCACTGTGAATGGAAAATGACGATAGAATAAGTATAGTATGAAGTAACATTTTATAAATATAAATTATAATAGTAACTACTAATAAGAAAATGAATAGCACGTAGTTCTTTTAAAATATACACACTTGTTTTTAGCGTTCAAGTCCTGTTGTGAACTATGTCTTTGCAGTAGAGACGTTCAAAAAGCTATTATAAATGAGGACCCGGATTTTTCCAGTTGTTAGCTTACTCAGGGAGAGCGCTCCCTGCCTTAATAAATGCTTTTATTTACCAAAGCTGTGTTCATTATTTTCTATTCCTTTTTCTACGGGCTTGGGCATTGAATGGAAAAACGAACAGCGTTCACTCTTTCCGAACGAACGTAAAAGTATGAACGGGGGGGTTCCTTTTCTTATCTTCTTTTGTTTATATATAAAAGAGAGATTGTATGTATGTGTTCGTCCATTTTTTAGACGGTCATATAAACACAAAAACCGTTTTTTTGCTGCTCAAGGAGACTAGATAAGAGTTCCAGTTATTTATCAAAAAGAGATTGGCATTTCAAAAAACAACTATACAAATAACAACGTTTTCCAAATATATAATAAATATTTAAAAAAGTCATGGGCAAAAAAAGAAATTGGTAAATAAATTGCAATTTTGTTTATTTCAGGCCCAAAAAAATGAACTTCTAATGGAATATGGTATTCGTAAATAGATAAAAGTTTGTAGAAATTTGTATGGAGATTGGTTTGCATTGGAGTGTAAGAATTTCCACTTACCTTACTAAACTGGACTGATATATATTACGAAGAATCCAAGTGAATAAGAATTAGAATTATCAGGATCTTTCTCCTCCTGAGTCCGAGCAACGCCAGGTAATCCTTAGCTGGTTTTCTATAAGAGGTAGTTTGTTGACTATTGTTTCCGAAGATCTACATCTTTATTTCTTGATTATAAATATAATTATTATCTTGGATGGAGGCTAAAATATAATCAATTCAGTCAATTTTTTTTTTAATTCCGTTGCTTCGCTTTTTTTTATCAGTCACTGGAAAATACGTCATGTCAATATAGGCTTCAAAACTACACATAAATTATAATGGTTTAAATAAAAGGTATAATGGACGTTAATAAATTTATTTATCTAGTATGTTGTAAAGTTTTTAAATCAATTTGTCAATGTTAAGTGCATCAATTTTAATCCGACATTAGCACCTTCAATCTTTATTACTGCACAATATGAAAGTACTTTGTCTTAATTTTGAACATCTCCTTTTTTTCCAATATGGCTGTATGGACCAACTACCCCCTGTCCTTTAACTCACCTCCAATTACCTCCTTTTATCCACTAGCAATTCGCCCCCAGAGCCATCTACCAACCCCCGCCCCCAGCATTTTACCCCCTATACAACAAATAGCAACTATACAACCAAGCATTAAATCTTTTAACAATCATAAAAACGTAATTATTTACTTAACTTAATTACGTAAGTATTAGTGATGTGTCGGACTTCTCTTGACCTCTTGAAAGTTAGAGAGGAGTTTTAATTAACTATACATTTTAATTATTTACTAATCGTTAGTATAATAATTAAAGTATAATACTAAATTCATAATTTAAGATACAATGTTTAATTATTGCCAGAGGTGGGAACTTGGATTTAAGGGCTCGACTCCACTTGGAGTTGAGTCTATATTTGGAAGACGATCTCACAACCAAAGACTTGAGACTTGACTTAGACTCTATATCTAGGTCTTGCAACTCGACTTGGACTCCATAGCAAGTATATTGTGCTCTCAAGAAAAGCCTTAACACTATGGGCCCCGTATTATAGTTATGGACTTGAAATGTGCTTGAATGAAATCTGAGGATTCGATTAAAATATTCCAGGACTTGGACATGACTAGATATTTTATGTGGACTTATAGTAGAAGGAGTTTGTCCCTACTCTGATTTATGCTGTCTTGTTAGCTGCGGGAGTGGAAATAACATTCCGAAATCTTTGGTAGCTATGGGTTAAAGATATATGTAGAAATTATTAGACACCTACTGGAATTGAAGTGTGGGCTCATTAGATTTTGAAGACAACCATTCAAACAACTAAACTCGCCATTTTACATGTCAGTGACTAATAAAAAGAAGCAAACTAAAAAAGATAAATGAAGTTCTATCAATATTTGTACCCGAAATGTACTCCTTAATCTTGGTGTTTTATAGAACTCATAAGTACTTTTAGGTTCGAACTTGAAAGTTTAATTGTTCAACAACCGCTCTAAACAACCATAACATTCAATTATTACTTTGGCCCTTTATCATTTACTAACTGTACTTTTCAAATAATAATGATGGGGGAAGTTGCCGCCAATAATTATTTCATAACTGTACAATGTTTTTAAGGCCCAGTAATATAAACAGCTTGATTAATGGGACTAGCAACCCGCGGAGGATTTATTATTGCAATATTAAATTCAAATAATTTGTCTTAAGCTATAAATCGCAGTTGCGAGTCTTTGAGTACACAATTCGAGTCGATTTAATAGCTTAATCTTCGAGTTAGTTAGATGTAGTTATCCATTTGTGGGCCTCAGGCAAAGCCAGTTGAAGAGAAAAAAGCGAATAGATGACGTTTGACGCTTCTCCCACCTCTTGCTTCTTGTATTTAAAATTAATTTATATGGTATTGTGTTCAACCACGCAATCGAATTGGGCCAATCCGAATCAATTTGGCGCCCTCTGCAAAATATTAGCCAATACAATGTATTTTATATTCAATATTATACAGTTACACAAAGTTGAATATAAAATTGCCTTAGACAGTTATTAATATTCTGAGAAAATATAAATACCTCTAATAATATAAGAAATATAACATCAATAGCTAATGCTTAATATAAAATTGAGCTATGCACAAAAAGAAAACTGTAGACAAGTGTTCTAAAATAAAAAAAATACAACTGCACAAATATTGGTACATTATTGATATGCACTTATTATTTTCATACTAAGAAATGCAGTTATTAACTGGTCGGAGCAATGCATTCAGGTTGGGTTGTAGCCGAAAGTAAAGACAAGTGATTTGGGACTAAATTTATCTTCTCAAATAGCAAGCAACCCCCAAAAAAAAAAAAAAAAAAAAAAAAGTATTTAATTAATGTCTTAATAATGACAATAAATAATAGTAATAAAAACAGAAACCACCTTTTTGGAGATGTTAACACTATAGACTAATTAAAAATACTGTGGGTATATCAGAGATGAACTCACAGGAGGAATATACAATCTTTTGAAAGCAAAGCAATTAAAAACCAATCAAAGGCCTCTCCAAACAGATTCAGCAAGAAAATAAAAATATGAAACCCGACAAGGCCTGACAATTAAGGACCAACCAGACCCCAGTTTTATGGGCACAACTTGTCCCAACTATATTGTTGGAAAAATTGAGCCCAGCCCGAAAGTCGGATTAGGTTTGGGGTCATCTTTTTTCGTCTCATTTGTTATTTCATTATAATTATTTCTAAAATCTTATCCCTGAAAGTAGATCAATGGGATATGCAAATAGAGAACATTCAGGGACAATCTCCTCACTATATAACTTTATATAGCAAGGAATAGTATTTGTATCGTCAGATATAAAGTACAATAATTATTTAACAACCTGCTATGCCTACACATCTCTCAAAATATATAACTAGGGTATGACCTTACATCAAGTAAAATAATAAAAGTAAATGCTCAACTACTGTTAGTTATCATTATACCTTCAACTAGAAAGGAACTTTGTTCATAAATTGAAGAAACTTATTTAGAAGTGAGATACGTTCAAGTCTTTTAGTTTAGTCTTACATTTAGTTCACACTAATTGTAGTAATATTCTATAATTACGTTGCTTTTAGTAGAGGGTATTATGATAGTTTTTAATAGGTAACAGTAATTGAGTGTTTGCCCTGTATATTATCCAATATCCTGTGAAATACTATCAACAACTTTCAAATATGGTTTCTGTTTCTCTACCTATATTCCTAAAATAGTCAATACACTTTTCAAGGTTGTGATGAAGAATTTTACGTTGCATACTTAAGATAAAGTATTTGCCATCATCAGTACTTCAACAAACACCTTCCCAAACTTCATTCAACCTACCATATGATTGTACTTCCAATATTATATTTCTAACATTATATACGGAATAAAAACTATTTTTCAAATAATAAAAAAAAATATGCTAAAGGAATATCAAAAGTAATTTAAATTAAGTTTTAATTTGTAGGGATATAAAATAAAATTATTTAGTTAGAGGGTAAATATAATTTAGGATAAGTTAAGAAATGGAATAATTTAAGATCGTGAGTTTTGGAGTGAAACACCAATGATTTTGTTACAGAAAAATAACACTCTTTTCATGGAGAAACCTCATGATAGTTAGCAAAAAGTTCTTGAAAAACTAGTAATATACCCTGAGCGAATGCAGGGTTTTTGTGAAGGCGAAAGAAGAGCCATTGAAAACCTACAGACATCTTTTGTTTGGAACACCCAGTTAAAGAAACCGTAAGTCTATCTGAAATCTGAGCGGTCAATGCTGATATTGCAGCGGATGTTATATCCACAGCTAACTTGAATGGTTGGGCAAGCCTTCAAAGCCATATTCAGAATCTCCAAATTAGTTTAGATGCCTTCACTTCCATTTCGAACGAGTGTATGTCTGCTATCAACTGCGGATATGAGAAAATGTGGAAAGAGATCAACAATGAAACTGTTTCAAAGCTATTTGGAGAGGAGAAACATAAAAAAATACCCAAAAGACAGCGTCAATGCCTTGCTAAACGAATATTTGAGACCCCTGCGCACCTGTGAAGTGGTTTAAATACCGCCTTTTATCAGGCACTTTAGAAATTGGAGCCAATTTTGTACAGACCAAAGACCTTTTTATGCTCATTTTGCAACACAGATAACGAAGCAACAGACCACCTCTTCTGGCACTGTGTCATATTAAAGGACATGTGCAAACAGGTCCTACAGCTTCTTTTAGAGAATTTTACAGCCAAAACTAATCGGGAAGACTTTTTATCACATTTTAAAGGCAAGGAAGAAGATAAAGTAAAGAGGTTATTTATGCTAAAAGGACCTAAAAAGTCTTCGAATCTTCGAGTTGTAATTCCTATTATAAAATTGGCGACCAAAGTTCTTAAATAAATTAAATATCTGTTTTAAATTCTTATTTAAATGTCCCTTCTTATTTTTATTTTAATCTGTTTATTATGTTGTTTTATATCTTTGTTATGTTGATCTTTTTAATTTATTTTTTAGGGTATATTGTAAAAATGAACTGTGATGTTATTTATATCACAATTAATGAAATATAGGAATGCCATATCGCCAAGAGAAAAAAATTTAAGATCATGATACATTGTTATGAGTTTGTTCTAAATCATAATAGTCATTTCCCAATTTTGTAGTTAGTGAAAACAAGAGAGCCAGCCTCCTAGTGTGAGCGTAATATTTTTCTTTCCTTTCCAGTAGTTTTAGTATACCTTGTGATGATACGGTAAGGAGTAAATACATGAAACATGTACTCTTTTTTAATTTTCCGTTCTTCCCCTGTAGTTGTTGGTCAAATTAAAGGACAATTTTTTTAGAGTAGAGTATTTATTGATGATAGAAAAGAGGAAATTGAATTAAAATATTTGTCTAAGGAACGCTTAAATGAATTAAAATATTTGTTGTTTGATCTATTAATCTTATAATACCCGAATAATAATTATAAGAAAAATTATTTTTATTCCTTAAAACAATTATTACACGATATTTTTATTTATAGAGTAGGTTATTTTGGTGTTGCCTGGGATATTAAGAAATTAAAATTAATTCTGAACTCTTTTTTCTCATAAAATAAAGGCAAGTAAATTTTAAGAATTGTTCTGGCTGCACGTTTTTATGCATCTTTGCATATTTTTTTTATAAGGTATAGAGAAGAAAAAATATTCAAGTACCGACCGTTGCACTGTAGTTCGCTTAGCTTTCATATTATAAGTTGTTACCTCGCAAACACAAATATACCCTATACATCTTCTTGTCTGCTCTCGATTCCCTCGTCTCAATTGATAAGTCATGGCGATTTCATAATTTATTCCTTCAATAAATAAACGAAGTAATCAGTTCTTTATATTTATGCTCCATATCTAAGAGGACAAGAATACATTTTCCTGTTAATAAACTGCCATGAGTGAATTTTTGTGTTTTTGAGGTAACACCCTGCTGGAAGTTTATCGACATCATTTTTATTTTCCCACATGAGTCATAAATCCTTCTTCTTCTATAAAAATTATACATTTATAGTTCTTGTTGCATGCATTGCATCTAGAAATTTTTTCGTTCCTAATTTCTTGGAAAGAAACATATAGAACGATATCCGTGATAAATAATGTGTTTTTTATTTGTAATTTTAAAAATTAGAATTTGGGTGAAATTTTAAATGTTAAGATAATTTTTTTTAACAGTTTGTGAAATTTTGAAAGTTGATACTAACTGAAAATGAGGGGAACTTAATAAAAATAGCGCCATCTATTTGTAAACTCTTGGACTTTTCAGCCCATATGTTCTTAGTGTAAATTTAAACATTAAATGATGTCTGTGATAAGTAATTAATCTTATATAAAATTTTTTTGTCAAATATAATTGTTAAAATTAAAATTTGTTCGTGAAAAAAATATGAAGAAGACCAATCCTTACAAAAATTTGTTATTCGACAATTAAAAAAATGTTAAACACGACATATTTGGAACCCATTTCCCAAATATAATATCATTGTAAATATTAAAAGAAAAAATGTTTCATTTGGGAAAAGGAATAATGACGGTATCTAGAGTTCCATAGTTGATTTTTGCTTTCGAAATATATAATTCAGAAAGGTTGTACGGCTTCAATCATGGAAAAGGAGAAAATTCAATATCTGAAAAGCATTTACATACATATAGCTAGAGAATAGTTCTCCAGCTTGCAAGATATATTAATCTGACCCTTTAATAATATATATTTTTTAAATATTCATTTAAATCCTTCTACCTTCAATGAAACCTTCAAAATAATTCAGGTTTTTTTTTTGATAAAGTGGTTTGCATTCTTTTTTTTAAACTTATATTACATTTAATAACGTGGCCCTGCAAGAGACCCAACATAGATAATTCGTCCCTTATAATCCGTAATGTTGCCAATTTATGTACTAGGGAGATCATGGAGACAAAATAATTGAAATGTCACGGGTCTTAGAGACACCACAAAAGTTGTCAATTAAAAAATAGGAAAATGTATTTTTGAGATTGCATGTATTCAGTCATTTTTATTTTGCAAAAACGGAATGTGCTCTTAATCAAAAGAAATTACCGTCTAATAGAATTTCACTCATAAAAGAAAATTAAAATGTAATTTCAAAAAATGTTAAATAATAATGACCTATTTATTAAATTACACCATTACGTCATTCAGTTATTTATCCTAGATACATTTCTAATAACGTGTTAATATTTTTCCTCTTTTTAATGACAATGACAAGTGATTGAATCTATTTAATTAAAAATTTAATTGGAGTCTTTAAATAACATTTTAAACTGATTATTCTCTAAATCAGGACTTTCCAAATTATGAAGTGTTACATCAGACTGTCTTGTTTTGGGGTTAATATATTTTTAGTCCTTTTGCACAGGCCCAAATATGATGTTATGAATCAGAAAATGTACTTGTATATAAGAAAGAAAAGATAGGGCAATTGCAAATCTTTGAGCACATCTAAGATCCCTTAAATTGTTACAGACAAGAGGCATAATATTTTTTAAATTATTAAGCAAATTTTTAAAAATATATCAAATGTACAATTCATATTCATAATAGCATCATAAGATTGACCCATTTTGATCTAAAAAATCTTTTTTTTTTTTTTCAAAATACGATAATTTTGAACACCTCTAAAATGTAGGGGAAATATATTGTCTGAAAAATATAGCAGTTTGAGTGTACTCTCTGAAACCAACAAAGGCAAATCCAAAATCCTCATTAACTTAATTTTTATGTTTGTAATCGTTAAGAACCCTTAGAATATTTTTATTGTAGTGTAAGAATCACTAACCAATCAAACTTCCGGTTAAAAATTTTAAAAAAGAATTGCTTTGTAAAAAAAATAAAAATTGATTGATTCATAATAGTATTTTACGCGGGGTACATTTTGTAAGTTTACCTGCTCTTCATACTTTCTCTTTCGGACGGCGGCCAAAATACAAAAAAAAAAGTAATTGTGCCTTACATAATGACATCTGATATACTACGGCCTCATCCTTTAGTCCATCTTCAAGTCCACATAACGAAATCTTCCATGACCTTCTATAAGTCCGAATATTTCAAAAAAGTCAGTATATATGATTTGGTTGATAAATGGAGATAACAAGATAGAAACCCAGATGGCACTGAATGGCAAAAAAGTTCCACTAAAATTAATATTCATGTCATACAAATATTTAAGGCTGAGGGTCAGGCGCTTCATAGAAGGCTTGGATAAAGTAGTGGTATAAACCCTCGCTTATACCTTATGTAATGCAACAGTCTAAAGGGTTCAATTCCGGCGAGTTAGTAGGCCAAGAACTCGGCAGGCCGTACATCACACCTTTTCAGAATTTTTGTCAAATCTTGGAGTGTACCCGACTGCTTTAGCTAAAAAAAGCATTATCTTTTTTATCATTTAAATTGCATAAAATACCCAAAAGTGCAGAACGTGTTTAAAAAGATTAAAAGAAGACGGTGTCTGGTTTTGAAAAGAAGCATAGTGAGCAGCTGACGTGGTATAGTAACATTTGTAACGGAGTTACTCTGCATTAGTGTGAGTTTGTACGAAAACCAGTTTGTAGGGGGATGGGATGAACTTCCCTTTACAATATCCTCTTCTTAAGCCGTATTTTAAGGGCCCCACAAAATTTGGCCGCTATTAAAGATTTCCACCTTATTGAATTAATTATATACTCTTTTATAACTAAGGATGTTAATATTGGCTAAGTAGAGGTGAACACAAAAACACCGCTGGAATGAATGTCATGAAAAATATAGTAACTTTAAGAGACCAGATTTTTCCTTACACTATAAACTATAGTACTTTCTATCTTGTGTATACTGGGGTTTTAAATATTGTAAACTTAATGATAAAGTATATTATATATTTTTTTCCAAAATTAATTCAGTAATCCACAAATTGTTTGCTCTTTCATGTAGGCTGTAGAGATCCATAGTGAAGTCAATCACTCAAACAAACCACTTCCATCTTCAATCAACCTGGCCCTGAACCTGGGGTAGGCTATTAGGTATAAGAAACTTTTTGTACATATTGGTCCATGCCTTTAAAATGAAAGCCTGCGAGGGATCAACACACGTCCAATACAAAATAATCCAATGGCTTCAGAGCAGGCGAGCTAATAGGCCATATTTCAATTGCCAATTAAAATGTTGGTTTTTCTGAAATAAATCCCGTTCCAGTTACCCGATATAGACCAGCTGTACCTATTTAAAATGCCAGCATACCACCGGATCTTTGAACATCAATTTAATCTCTCTAGGATAATTATATATGGAGCTAGTTGCGTGCTTTGACATTTTCCCGCCACGGAAGCATACAACAATGGCCGCACAGAGTTCGTATTTGAAACACACTTAGAGGATTTTGTATTTTTTCTTATACAATTTTGTCAGTCAAATCTGATGAACACACTTTCACAAAGATAGATCTCAATGTTGCCAAGAAATTGAGGTCTTAACTTCTTCCGATTCCGTTCTTTTTAGTACTTTATATTTCTTTATCAGTTACAAATCCTTATAGATCTTATTATTGATCTCATTGTTGAAAAGTTTTCAAAATATCAAAATTGTGTCTAAGATGTATTAAGCCCATGTGGCTATGTTTGTTAAGACGACTGTCAAACTATATATTTATTATTGCCGTTTCATCCCTTTTTAGTGTATCCCATGATTGAATCTAATGTAGGTAGTACATAAATATATAATTTAATTTTGACCCTTATTAGGATGAATGAAGTTCATTTGTTACTCATTCTATCCAACTTTAATGACTCTAAGTACATGTTGTATTTAGAGTGAATAAAAACAAATTTCAGTAAATACATAGGGAACCTCACTAAATGTTCATGTTCAAATAATTGTGGAATATTAACAATAGAATGTGGATGTGAAGGAAAAAAAAAGAAAAAAGGGCGAGAAGAAAAATTATAGCCTTTCACAATGTTAATACATATTATAAAAGAAAAATAATCCCTTCTCTTCTACTCGTAGTAGGTGTAGTTCCCCTTAATTGATTTTTAATTAAATTTCTTTCTGTTATACTTTGTCTTTAATTGATAATGTCTGAGCATAAATCTTGTTTATTACGTTCATTTAATGTATCATAGCATATTACTGTTATGGGCTATTTATGTAGTATGTTTGTGCAATGTCCAAGAAGAACTTTAGGGATCATTATAATGTGAGTTCTTTAATCATGTAGACCTTATAATAGCCGTGTAAAATCAATCCCAGGGGTCTCCATATAATTATAAATATATATTTTTTTTAGGGGTTGAGGGATTTTTGCTTTTTCTTTCCAAAAATTAAATTTTAGAGAAATTTAATTTGATAAATTTATTTTTATGTGAACCAAATTTCAAAATAACAATTTTGTTTGTAAAAAATCTTAACTACGCTCAAATTCTTATTAAATTCAAAATTGTACACTTCATATTTCCAATATTTAATTTTTTGGGGAAAAATTATAAAATGAACAGTTGTCAAGAAATGATAAATTTTAACAAAGAAATTTGCATGTATTATATTTTGAGTAAAAAATATTTTGGAAAAAAATCAAAAATCGATAGATGTTGGCAGAAAATTAAATTTCATATATCAAATTTTTTCGAAAAAAATTAAAAATATCATAGTTATTCTTAAAAAGATAAATTTTTTGGGAAAAAGTTTCAAAATCCACAGCTGTACACAAAAAATTTCAAATATAATTTTTTTTGGAAAAAATTCAAAAAAATCATACCTATTCTCAAAAAATTATTTTTTTTTCAAAAACCCACAGCTGCACACAAAAAATTTCAAAAATCCATAGCTATTTACAGCAAATTTCAAAAGTCCATAGCTGTTCACAAATAATAAATTTTATGGGAAAAAAAAATTCAAAAATTCTGCTGTTTGCAGAAAATTAAATTTTTTCAAATAATTAAATTAAATTTCAAATATTAAATTTTCTAGTCAATAGAAGAATACAAAATTTGAGGAGCCTACCCCCCCCCCGTAGACGCCCCGGAATTTATATAATTTATTTCATTTCATCTTTACTCGCCGACGGGTGATAAGTATTTGGCAGGTTCCCGTTTTTTAGGGTAATATGCAGGTAATTTTACACTGATGCTCCAGTTACAAGTATTACTAAGCATGTTTTAGCAAATATCAATATGAAAGCTTGATCTATTATTTTATTTTTTTAAGTATCTCATAATTGAATAATCTTCTTTGCACATTTTACAATTTTTGAATTAATGTTTCTTTACTGTTGTTACTTGTAACATATGTATGCATACATGTACATTGCATATAAGCTTATTATTTGTCCTTATATGCAAAATAAAACTTTCTTTGTAATTTAAGTATTGCACTCGAGAAGTGTAACTCGGAAAAAATTCCGTAAATAAAAGTTATCATTCAAAAAATTTGTCTCAACTGTACCCATAAGTTATAACAAGCTTTCAATAACAAGAAATGTATGCAAAAAGTAAAAAAATCCGGAAAGTATGGTGGAGTGATACATTTTAACTAATATTAAACATAAATTTTCATATTTTTTTCTCCAAAAAACTAAATATATCTAATTTAGATTTTAGATTTTTTTTTAATATAAAAACTAATATTTTAATTTTTTGTAAATAGTTGTGGATTTTTGAAATTTTTTGTCAAAAAAATTTAATATTTGAAATTATTTTTCCAAAAAAAGAATTTATTTTTCTATTTTTATCTAAAAATTAGCCCCTCCACCCCTTTCCCCAAATTTATTAATGGAGATAATTATGTAGTGGTACTATTTATTTATCATTTAATTTGATCGAACAGGCTATTCTCAAAGTTTTTGAAAGTGGAATTGGCAATAACTGTAATTTTTATTATGTAGATATATTTCTTTTCTGTTATTTTTTGGGTGGGCAATCCTCCTCATTAGCCTGGACGTATCATCTTTTTACATCATGTTCAGAGGGTCTGGATGAATATTTTTATATATCAAAAATATATCCAATTTTTTACGGGTTAAATAGATTTTCAGGATCTGTTGATTTCCCCAATTTAAAATACAAAAAGTATTTTCTTAAATCTATATTAATATAGAAATTTTTTTTCGGTATATATGTATGAATAAAAAAAATAAAAAGAATTGATCTATGATATAACAATATATGAATATATATATTAATGAAATGTCTCAGGTGTTTTACATGTAGGATCGAACGTGAATACAGGTTGTCAGGAAAGTTTATAGAAATCCAAAGCTATACCATAACGCGTGTACTAATGATGTTTGACTTCCACCACGCATTTTAATATTTACATCATAGTGTATGTATGAGTGGTTGCGTATGTTGTCAAAGTTTATTGTTCTTGCACATCAGTCAGTACGATACATTAAATTTTGAAAATTCTAGCAATAGTGACGCCATAGACTATTAGTAGTTGTGTGTTTTGTCAAAATCTATGTGTCTTGCCCAGCAATCGGTATAATACATCAAATCAAAAATTCTAGCAAGCCCGATTATATAATGGTCTAAGCTTGTATTTATATTAACCTTGGATGTTTTTACATAGTGCTCCTTGATGTATATCATATTCAAATTCATTTACATATTTTTGATCTAAGAAATAACAATTAAGTCATATCGATAAAATATCAAAGGCATGTAGGGTCGAGCATGTGTAGCTAAAGATAAATCAGCCAGCCCTCTAGATACTAAATTACTCTGGGTTGATCATTCATAAGTATGGATTATCACAGGAGTACGCGTGCGTTTCTGAGCATATTCTGGTTTCAGAACAATAAGCTTAAAACGGATAAAATTCATGAAATTTATATTTTTTGGAATGCTGGTTCAGAAAATTCATTAAAAATTATGAAATTTCAAATTCTTTAAGCATGTTTAAAGAGATACCATTAGAGTTATTTGAATATTGTAGCATGCGCCCAATGCCCTCCCACCAATTTTTTTGGCTCATATCAAAATTTGAACTCTTAACTTTATCTTTGACAAAAATGAAAAGTCTAGGCGTGTCAAAAAGTGTTGTTTTTGCCAAATAATTAAGGCAAGGCTTTTGGCGTGGGCGTATTTAAACCATACAAACGTTATAAAAAAAATGAAGTAAAATATTTTAAAAATTAGTGTTTGTTGTTTTTTTCGCAATCCACAGAAAACTTTTTTTATGCAAAAATATTTAAAAAATATATATTTATATTTCTGGGTTGAGCACATGCTTGGCGCAAAGTAGGATAATTAATCTGAGCGCGTGCCGTATTTACCAGGATAAGCGCCGTGAGACCAACTGCTGGGGCCAGAACATCATTATTGACATTTCTCACAAAAAAAACAAAATTTTTTTTTTTCATGATTACTAAAGCTCAAAAGTTGAGCTTTTCCTACAAAGTGAATAGTGGGAAAATGAACCCCAACCACTGAATTTCAATTTTTTAAATACAAATTCTAAATCAACACCCAAATAAACATAGAATCAAAAGTTTTCATAAAAAACACCATGTTTGAAATTCCCGTGATAATCCCTAGTCATAAGTCATAGCGGCATATTATTTTTTATTTCGCAAGTCTATATTATTCTTTTATCCTTTAATAGATAACATGTATTTATTGAGTAACTATGTATGTGTGAGTGTGCTAATGAAACTGAGTATCACTTAATATTTCTTAGATGATCGTCGTCTATATTTCTTAGACAAAATTCGCCTGTCTGACAATGTCTAATAAACCCGAGCAATGCCGGCTTCTACAGCTAGTATGTAATTAAATATATAATCAAAATGTATTTGTATTAAATATTATGAGTAATTTTTAAAATATTTTATAGTACCACTCATAAAATATACTTTGTTCTTCATTGGGTCTGACTCAAAAGTTGGAAGATAATTATGCAACACCAGTTACATACATAATTTTTATATCCCTTGAGGAAACCATGAAATTAAAAAAGAGTATAATACTTAGAAAAAAAAAAGAAATTTTATTTTGAATATACATCATTTGACAAGGATCAACGATGTACGCGTGCATTTACAAACTAAACTTAACTCAATTTTCCACTTTTAAATATATATATATCCTATATGAAAAGAAGTAAATCTGTATTGTATATTAAGATGTTTCAAGGCATATAATAATAAAATTATTTTCTTTAAAACCTGACATGCATATTGTCACATTTGAGAGAATAAGTTTGAAAAACCAATAGCGTTGGGGCGTTTGATACACCCTAAATGATGTATATCAAAAACCTACTTATTTTAATACTCGTGAATCTGATGTCAATTCATCCTCAAAACTTAATCAATTTATTTATACGATATATAAATAGCATATACAGGATGTATATGCTATCTATGCTGCCAATTCGAAACTCTCTTTTGGGCAAACACGGGGACTTAGGGTGCTGATTTTTTTTTGTTAGATATCTCGTTCAAATCTGCACCGGTTGGAAAAAAGGAAAATCAATGTACGAATTAGTTGTTCCAAATATTCAGAAAAGACACAAAGTCCTCCTTGGAATCCGCATTGGGAGCAACATCGCTTGAACTTTGAAACTCAGTAAGGTGTTACTTTGCAAGTTACGAGGAAATTGGAGACCTCTAAAAATTATGCTGATGAAGTTCACAGCCCACGTCAGGATATTTTGGGTGGTTAGATCCGGAGGTCATGTCATGCCTCCTCATGTGTTCCCTTTGGCCTCAAGGTTAACACTAAAGTCTACCTGGACGTGGTAGGGACCAAGGTGAAGCCCTGAATCGACATGGCTGTCAATGAGATACCTTAAGTGTAGTAGAAAGACTCGAAAAAATGCCACAAGTGGCTCCAAGACAATTTAAACAAGTCTATCTTGCAGGACTTTTGGCCTCCAAATTCACCGGAACTGAATCTTATCAACTGGATCATGAAGGAATTCCAGGATTTGCGAAGGGACCAAGTGGCGAAGGCCTGCTTTTGCCTTCAGCCTCTTATAGATACTATAATTGAGGCTGGATGTGATTTTATTCAATAAAATTGATCAAAATCTATCAAGCTTTCAGAATCTGGTTTTATTATTTAATCTGATAACTGGTTGTAGAGAAAATTACGTTTAAAAAAAATTCATTTTCTTTCGAAAGATAACTTGTGCACCCTGCCTATACTATATAGTTATCAATAGCGTGCTAAAACAACTTTGTAGACTAGACATGAAGTTGGGTATAAAGTAAAGTAATTTTAACAGGTACTTTTGTTTCGAAGTCATAAGTCATAGGTATCCCGTTGTATTTAAATTACTTTACAAAGAAGTAATAACTTATTATAAGTACCTAATATAATGCCTAACATTACCCAACACTTTGTAGGGATTACGTGATAAGAAAAACTGTACATGTTTTCCCAATTTTTAAGCTCCAAATGCAAAAATATTATTTTTAACTAATTTAAAAGAATTACTAAAGCTAGTAGCAGAATTAATTTGGTACAGGATAGCGACAGCCTCAATATATACCAACAAATCGAATAAAACAAACTGTGAATGTTTTTTTTTTCTGCAAAGAAGCATTGGAAACTTTACTCTACTTATTTTTATTATCGTGATCGAAT
Organism: Lepeophtheirus salmonis; assembly: GCF_016086655.4. Taxonomy (NCBI): domain Eukaryota; kingdom Metazoa; phylum Arthropoda; class Copepoda; order Siphonostomatoida; family Caligidae; genus Lepeophtheirus; species Lepeophtheirus salmonis. Next base: position 4,505,014 of record NC_052136.2, read on the forward strand.
AAGACCTCTTGGACCTATAATAGAAAGTATCATAGGCGATATATTTGGTGTAAGTCTCAAGGGGTAGGCTTGGCTCATTTCTTTTACAATGAGAGGAGAAAACTTTTTTAACTTGTTTTCTGGAATTGAAACAAATGTATATTTCTATGCATTATCCCGATTTAATTTTGTGAATGTAAAGTACTGACAAGATTTAAAAATAAATAAAGTCATGCCACCGTCTCCCCTGACAACTAAGTTATTTTTAGTACATCAATTTGCAAGTCTCGTTAAGATCCAAACAAATAGAGGCTGTATTTTATTTTATAGCTTTTTAGAGTAGGAAAAAGACTGCTTTTTATGTATTTATAGATGTACCTCAAATGGTTTTAATGGCTAATAAATTTCAATTATCGAACCAAAAATGTTAATGTATGTATATAAAATCAGTAGAAATATTTTTGATATTGTTTTATTTGAGGTTGCTTTAATATGGCTTCCTCTTTTTAATCTATTTCTTCTAGTATCGATAGCTTTTTGGCAATTCCCTGGAAATTTATCGACTCTAGTATTGTAGTTATACTAAATCTGTATGCTGTCATTAATAGAACAAAACTTGTCAATCTTGTAATCGAGTTGGTGAAAAGACTGACAAAGTGTTCCCCTCAAGTAATATTATGAAGTGAAGGTCCATCATTGCTACAAAAGTAAAATTATTATATTGCAACATTCTATAATCATTATTCTATTTATTTAATATGAAATTTCATTTCTTAAAACACTATTTATATTATTATTCTAGTAATAAATAATTTTCTCACAATTTCCTAAGCATAATTATAAAATGGTTATTGAAACTGAAAGGATTGAAACAATCGTAAATCGTCTATTCCATCGATTTTTACCGTACGAGAACGCCGTTTTTCTATTCTTATATTTTTTTAATGAGCTTTGCAATCGATTTGGTGATGAAACTCTTCATATTTGCAATAATTATGTACAATTGTTAATAAAAGGACCTAAAAACTGAAATATAAAAGTGATTTGTGTTGATAATTTTCTCATTAATTACCGATGTACTTTTAAGCATTAATATCGATATGATCAATTCCAAGGAATCCCAAAAAGATCAATAATTTATCATCACCAGTAAATATTAATTGATTTTTGACCTCTTTCTGTTTCTTTTTATGGGAAAGGTTGTGAGATACAATAAATATACATATATCAGGATTCGTGTCCGCCTGGTTTCAAGTTCCGAGCACAGACGCGAGTAATACATTTCTGGGTATATAAAATATTAAATAAATGCACATTAAGTTTAATTGAGTTTCGGGCACTTTTGAATCAAGAGTAATTTCTTTATTCTTTCATTTATTTACAATAAAACATTCAAGAGCTTTCTTAATTTGCTTTAATTATTATCCTATGTCAATAAACATCAAATTTATTTTAAAATATATGAGCTATGGATGAAAGCGTAGCCACATAATATTTATTTAAAATATTTACTTTGAGCTGTGTGGGGAGTTTTATAGTACTCAGTACATCGCGAGGAACCCAAAGGATGACGCCCAATTGTTAGATGTATGTAAATATCAATGTATACTCAATTAGCCACGATGTTGAGATTAATTATAAGTGATGAAAAAGTATTTTTCTCAGTCTGGATAAAGGACAAAGTGGAAAGTATATTGCCATCAATGTTTTTCCTGTTTTTAACAGCTCGTAAGGAACTAGACTCAAGATGAACATCCATATCCTCACATCAAAGACCACTTAATCTTAATTAAAACTAAATCCCCTTACTACAATTAGTGGAGCGTCATTAAGGCATAATATACATTTATTTCATATTTAATTTTGATTGCAACCGACTTAAAAAAACACACATGGATAATTGTTTCCCTTGAATAGCAAAGTTGTATCTTGTAAAATATGAGTTAAAATAATTCTTGTTTTTAGTTAATTAAATCTTACGCCAAAATCTTATTTCGATTTCTGAAGGTTCTCAGATTAAAATTTACCTATTGATAAAAGTAAATAATGATTATTATAATTCTAGACACTTAATTTCATCATTTTCCTTTAAAATGAGGGGAAGAAGATGGGTGCAAGTATAATAAATCATATTTTTGATTTTCTTTCATTAATCAAATCCTTTCTTTCAGATGAGTAAGGATAAAAGGAAGTAAAAAATAAACTTATAAATATGTATTACAGAGATACAAGGGTAATCAACTTCAAATAATGTAACGTTTTTATAGTTGATTTTAAATGAAATTGAGGAATTGATGCGTAAAATTATTTTTTAAAACACATAGTTGGTGTGAATACTTAGACTAGGGATGTTGAATCTCCTATTTTTGGTTCATGTATGTATCTTATATATCTATATTGTATGTAATATTGTCCTCCAGGTACCAGAAGTAGTTGAATTGATATATTTGATAACAAAAGAGATTCAATAAATTATTATTTTTTTTCAAAAGTTATTCATATTTATTTAATTCTAATAAATGGATTAATGTAAACCCATTTTTTCCATTACCTAATATCCATGGCTTCTTTTACTGAAAAGTCATTTCAATGAGTAGTAGTAGTGAGGGTATTCATAACATAGACAAATGTCAAATGCATTTACAAATCATATTTATCTTTACTCATATGAATGACTTTTATAGATAACATTTACTGCACTCAATACTAATAAAGCAAAGTTTGTCTGTATCTATGGTGAAATAAAGTCATTTGGAGTTTTATAAGATATAACTAGATTTGGGATTTGTGTAAGAGTGCGAGGAGAAGGCGGGAGAGATACATATGTATAGTATTACTGAATTCAAAACATTTTAAATATCGGCGATTTGGGTGGGTGGGTGGGGGGAAATGAATTACTTGTATGAAGTAGAGAACCTTCTACATTTAAAATGGAATTAGTACATAGAAAATACTTATATTCATATATATTTTTGTTATTATGCATTTTAAAGTCAACTTACACCAAAGATAAGCGATAATTCTTCTTCTATCTTCTAAAGGAGATGTTAGCAACCTCACGGCAAATTAGATAATGAAGAAAAAAGAAAAGAGAGTACAAGCATTAGCTGTTTTTCCTTTTCAAATCGATAAACTTAGCTTTTTCTTGACATAAATCCCTTCTTTGGATATGTAAATGAAATTGAGCTTGCGCATAATGTATAAATTCATGTTTTTCTATAGAATCGTAATAAAACGATTTGTAAAAATGCATGAAATAATGGAGGTGAACTCATATATTAAAAAATAAAATTGGGAAGTAAATACTATATACAAATAAAAAATGAATGAACCTTTAGTTGAGGGTCAGCAACGAACTAAGGTAGTGCATGGCTCATCATGTCATATTATTTTTTTTTACTCAAGCTGATATTACTATTCTTTTACTCTTGAAGAGAGACCATCGAAGTATTGAATTGAGTATCTACGCTCATGAAAAATGGAGAGTAACTCGATAATTTTGTACTTCACTTGAGATACTTGTATTTTAAGCTGAAAAATGATGAAAAATGAAACTCTTATATAGACACCTAAAAATTATTGATCATTCATAGTGACAAGGAATATCATAAAAAAATTCATTTATTATTTTTTTTGAAAATGCCAATTTAAAAATATGCATATCCAAGGATTCTGGTTCAATCTTGTATTTTTTGAGTGATCTTATTTTTATGGGTTGTACAAGCAAATATGCAACATTCTTTTTATAATGTTTACTGTTTCAATGTAACGATAATGACGTCATACCCGTTATATATAATAAATATCACAAACAGACAATGTGTATATAATTACGCGCTTCGCACAAATTCAAATTATCGTTATATTGAAATAGTAAACATTATTAAAAAGCAATTTATTCCAAGTCTTGTATTTTCTCATGGTACCGAGCTCAAGTCAAACCCAATACGATGGAAAAATGATTTGACTACTAGATCTGGGAATGTTATAAAAAATATAATCTAATACATAATTGTAAAAAATACATTTTGATACCAAATTATGTCTTTAGCTTCATTATTATAGAAGTTATGACCAATTTATCATCGAAATTTAAACCTTTTTTTCATAGTGTTTATGTTATAGTTAGCCTTAGAATTTTGTAGCGGTTTTTGGGCAAAAAGAGCGCTAAAATTTGGAAAAATGAGCACCCAAAATGCTAAATGGAGCTTTTTGAAATCAAAGAAAAATACAGTTTTCCAAGGATAATTTAAAGTTGTACTTATTCATAAATTTAGTTATATTATAACGACAAATCAAGATTTTGTATAGATATTCTTTCGTAAATTATTGTCTTCGATTCGTATTTGTAGTTTTAAACATACCAAAAGACAGTTCAACTTCAACATTAGTTGAAATTTGAAATTGGGGACATCTTCAGGAGTGGCTGTCTAGATTTCGCTAAAGGAATTTGTCCACAAAGATACCCTTTGTATTGCTCGTTTTGTCAGGGTCCATCCAAAAAGGCCTATAAGATAATTTGGATGTTATATTTGACATCATTTTATCATAAATTGGTCCAACATAATTTGTTCTATGGGTCGATGGGTCAGGGAGGGTGACATCAATTTGCTTTTCAAAAACTTTACTCAAAACTTTGTTATCCAGTTTGTTTAATGGGATGTTTGCTCCCAAGAATGCCTCAGTTAAAAATCTTCAAAAAGAATATCAAACTTACCTTTTTGAGATTTTAGTTTTAAGGCCAATTCAATTGGCATTTGAATTTTTTTCTTTTAAGTTGTAGGTTATTTTTGTGCTTGACGGAGAACAAATGTCTTTGTAAGGTGTATTTTTTGTCAGCTTCAATTCTTTTTTCACAAGTTTTATACCAAATTGCTTTAATTTCCGTAGTGAGAAAAAAAAATAGTGTCTATATTTTCATTAAAATCACTAATTTATTTAATTCATAGAGATTTGGAAATTTTGATGTAAAAAGTATTTTTAAAATTTATTTCAATTGCTATTTATATCTTTTTTTCAGGATTCAAGTGAAGGAAAATTTGGCACAAAAGTGTTTCTCTTTTCTTACAACATTCAAGAAGAAGTATTCAAAAATCATTTTTCCCTTCTTCTCATTGGGTGTAATTGGAATCTTGCTTTCTCACATATTTATTCATGTATTCATAAGCCTGATTGCATCATATACTTATTTTTCCCTCCAAAAAGATAGAGTTTTTTCTATTATTATTCGAGTGTTTTTTCTATTATCATTGGAGGTTTTTTTTCTATTATTATTGGAGTGTTTTCCCTATTATTTTGTTCACTTAATGACGGAAGAGTTTTACATGTCAATTTTCCCTCCAAAATGGTCATCAAAGCTGTTGTGTAATCGAACTATAATCCAAATGTTCTCTATTTACTTTATACCAGTCTGGAAAAATGAGCAATTTTCAAACAAAAAATGCAATATGAACAATTTTTCCCGAATAAGTCAAAATGAGGAATCGAGTGATCGCTCACAAATCCTATGTCTAGTTATAGCTTACACCAAAATCTGTGATCTAATAAAATATGATATTTCAATAAAAAAACACAACTTTCTTAAACATCAAGAAAATTGAATGGAATATTCATTAATTTAAGGATGTAAAAATAATATTCAGGATTTTGAAAGCACCTTGAAATGACTTATTATCTAGCAAATGATGTGATAAATCGAAGCAAGAAAAAAAAAATTAAAAAATTACACAGTATGAAAGTTCTAAAACTTATTCACATTAAATATAAATGACGTCAAATAAATTTCCCCAATTGTAGTAATGAACATCCACCATTTCTTCTGGAATCCCTAAAACAATTATAGTCATCCATACACGCCTCCTGCAAGATTTTCACTTCATGTAAATCGGCATTTTGTAACATACCTTCTACAACACCCCCCTGAATTTCCTACAGAGGAATTAATATAGATCAGAAAATATCAACTGATAATATTTTGAAGCAAAAAGTGTATGTCTTCTACAGTTAATGATTTAATATTTTATTTAATTGTTATTTCAGATTAAGTGATTAAGAATTGGACCGTTTCACATAAATATTCAGTCGGCTATAGGTTTTTAAATGTGAAAATAGACTCATAATTTGAGTTGAGCAAGGTCAATAACCTATAGAATCGGCAGAACACTATTATAAATATATTCTATTAATTTTTTTATCATAGAAAAATATTTAATTACTCGGGATTTAGCAAATTTGAGTACTTAACCTCGATTGATTTTCCCTCAAATAAATTGCAATCAGACCAATGAAGAGGATTAGTGAGTTAGTCTTTTTATGGTTGAAGGAGGAAAATATCTCCAATTATAATAGCCAAAGGAATGGAAGAACTTCAAATGTTGTCTATCAACAAGTTTTGCTTAATTTAGGAGTTATTTAAAGCATTAATAACATATACATAATACGGGTACGTCCTAATCTACTATAGTATAATATTATATTTTTATGTCCCCAGATAAAAACGCATAGGGTATTTATTTCAAAAACAAAGACAGATAATGGTTGTAGGTAAAAAATAAAAGTTGTTTTAAATTCAGAGTTACAAACCTAAGGCTTTTTCATTCTGATCAGACTGGATTCCTCGGCTCTGAAAGGAAAGTGTTTATTTTTTTCATAATAAGTTGATTTTTTTAATAAAACAACATTGATTCCACATGTCTCACAGTTTTTTTAATATATAGGGTGTCTATTCGAAAATGCACAAAAAAAAAAAAAAAAAAAAAAAATCCAAAAACGAATTATTGTACAACAGAAAAAAGGAGAACGTATTTTGAATACGAATTAAAAAAGGGAATTAGGTTAATGAAACCAGAAAAGGATTAGCAAGTTAGTATTAGTATGTATCTTCATTATGGTTGAAGAAGGAACATATTTCTAATTATTTTTTAAATATTCTTTAGTTTCTATGAATAGCTACATATATTTATTTTTAAAGTATTTCATATCTAAAAAAAACAACAACAAAAAATTTCAAATAAATTAAATATTCATGGAGATATTACTTATGTTTAAACTGGTATAAATAGCAATGTAGAAAAATTTACACTTCGGTTTTAATGGGTTAAGTCATTTTTTGCTCCTTTTTTTGATATAATCTTCAAAAGAATTAATGAGACTGAAGAAATCCCATAATGATTTTTCCTTTTTTATAAGTACAAATGATCAACTATAGTCAACATTTTTTTCTCTGTATGTTTCTTTTTTAAATTCATTTCAAATTGCTTTCAATCAAAACGAATACAAATCATGTATGCCCCCCAAAAAACACTTTGGCTGAAAGATAAGATAATTATATTTGATGATCTCTGAAAAAAAGGATCTTATCAAACATGGGTTGCCTTAAAATGAAGAGTTTCAAAATAAATTATTTACAAAAGTATCCAAAAATTGTGGTTTTTCTAGATACTTCATATATCAACTGTTCATCTGAAAAATAGGAGTTTACTTTATCCGGATATGACACTATTACAAACTGTTTTTAAAATGAATTAAACTTAAATTTAAGTTTCCACACATGGAGATTCCACTTTTTCACGGACGTCAACCATTGCATCATAATTAAAGAAGAAACCATTGTGGGGACTCAAAGTTGATATATATATATAATTATATATAAATGAATAATTACTATAATCAGTTACGATTGAAAAGACTCCCAAAAAAGAGTTAAATATATATTTGAGTACTGAAAAAATTGTTATTATTTTCTCCAAAGTCCAAATAAGAAAAATGTTGGTTGTCTCCAAAATTAGTCTTCAATTGATATTTTTATTACATAATACGGACAAATTTCCAATAAACCCTGATAAAAATTTATGCAATGGCTTTTCCAATAAAAAAAAGAATTAACATTTGCATTGAATACTACTTGACACAAATGATAAACAGTGATATTTTAATTAAATCTAGGTAATATGCACTCAAAACACTAGATTTGTACATTTTTATTAGTTAGGAACGAGAAAAGTAGCATAATTTGAGACAAATATTCTTTCTATTGAATAATTGATTTGTATATATATTTTGGAAATAAGATTGTATAACTATGCAATAATATATTCTTAGTTATTTATTTCTGATAAACAATAATACTAGAAAACAGAGTAAGATTCATTTAGTTTTATTTGTTGGTCCCATATTGACAACCAAAAGTTTTTAATTTTCCTTAATATTTTTGTTAAAGGTTATTTACTTCTATGTTATTGTTGTTAAGGGCCACAAAATGGCCTAAATCAACAATACTGACGTCATATCAAAATGCTCTTTCTCTGGAGGAAATGTACTAAGTATGATAGTATATTTAGTACATATCTTCCACTTTTGTAGCGCTGTCTCTTCCTTTGTGAAGTCAGAAAACTGTGCTTTTATGGACGCAGTGTCACGACGTGGTTAGAAAGGACAAAATATTAAACAAAATGCAAAAAAAGGGACGGATTTTGTATATGAGCACAAGAAGAAGTCAGGAGCAAGACATATACTTCGTGAGGGAGAAAATGAATTACTACTGTCAAGATGGGAAGCTTCTACGCTTAAAATAGTATTATTGAAAGAAAATTTTAATCATTATATTTAAATGCATATATATTTATTTATTATGCATTTCTAAATCAGTTTATACTTAAAGATAGGCCATGATTCCTGTTTTAAAGGGGGATATTAACATATCTCGTCTTATAATAGAGATGGTTCGTTGTGATAGTGCAAGGCGAAGGTAGGAATGAGACATATAGTACATCTGAATTAAGACCATTGTTAATATAAACTCCATGTTAAATGAGTTTTGAAGGAAAATATGCATTACTGCTATAAGAAGGATAATCTTCTTCATTAAAAAAAAAAAAACTAATGAAGGGAAAATATTACAATTATATTTAAAGTCATAGATATTTATCTTAATATACACTTTTAAATCAATTTACACCAAAGATAGGCAAGAATTCTTCCTTTAGACTTATACAGAGATTTTGAAACACCACGACTTATTTGATAATGAATAAAAGAAAAGAAAAAGCACAGGCAGTTACCATTTTTCCTTTTCTAATCGCCACAATTAGTTTTTTTTTACACACATCGGATCTTTACTTATTAAATAATGAACACAAAGAAGAAAGAGCACACACATACACCATTTTCCTTTTCTTATCGCAATACTTAGTTTTTTCTTTACGCACATCCCCTCTCCCTCTTTAATAATGGGGTGACTAACCGACTTCTTTTCAACGGACATGTATAGCTTCTATTACAAAAAGGTGTGAGTCAACTTTCATGAGATGGTAATTCATAGAAACCCTGATTACAATAATTATCCCATGCAATGGACTAAGTTATCAAATTATAAACATATCCATATCTATATTTTTACATATTGTAATAAATTACGTATAATAAGAAAGTAATATTTTGGTTGTACAATAATATTTTGAGGAGTTTGAGACTTTTTTTCCCCCAGATTACACAGATAGTTCGAAACTATAAGAGAAAAAACTGACATTTAGTGAATTTGAAAATTAAATGCAAATTACTAGTTACTATTTTTATTTAAAAATAAATGACTGGAATACCTTTTTGAGTTTTAAAAGTATAGATTGTGTCAAAGTAAAAAAATATTATTTTTTTAACATCTTCAATTTATTTTCTCACCTTTTGGAAAAGGCTCTTTGTCAGTAGGAATGAAATGAATAACGTTTGTAGGTATTCAAACTAAATTGCAAAACTGAAATATAAATAACAGTTAAATTAACCCGTATGTTTCTTTTCAATCTGAAAATTTGACTCACATTCAAAATACAACGAAAAAATAAAAAAAAATTCTCCACATGTAATACGAGATTTCGAAAAAGCTATTACATATTTATAACTATAACTACAAAACGAAGACAACTATACAAAACTAAGTAGTCAATAAAATGCTCATAATAAAGATGATTTTGTACATAGCAAATTTTATTTTATAATATTTTTTACTATAAAAATGTACATTAATTATGAATCTGCCCACCATAAGCCTCAATGACAGCCACTGCCTCCTCTTAAAGGCATCCATGACATCTTCAGACTTCACTTTGGTGGGTCCTCTACTCTCGGGGTTGTCATTAAGGTTGTCCCCATCAGCCAAACGATTTCTATCCCGATAGACTGTGGTCTTACTGACGTTTAAGGACTTCATGATATCCGAGGTGTTCCTTCTGACGTGGATTAAATTGCCTATGATGGATCTTCTTACTTCCATCGTGACATATACAAAATTTTTGTTTATAACATGTACATAAATCAAAGGCTTAGAATCCAAGCTAAAAATAATAGGAACTTTAAGATTTAATCAACAAAATATATTAAAAAGGTTTTTTTTAGAAGATCTCATTACTTTTTCTGCACTCGGTAGGAGGTTTCCGCGTAACACGGTTTCAAACAGTGCAGGTTTCACATAACATAGTATTTGGAATAATTCTGAATAATATCTTCCCCTTATTTTGCGTTTTTTTAAAATATTATAATAATCAATTATACAAGACTATATGTTGAGGTAAAGAATAATTTTTGTAGTTGTTGATAAGTTCGTTCATATTCTTCCAATATATTCAAATAATAGAATTGTATAATTTTGCATAAGATGAGTGAGTATTTGATTTGGTAACAAGACTTAAAACTTTGGGTTAACTTATCATACAAATATGCATTATAAAGGTTGCTTAATAAATATTGGTCAAGTTCCGATAATGTAAATTATAAAGTATTGAAATGCCCTAATTAATAATCAAGTAAATACTCGTTCAATATTAAATTTTACAAGTATTTTAAATAATTTATGTGCAATAAATATTTTTATTGTCCTTGTAATAGTAAAAGGTTCAATTTAAAAAATTGTTTCTCTAATTTTACGGGGTTTAGTACTAAAAAAATCCCATACTACGCAATTGTCATATAACGTGGATTTTTCTTGTTCCCAAAACTGTGATGAGTGAGGAACGCAAATATTTATATTATTACTATAGAGAAGTGGTTTTTAAACTGTTTACTTTTTACTACCAGTGTCTACGAAGATTAATAAGGTGCACCACATTTTTTTTTGTATTCAGGCTTGTTATGAATCATCCTCTCATCAAATCTTACTCATACCCTTTTTGTAATAGAATCTACAAAAAATAATACAATAAGATTAATTGTCCAGTATAATATACGATAACAATCAAAAATTGTGGTATGATTATTACATCAATGTATGACGTCCTTTTATTGATCCTTCCCGTCCACTTTGAAATTGGTTCCCCTCCCTGGCTATGACCTGGAATATTACTACAACTTACATTTGAACTATTCTCGATTTTCCCCCATTACTTTCAACAAACTTTTACATTTGAATGTCCGCATCAATACTTAGTTATTCTTTTTTATGTAATTATGGATCATTAAAAATCAACTAACCGCGTAGCTAAAAGTAAGTGGCAGAATAATTCCTGTAAATAAATAAAATTTTTCTGTATTTTCTATTGAAATATAAAATAAATTAGTAATATTTGTGATCAAGAAAAAATGTAAATATTATTTTGATTTTTTCGTATTATCTAACTTTAAAGCACTGAAGGTGAAAGCCTACGTCGTATCTATTATTAAGAAAAACGATATTTTTTGGTTTTTTCGACTTCTTTGTAATATTAACTTATAGACTTCGTCTCAGGTACGTAAATTATAAAATGATTCCATCCATATTAGTGAATCATTAGGAGTAATGGTATGATATAGAGATGTGCTAAGGCATTGTCTTGGGCCTTCATGACTATGAAGAGATGTCATCTATGAGGAACTGCTTCTGAGGAATTCAACTTGTGGTATTATGGCTTGGCGTTTATTGGTGTTAAGGATTCCAACTCTCCTGATAAAACGACGGGCCTGTAAAAAAAAGCTAAAAAATGTAAAAATGTTAACTTTAACTCACTGTTAAATTGGATAGTTACGTAACTTTATATTTTTAAAACTTTTGCGAAACTGATAAGAGTTACAGCTTTCAAATCAGTATAAAAAATATAATTAACTTATTTATCCAGAATTTGCTTTAGTTCATAAGCTTTTTGCACTTCATATTGCATTAAAATAATACTACAAAATTACAATTTAAACAAGTACTTTTGGGTAGATATGGTAGTAATGGGTTAATGCACCAAAATTTGTCCGGATGTTACCGATATTTCATTTTTGGGTGTTACTACTTGATGTAAGAAATAATGAAGTAGCTAATGCTCAGTGCGTCATATTAAAAAAAAAAAATATATATATGACAAGTCATACATTGGTTGCTAAGGCTTACATAACTGAATACAAGATGGATATAATCAAAATATTGCTTAAATAGGAGTCTGTTAGTACCTCCGTTTGCAATTTTTTTGAAACTTTCTAAAATTTTATTTTAAATTTGGTTTTTCAATCTTTCAATAATGTCAAAATAATGCTTTAAAAGCCTACCTATATTTACAAAACAATGTTTGTTTGTCTGTGGAGGACTCATTTTAAGTGTTAGCTTGATACTGCGTGCCTATTTTATTTCTACAAGCGTGTGTAGCTAAAGCTTAGCGCGTCATATTAAAAAAACAGACAAAGGGAGTACATAACTATATTAATAAAATAAATTTGGTCTGTTTGTCTGATGTCGACCTCTAACAACCACTGAGCAATGCATCATTTAAATTACACGCGCTTTTATTTGTTTATTTATATATTCTGCTTTTATGGCGTGACTATTTATATATGAAGTTTAGAAGAAACAAATAATTATAGAAAGTAAAAGTAAATGTCAAAGATGCCAAAAGGTGTTGAGTTGAGTCTAATTTAGTAATACATTTCATTATATATGTACACTATCAGTAATTGTCTATCATTATTATTCATCGAACAGTTTAATGGGGAAATAATCCGAAAAATGCTTGCTATTAAGGAAGCTGTTGTGTGCAAGAGGAGATAATATTCAGAAGGTGTATTGACTACTACCTATGTGTACAATGTACATTGCATGCAATATATGTATACAAATAGAAAGTGGAATGAGGGGGGAGGGAGGACTTCCTTTTGGACATCTGCCAAAACTTAGATATATAATATATCCAGTTAGATTTCTGTTTGAAGCCATCCTTTTCAACTATCTTCTTCCAAGACATCTCAACTTCTGAATTCTTTAAGAATCCCATTGAGTAGTTAAAGGTATGTCTTACAACCGGTCCTCCTTTCTCTGAAGTATTATATACCCCAAGTTATGACTATAAGACTTGCTCTCACAAATAAGTACATATTTGGCCAACGTTTAACTCATTATTATATTAAATAACAAAGTTTATTATATTTGTTTTTTTTTCTTTAAAAACTGTGCTCCAAGCCTACGCTAAATATCGAAGGTAAATCGAGGAAAAAAGAACATTTTGCGCAAAAAGCATGGATTTAGTTGCAGGAGTGGGTGAAATGTTCAGTAACTTAGCGGTGGGCTTATCTACAACTGGAACTAATCCCGACACCTCTAGAATAATAATGTCCAAAAGATCTGGACCTCCTGTTTTTGAATCTCTTCCGGATAAAGTCCTTTTAATCATATTCTCGTATTTACCTCACCGGGAGATCTGCAAATACTCACTTGTCTGCAAAAAATGGAAAATGATTGCACAGGATTCCCGTCTTTGGAATTTTGTTTCACTTCGCCCAGAAATATCAGGACTCCATGTGGATAGAGTCGATAATTTGATAAATATCATTCCTACTAAATTCGGTGCAAATCTTAAATACCTTGAGCTCCCGACTGAGCTTGTGACTCCTCAGGTAACAAATACTAATATTAATACTATTACTGATGATTAAAACGATAATGAATGAATATATGGTAGGATTGGAAAGGTAATTTGAAAAGTTTTTAACTTTTATGTCCTTCTAACTTTACACACGTAAAATGCACATTCATGTATTCATTAATTATGGATCCTACTTCGTAATTGCACTCATGCGTTGCACAAATTAAGTATTTTATACATAGTACTCAAAGATATAGTAAATTACTATGAATTATCTCTTGTAAATGAATATTTCTAATTACAAATCATTCAACTCATTTGCTTCAGATCAATGCAAATATTATATCAACTAAATATATATTCTTTTAAAAAGTGAGACATAATTTCTTTTCATCAGTTTCTAGAGAATTGAGAATAAAAGAACATTTCAAATAATTATTCGCTAATATATACTAAATAAATATACAATTATTTGTACCTATTAATGCATAGATTTATAAGCTTATATTCAAATATCTATTATTTTTATTAAATACATTTAAAAAAATCCTCGAGTTTATAATTATTTATTTAACAAATGTTCCCAAAAAAGGGAATTTTTCAACTGATCCCCTCAGAGTTTGATAAAATTTGATTTGAATTTACATTTATATCTGTTTACTCTATATCTATTTTTATTTATTTTTGTAATCAGATTATTGTTTCCTAAAAAATAGAACTTTTTTTTTTTTTTTGAATTTTAGGTTATGTACATCAAGTTATAACAAAAGTAATATATTTCTTTTAGTTCAATTACAACAAAAAAAGCGTTTCTGAAGGGTAAACGGGTTTGAAAATAATTTCTATTATACTTGTTCGTTTTGGGACCATGGCCTTACATTATGACCTACTGAATCAAAAATTTAGTTGCTCAAATTGAATTCATTTTTTAACATAAATGTCACTTATATGTAAGTATAAAGGAAATAAAATACTTTGTTCGGAGATATTCTAATTGGAATTTTTTAATAATATAAAAATTTGATAATTCTTTATCCTTTTCACTATTGTTCTATTTATTACTTTTTTGCTCAATGATAATAAAATAATTTAATTATAGCATTGCAAATATAAAAGTAGTAAACGAAATAATATGTCCATATAATATGTAAAATGATAGAATGAACATATTTTACATTATATTTTTTGCAGGTTTTAGAAATGCTGGCAAAGAAGTGTCCAAATATTACTCACCTTTTAATTGATTTTGCTCAAGCAAATCAACTCCATGATTTTACTGACCTGAATGGATTTCCTACCTCTCTCAAATTCATGTGTATCTATTTGAGTGATGTGATATTCTTGGATAATTTCATGAAAAAAATCTATAGCTTCATCAATGGCCTTGAAATGCTTCACATCGTTGGAACTTATGAAAAAGGCGAGGAGATTGAGGGTGAAATCTATGAGGTTCTCAATTTTAAAACCCTGAAACAAGCCACTCCCAATCTTCGAATTATCAATCTCTATGGAGTTTCCTTCCTGGACGATTCTCACATTGAGGCTTTCAGCTCTAATTGTATTCAACTTCAAGTAAGAAGTGAATTTTTATATAGTTAAATTTTATATAGTAAGAATAAAAGGTTTTTGAGTAAAAAAAAAAATAAACTTGACAATCAAAATTACTAATTGCTATAAGATAAAAGTTTTTGTCTTAGAGCAGTAGCTTTTAATTTTTTTTACTTCCTTTATACTATTTCAAAATCTTAAAAGACAATGTTTAGTTCTTTTTGATATATATAACTGTAGTTCGATATGCCAGTGGAAGTGAGAATTATGGTATTGCTGAATTATTACTCTTGATGACGTCAGCTGCTCCATTTATGATTTTGGAGGACCACAGTTTATTATTACAAAATAGCATGAGTACATGGAAATTATTGTACAATTATATTTAAACATATGAATTATTATTTTATTATGCAATTTAAAAAAAACAACAACACTAAAAGTAGGGATGAATTCATCTTTCAGAGAAAGATGTTAACACCACTACGATCTACTAAAGAATGAACAAAAAAGTACAAAGAGCACACACAGCAAATTGGTTTGCTCATTCCTACTGCCATAATTGTACTGATAATTAAGAATGGTACTATACTAAATTTGACACATATTGGTACTTGCAACACTATTAAATCATACATATATTAGCCCAACTAATGATGTAACTCCCATTCAGAGAATCTTACAAATAATAATTCACACCAGGAACATTATCAAAATCTATGAGCTACCCCAATTAAAAATTAAGCAAATGCCCCTTTAAAAGCTTTCAAGTTGCTCTTAACAACAATTTTGTTTTTGTATTAAAATACCAATAATATATTTGGTACCGGAATTAGTATAAAAATATTAATATCGTGACAACACTAATATATATTTGAACACTTTTAGACTGTATCAAAAACTAAATCCTGAGGAAATATATTATTTTATTTTAGTAGTGTAAGATCTTGTGTTTGTCAACATATTGGTTCTCTCATATCAAATAAACAATTAGTGTAAAAACATAAGTAAAATGATTGTATTGTTGAATAACCTACGTGGGTTACTACACTTGTATGTACTATCAAAACTTGCCTGGTTCCTTAAAGAGCACAGTTCATGATATCTAAATACGAGCACTTCAAGGGATGACAAGGATGCTAAGAATGTCCACAAGCCAAAGTGTGACAAAAAAGAAGAAGGATAAATGATTAGTTTAGTTTCTTTATGCAAAAAGGACGGGGAAAACAGAATGCCAAAAAATAATCACTAAACTTTTTCATAGTAATGAGAAAGTAAACATTAATGAGCAATCCACGTCTTGCTGCCCTACCCTGTATATAATGGTAACGTCATTGTCACACACCTTTACAATTTTATTAAACAAATATTACACTTAATCTCAAAAGGTAGGGGCGAAATGGTTCCGACGTCACTGATCGATCATGACCCTATCTGTTGGTTCAAGTAGTGTCTGTCACTTTCTGCGAATATAGTAATGTATTTTTAAGATTTTTAACTAAATCGCTGTCTTATATAGGCAGATTAATTGATAATTGACCCCTGGTGTAGAGTGACCAACAGTTATTTTTTACCTAAGCCTATAAATATTTTACAAGCCTCAGAAAAGTGCTTTACTAGTTCATTAAATGTCCAGTTTTGTAGACAAAAAAAAAAAAAAAAATCCAACAAATCTTTCCCAAAAAATAATCATTAAAACATTTATCAACACTTGATTCAGAATATTAATTTTCAAATTAACCGTCCCCCTGATTGATACAAATGTTCTCTCTTTAGGAAATCAAAATAGTGTCAGCTTATTATGTATTTGACATCGGAGAGGGAATGAAAAGAGGGGCATGACTCCTGGCCTCTGTTGTTCCAGTGCCACTGAAATAGACGTTCATGTCATGATTTAGTGTTTTAAATATCTTAGAATCTATTTTTTTTTTTTAACTTTTTAAATTACAAATACTCCATCTGACCTAAGAATATTATTTGAAGTCCAAACGACTAAGTTGACATAATAGCATCAACTACAATTTAAATATTATGAGTCTGTTTACATTACATAATTAACTTTATTGTTGAAAGTTATTTAATTGACGCCGTTAAGTGATTTTCATGTTTGATATCAAGATATGAGTATGGGTAGAAAGAAATAACGTCTTTTTAAATAAGTATATATATATATATACATTTCTAGATGGTATAATACACCATTTTTTTAAAAATCCATTGAATAATCTAGCTTATCTTAGTTCTAGAGATGACATATGTGTAAAGAAAAAGCTACCTTTAAAAATTGGGGAAGTTTGTTGCGTGTTGTACTCTTTCTTTGTTTTTGTTCATTAAAAAATATAAATATATCTATAGTTGACATGTTTGTAAAGGAAATACGAATGCAAGGAGTAGCAGAGCCAGACGTATGATACAATTAAATTAATACCGTTATGAATATCATCTGACTCATATATGATTTTGGATGGAGAAAACGACTTACTAACATAAAGAGAAGAACTTTCTACATTAAAAAAACCTAATTGAAGGAAAAATGTTATATTATACACTTTTTTTTTTTACAATTGACACCAAATATAGGCAATAATGCTTACTTCAAAGGGAAAATAAACACCAGGACAACCTATTAAATAATTATCAAAAACAAAGAAACGCAACATTCGTTTTTCTTTTTTGAATTTTTAAAGGTATTTTTTTCTTTCAAAACATGACAACTCTACTGGTATCTAAAGATGAGCAAAATGTATCAATAAATCATTGTTTTGAGATTACAAAAGGAGAAACGGATATTGCGTGTGGTTTTTTTTTCATTCTTTGGCGAATTTTTGTTGTAATAATATTTCCCTCTTATGAATAATCTAAAGTTTGCTGCAAACCTATGTGCAATATAATTGATATTATTAGTGAAATATCAAAAAAGTTTAAACTTTTTTTATATTCATTCTTCTCTATTGTAATTTAAAGTATAGAAGATTCTCATTTCTAGAGCAGAAACATGTCATATTTCAATTATCAAAAATCATTATATAATAGGTAGTTGTTTTTTATATATAAATTTTATTCAATAGTACTATATCTTGTTCCTACCCTCTTCTTACACTTACTCCAGCTCTACTTATATCTAGAAAACTAATGACAATCACAAAAATACAAATAAATATTTTATTTTTTTTAAGATTTTTTTTTGTGTTTGCTTCTACCATAAATATTACATTGGAGCTGTGGTTGAAGGCGTAAAATTAATGATACACACTTTAGATTTATGATAAATTATTATACTTATGTCATAAGCCATTGTATTTAAACACTTGATATTTTCGCATATTGTAGTAACAAAGAATTTAAACGTCTTATTTTAGTTGATATAAAGTCCCTTGGCTTCAATAACACCAGCAGACCTTAATGACATACATAGATTGGCTCAAGTTTTGTCAATCCCTCAGTTATTTGTTCCTTGGGCATATTTTAGTTTGGTGTACGTTCACCACAGGCCTTGGCCTCAATAAGTGCCCATATTTAAACACTTTTTTGGGTAAAAACAGTTTTTATTTGAAATTTCAGTGTAGTTATTGTAGTATATACAATTACATCCCCAAGAATCTTTCCTTTCATATAACAATTTTTTATTCGATTAGTTGACTGGGATACGTTTAATTCCTTATATATATATATATATCTTGCACAATTTAGCATTGGGATGCATCATGCTTAAGATATGATAGCAGATTTTGTTTGCAATCTTAAAAATACGTTGAGATATTTAAAAACTTATACGTATAATAATAATAAATTAATATCTATTAATTATGGACCTTTTGGATTACGATTCATCATACCCAAGATCCATTTAATAGAGGAAATAAGGAAGAACTGCTCAAAAATCGATAAAAAGTAAAAGATAGTAAAGAGCCCCTCTAAAACTAATTGTGATGGTTGATGATATTGTAGTTTGAAAAAATCATTAAAAATAATATGATGGAACTAAATTTACACTCTGTATGTGACATATGATTTTTTTTTTGAATTAAAGTAATGAAATACTACACTATTGGTATTTATTACCTGTGTAAATCCGAATAAATATATGTCAGTGTTCTTAATGTTAATCGTACCATGGTTAAAATATTTCTGTTACCTCTAATAGCCTTATGAAGAAAATTTACTTCTTTAGCGTTTTAATGGGACTTTAATGTAAATTTAGAAAAAATATGGGGTAATTACTATTTAAATGAAGTAGAATTACAACTTAATTAGATACAAGAAAAAAAGCATGTTCTTAATGGTTTAACATACTTTTGAACAGCTCTAATAAAATATTATTTACTGGAGAGCAGGGTTGGTTGTGACTAAAGCATTCGACCAAGTAGCGACTGCTTGCTTGAGGAGATAGTATGGTCAATATATTTAATATTTTTCGCAAGATGTCGTTTTTTCTATGACGTCACTATGTTATTTACCTGACATTGTCAGCAATTTTCTCATGAAGTGTTTTTCTAAGAACATGACTTAAGGCCAAAAGTATCCGAAGCCCGATGCTGTTCCAACCATATCCTCTGAGCTTAAACTGGAACCTGATCATAGCTATGGTATGAAAATAGTGTGTAAGACATGCTTGAGAGGAGCATGGGATATTGTTGAATGAAAGAGAAGAATTTAGTTCATAGTTAAGAATAGGAAACAGGAGAGTATCCCTGACAACAAAGCTAGACAAGGACTGCAAGTTAGAAGTTCCTTGAATCTCCTGAAACATATAAGGGCCTAAAGGTCTTCTTAAAGAATTATCTGAAAGAAAGAGACAAAGAAGAAAGAATTAAACGAACCCTCCCACAGGCCAGGAAGCCACTTTCATGCCCTTTATAAGCCGTCAATCAGATTGTCATCTAAGAGTCTAAGTTGCTTAAAATGGTGTTCAAATTTATGATAACTTAAATTCCGGGTTTCACATTTTTTTTTTGGAGGGAGGTTGGAGCAAGGAGATAAAATTACAAATCTATATACCTAAAAGCATAACTTTTGCTCAAACTATTGGCAAATTGACCTGTGCCATGTTTGAAGTATACTACGGAGATGAAATCAAAATAGCTGAAGGCAGCACTTCATAATCGCTATTGTAGGGGGAGTAGTTTCATTGCAGTTCACGACATCATTTATGTCATTAAATCCCCAATCCTTCGTATCTACTTAGTTAAATGAATTTTGACCTCTATGTTTTCGAATGTGATCACAAGCTCCCATTGTCTGCCAATGTATCTTCATGATCTTCGTTTCCGGTACCAATTTTTCCAATTGAATTTGATTAGTAGTCTACACAAAGTTTCCCTTATCAGCTAAATATAAACAATTTCCCAATTTTGTATTTCGATTAAACTTGATTATTTTAGAGGCAACATGGCAAAATTATTATTTTATTTTTTTGATGTTTTAGAGATTTTCAAATAAAAGAAATAATAGATATTTTTTTATTAGAATGAAAAATATCATTCTGAAACCAAAGTCTCAACCCTCGTCATGGAGTAAACTCTAAAGTACATACCTATATCTTATCAAGCAAAGTTTTTTTTCTCGACGCCTAATAACTCTGAGCAATTCTGAGTACTCCCTATTGTGTATTATATTTATGCTTCGCAGCAAATATATATTTTCTAGTTAGTAGATATGAGTTGATGAGGTTTGTGAGTGTACTATAATACATATCCGTGACTTATAATATGAATCTTATTATATTTTGATCAGGAATTATATATTGAAAGTTGAAAATATTAAAAAGGACTAGTTATGAATTCCTCAAAAAATATTTTTTATCTATTTTCTTAATTTCAAAATCAAACTCGATTTGTTTAACTGTTGAAACCGTCCCTGGCTTCTAGTGCAATAGAAAAACTAAATAGATCACATTCAATACAATTTATGGAAAAACTATCAATTGATTTAATCTATAAATAAATTGAACAATTACAGACACATTTTTCTATGGTTTGTTAAATGTCATTGTGTTTGAGTCAAAGAAGCTATGAGTATTTGAGCTATGTTTGATCTTTTATTGATTATTGCTAGTTATTAGCATAATATGTCAAATTGAAGAATTATGCAGGGTAATAAGTATCTTATACTGACATTTGAATGAATAATAATCTATATATTTTACTTGTCAAGGCCTGAAAGATGAGTTTCTCATAAATCTTTAAAAAAATTTAATAATACCTTTTACTTTCAATAAATGTTCTACTAATTAATTACAATTTTCCTCAACTCTTTCACATTTCAAAACATATATGTATGTGCATTGATCATTGTTTTAAGCCTCATTTTCTTGAATGTATGTATCCCACCTATTAATGTCTTATTTCTCATTTTAATGAAGGTTCTCAACGTCAATTTTTGTTCGCGAGTAGAAGGTCAAAGTCTCAAAATTCTAGTTCATCGCTGCCGTAACTTAACTTGCCTCATGCTTCAACAAACAAATCTTAAAGGTGAATATGTATCACAAGTCGAATGGGAAAATGCTGTCAATCTCCAAGAGCTTGATGTAACAGCAACAGATCTTCCAAAAGATGTTTTACTCGATGTTCTCACACGCATTCCATCTTTGAGATGGCTTTCAGCTGGACAGCTTGATGGTTTCACGGACTCTGTGCTTAAACAGTGGATGGAAAATGGAAACTTAAAAAGTCTTGTAGCCCTGGATCTCGATAGTTCCGACAATCTTACAGAAGATAGCCTTCATAAATTTGTATCTGAATATGGAGCACAACTTGAAGGTTTATCCCTGAGCGGAATGGTTCATATAACTGACTCTCTTTGGGCTTCTATTCTTCCAATGCTAAGGAATGCTCGAATCCTTGTACTAGGAACTTCTGAAAAAATGTCTATGAAAATACACGTCGACCATTTAATCGATTCCATTGCCAAATATTGCCCACAGTTAGAGAGATTGGAATTTCGGTGGGACAATCAAACTCTACGGTTCTCTGATAAAAATCAAAAAGCGATTGATATGCTTCGATCGAAGTGTTTGAAATTGAAATGTATGGCTTTGAGTGATGGAAAGTTGTATGAAATTATGAGAGGAAATTTTGAGCGAGCAGATCGAAAATCTGTTATTCGAACAACTACAATGACAAGAGTTACACTCCACTACTTATTAAAATATTATAAAGAATTATTGTTTTCTTAGTCAAGTCATATTTGAAGTTGCGAAAACGTCCTATTTCAAGCGCTCCCCTCTCTTTCTTATACATACCAACAATTATATTCCAATTTTTCTTTAAATAAAATGTAACATTAAAAATAATACCTACAATATCTTTCACATCTCATTAGATTTAACCAGTTTCTTTCGATTCTATCCTTCGTATCGTATAGCTGTGAATTCATACTGTCAATTTGTACTGGACATTACATTCATATATCAATTAATAATCATATTTATTAATCGAAATTATAAATTTATTAAATGCTACTTCACAAACAGGAAACGTTATAAGTATTTAGTTGTCAGCGATGGATTTTTCTTCTAATTAGTGGCCAACTACCCTACATTACCTCTCTAACATAAAAATACACTATGTATTTTGTTGCTAGCTGTTGCTTCAATACTCTCACTTGAAACGTCATGCCTATTTCATAATTTATAATTTTTGATAAAATAACGAATTCATATTAAACTCTGCACTCTTTCCATAAGGACATGAATAAAAGTTCTTCTAGACCCCTCGTAGTAAATATATGGGCTATCTTATTATTTCTAAGTAGAAATTTTTGCCCATTATATACAAGTAAAAATATATAGCTACGCTTTTAATGTAGTCTCACGGGATAATGTCATAATAACGTATCGAATATCATAGTATCTAGGGTTTTAATAATATGAAATATATAAATGTAATTCATTAAAAAAATGGTGGATTAATAACATAACAATAATAGTCTGGGAGTACATAAGAAAGAAATGACAGTTGGTAAGATTGATTAATTTGGCTAACCACAAGATGATTTCGGCCTTTTTTGTTTCTGTTCGATGAAAGGCTGCAGGATACAATAAAAGTAACCACGCCACCACGATCTATTTTGTTCCTTTTTTCGGTTTCGTCCTGAAAAAAAGTGAATATATTTTTTCATATACAAAGATAGTGTATATTTCATTACTTTTCCCGCACGTCATAATTTGTCTTTCTATCTCAAAATTGGAGACAGCGACTGTAAAAACTAGAAATAAAATATTCGTAATAAGGAAATGACCACTCATTATGCAAATTAATCGATGTTCAAGAGTAAAATGCCGTAAGTGACTGACAGAGACAGATTTCCACAGTACTACTCCCGTACAAAGTATTCATGAAATAATTATGCTTTAACGTAGAAACAAGAAAAAACCGTAGTTCATTACATTATCCTCCCCCCAAACATATATGATACGTAGATATGTATATCCCTCGAAGACAGCCTTGATACCGAGCAGGTTTCGTCGACAACGAATTGATTAAATTCTAAATCCGCAAATCGTGAAACCTGATACACACAAGATTCAATTTTCTTCTTAATTTTAAGCCTATAAATGGGGAAAAACTAATATTTAATTTTCTTTCCTATAAAATAAAAATGTATATATTCAATGTTTCATTTCCAGTAGATTAATACTTTATATAATTGTATTCCAATAGTAGTCTGATTATTTAAAGGTTACATTTAAATTTAGTGTAATTTGAGTATTATAGAAAAAGTTAATATATTATACGCCATGTCTCAAAATAAATGGCACATTGAATAAACACAAATGATTTGGTGCAAAAAAGCATATATTTATATTTAGCTTACAATCTTAGAACATTTGCTACGAAATATAGCATCTACAGAAGCAGGCATATACTTAATTATATTTTGAAGAGTCTCCAGAGTAATGTTGTTCCATTTTCTCTTTAGAATTTTCTCCAACTCTTTCAAATTTTGAGGCAGACTCTCAAGCTTGTCTTTCAAAATTGACCAAAGATTTTCAATTGGGTTGATATCTGGGCTGTTGCCTGGCCACACACCCTTACCCCAAAACTGAAGATTTTGGTTTTGGAGCCATGACTCAGTCATGCAGCAGTTTGGGCAAGAGCACCATCGTATTGAAATATCACATCAGACCTCCTGTGAACCAGTTTTCTTGATGAAATTGGATAGGTAGATTTTTGTTCGAGGAAAAATTGGTTCAAGAAGACCTTCCAATATATCTAAGACATAGTTATGAGCTGTCAAGTGGAAGCTTTGAGGCATTATGTGCAGGTCAGAGATCCCAGAAGCTGAGATTGCTCCCCCGATTTGGATTTCTTGAGATTTCTTAACAGTCTCAACGGACATAACATTTTCCTATCTCTTTCCCAAATTCAATCTACCTGCTTATTTGGGATATAAAACAGGGAAAGACTGACTCGCCACTAAAGATAACATTTCTCCAGTCCTTAGGAGACAGTTTCCTGCCCATTTTCGAGAACTAATGCATATCAAAGTGTTTTTTTAGTCAATCTTTGAATATTTTGCCTGTTGAAGGACTTGCAACCAAGAGTTTTGCTTAGACATCTGTTAAGAGTGTCCTTGGAGCACGCTTCACCAATCCCTGATAAACGATTAGCCAATTTTCTGCAACTTGGATACATTTTCCCCAAACATATGTAAATAATAATTTTTGCTTTGGTGCGTAGAATTTTCTTTCATCTCATCCACCACCTCTGAACAGTTCAAAATGGTACATCCATTTTACAAGCACTCTTTTTGATTGATGATCCATCCTTATTCTACCGACAGTCTCTGATCTGACTTCCAAATTATAAAACATTACTGGACTCGTACTTTAATATTTTCACCTCTGCTTTTAAACTACAAATTAGTTGTACTGCTGGAATACGTAGTTATTAACAGTTGTTGTATTCAAATCAGTTTTTTTTTGTGTACTTTATAAACTTTCTATACAACAAGTATATCAGTTCGAATTATTATGAGACAAATATGCTGATTAATCAATGAACCATTTATTTTGAGACATATTGTATGTTTGATATTGGAAATAAACGGCTTTTTATTGAGTTAAGGAGGTCAGGAACGGTTGCACTACTTTTTATTATGGCTCAAAGTGATCCTCTTAACGTATTTTTAGAAATAAATATATAGACCTGAATAAATGCTGGATCATTAACTTTTAATTTTAACACGCAGGTAGACATACAGAGTCCATGGTCTATATTGCAATGAATATTTAGAACATCAAATTCTTAAGACGTAAAGAAATATTTTATTTATGATTACATTTAAAAGTAAGAATCATAAAAAAATAAATTAATGAAATTATCTATTAAAGTCATAAATCGTTCGTTCAGGAGAAGTCAAATACATTACAAAGGGGAAAAAAATAATTCAAATAATCAAAAGTTCCCCCTTAAAAAGGTAATTGATGCATAGAAAAAGGTTTTTATAGATTTGTAGCAGAGGAGCAGTAATATTTAAACGTGGTATTCGTTGTTAAAGTTGTGACACTCCACCACTAATCATGGTAGACTAAGATACATTATGATTTATAGATCAATAATCAGTATTACATGAATGTAAGATAAATTCATACTTACAATGCTCTTCAGAGCCCTTCTGTCAGGTAATATTCATACTTTCTATCTTAAATATTCAATAATAATAAAGAAGAAAAAAATTATATGAGAAAAACACTTGTTGCAATAGATGTCCTTGTAAAGAACGTTACAATATCATAAATTGATTCTCAATGAGTGAGTTTTGAATTTTGATTGCATCAACTTTTTGAAAAAACGTCCATGATTCAAATGATATAAGTTACAGAAAAAAACAATTAAAACAGACTGTATTAATACAAATATAATGTTACCTCAATATCGATTTTTATCATATGTCGATAGTCAATAAAAATATTGATTTGTTGATTTACAATAATAAAAAGATAAATACCCAACTAATCATTCGATTAATTGATTATCTATGTATCATAATATTTACATAATATGTAAATATGAATAAGGGATGGCCAGTGGTCTTCATTATATGTATAAATATAAAATCTCTGATTTTCACTATATAACGAATACAGATACAAAAAATATTAAATATCTGGGCTGTCAATATAAAAGCCTGCTTGAATGGTATTTCTCAAAACTGAATGTGGACTAAATAAATCTTCAATTTATATCAAGAAATTATTCTGGTTAACTGGGATTTGCCAAAAAATGCAGAAAAGTAGATCTTTTTGAACTTTACAATAAAATAATATGAAATTAACAGAATTTATTTGAAAAGACATATCGGTGGTAATATAAGTTCTGTAAATCAAATAAATTCTTAGTTATCTTAACTCATCCCAACCATTTGAATACAAAATTAAAAAGTTAACTTAAATTTGGGTATGAAATAAGTATGAAGTAAAAAATTAAGTTAAAATTTTCTATATATTTTTTGTTCTAAATAGCTTTTATGTTGACCCACAACATATTTACATTTATTCTTATTTGGAATGCATCCATGCGGTACATTATAAAAAGTAATTACGGGATAATAATTACTCTAAGTAAATCTAATGAATATATATTTAATTAGCTCTTTACAATAAATAAAATACTTTCCTCAAGGAATGTTGATACAACTAATTACAAGAAATGCTTTTTGATAAATATTTCATTACATTATAAAAGGGTCTTTATTTCATAATAATGGGGTTTGTAGTTGTAATGTTTGTTATAAATGTATTAAAAACATTATTGTATTATACATTTATTGAACTGAAAGGTTTAACTAACCTGATATGTACAATAACCTCTCCAAAGAATGATAAATTGAAGGTTCAAAAAGATGGTACTTATCTTGATGAACTCGAGTTGATTTCTGACAGAGGAGTTTGGGGTTTTACGCGAAAAAAACTAAAAGTTAAAAAGAGAAAACAACAACAAAAAACGATAATAATAAAAATAATGAAAGGTGAAAATAATAGAAATCTCTTCTCCCAGTCTCATGTCACTTGACAGATTTATTGCGGCTTTCTACCCCTTCCAGTCCCTCCCTCCCTCACTCATCAATGGATCTACTCAATCCTTTTGAGTTTATATATTTACATACAGCAAAGTCAGTCGGTGAGTTCTTATCTTTTGTTGTCTCTCCGATTAGAGTGGAGTAAGTATTTATTGAACCTGCTATCGCTTCACTACTCTTCATATATGGTTTAAATGACATTAAATATAGAAAGCAACGTCACTGGAAGGTTGCGTGAGTATATGTAAATAAATGTAGCGATTTTTAATTAAGTTTTTCCACATCCCCGGACACCTTGCTGAAAACCTTATTGCAGAACAGACACTTTGTCAAAAATAATGATTATTATATTTGATGATGATTAATGTTGGAATACTATGAACTTTGATTCCTATTCATGTTACACCAATGTAAATAGATGGAATATTTAATTATTTTTCACGAACTGCAATGATTAAGTATTCATTTATTTTATTATGAGAAGGTTATAACTGGCTGTAACCACAACCATTGTTACAAATATATTGAGAACCACCTAATAATTAGAAAATGAAAAAATGTTTTAGATGAGAAGGAGTCAGTCAATCAATGAGTGAGACTCAATGGACAATGCAAATGAATCAATAGTCTTGTAGATAATTAAGTAGTATTACAGCATGAATTATCATGATATCATTATATTATTTTTTTCAGGAATAAGGTTCAGTGGTTCTAAGCTTTTAATAATGAGTAATAAATAAAGTTTTTTAATTCCGTAAGACAATCACTATTAAATGGATTTTTGTAATTCGGTTTCCTTTTTGATATTATAACTTCTCAACTAATAGAAAAAATAGCCTTTGGTTGGTCAAAAATAATCGAGCATTCCCTTTATTGAGTAATGAAAAAACCTTGCCCGATAAAAGAAGGTCTTGCTTTAGTGTATTTAAATTATAGTCTAATACAAATCAATAAGTATTGAGGCCTGCTTAAGAACCAGTGATATTGATGATTGAGAATTCATCATTGAAAATATATAATCCAATACATCTTGATTAATATAAGTACTACATATGTTGAAAAAAGCCCAAAGCTAATTTATAGAATCTTCTTATATAAAATGATTTAACTAATTACTAATCTTGTTATCAATTAACTTTGATTGCTGAATTACAATGATTCGTAAAATAATAAATAATGAATTATTTTAATTTCGTTCAGATTGATACTTGATTTGATTTTATAATATTAGTAAAAATTGTCCTTGTTTATTCCAATTAATACTAGGAAATACTGGACGAAATACTAGTTTTTTTAGGATTAATTTAAATAAACAATGACAATTCCTTTATCTTCATTTGATTCCTTGCATATATTAGTGTTACTTTTTTTATATGTTCGTGGAGAAAACAACATTAATCAATCCTATGTTGACAAATTTAAACTATTGTATAAGAATATATTCGTTTTCTGCATAGAAGGAGGCTACATGATTGTAGAAAACAAATAACGAGTGTATTAGTTAGCATAAACCACAAGTTAGATTTTTCAAAAAGCTCTTTATGAACCCTCGGAAATGAAGAAGTTGATTTTGTGTTTATGTCAATGGCACCAATGAACGCCCGTCTGTCCAGGGGAAAGACTATGCTTTCCTTAACTTTTGTAGGGGCTTATTCAAAACGGATCCATGTTATCCAAATCAAAATATGGGCAAGGATAATAATTAAGACCAGGGCCGGTTTTAGCGTCAGCAGGGCCAAAGGGTAAATATAAATGTGCGGGCTCTTTTCTTTTTAAAAATTAAATTTAGTTTGGAACTTTATTTTAAGAAAATAAAGTATAATAACTTTTAGAATTAGCTTTTTAATCCCCTATCTTATTCTTTAATTTTGGGGCACACCGCGACTTTAAAGTTTGCAGAGGCTTAAGACTCGCCTTGGATTAAGACAACATAAAAATCTTAAATCGCTAACGTTCTAAGTATTTAATAAACCATTTGTATAATGTATATACTAATGAGTGATTTCAATGAATTCCGATGATAACTTAATATTTTTAATTGATATATTAATTAAAAAAATTAAATTTTTTTTTTCCATGTCAAATTGGATGAGTCGAGAGAAAATAATTACTCATTTTATTATGAATCGCCTTCAAATTTCGGTCATGGAGAATGAAGAAGATTGGAAGAGACACAGAAAATAAAACAAAATCTCATTGAAATATCAACTGAAAATGAAGACTGCATACGAAGAAATTGATAAGGAAGGCTAGATATCAGCCTTCCTTCTATTATCCATCAATTTACACAACAATAATAGCACTATGTACCATGAATTTGGCCTCTTGTCTAAATTAATTACAATTCAGAGTCATTTTTTGACATGAAAGAACCCTCAACTATTTTACTAATATTTCATAGACAGGAAATTATTTTTCCTCGATTAAATCACTTAGTGCAACTGTTGTTAAATTTAAAAATAGAGACCAGGGTCTTGTTAGGTTCTCCTGTTTAAAAAAGACTTTCAAGAAAAAAAAAACTTTCTCCAACAGCCTTGAACATAAATTATAGTTTCAACTTTGAAAATTTGGGGCACAAATATCGAAATAAATAAAGAATGCTCTTTATTTATTCAAATCCTAAAACTTGAAAAAAATTCAATTTTTAGACATTTCAAAGGAGATATACAAATAGGAATTTTGAGAATGAGAAATAAAAAAAAGAGACTCATATTTTGAAATTAATATCCGGACAAAAATCTATCAAAATAAATTCAATATGAATATGGCAAGCTTCCAGGCTAACCCTTGGATTTGTTCTGAAACACTTTACTGTAGTTCCGAGTCTCAAAAAAGTCACTTCCTCCAAGATTTTTTACCATTTCAACACAAGTTAAATTATTAAATAATTTAATTAAATTGACATTTCTGTTATTTTAAAAATAAGTTATTATGAATTTGTTTGTAGAAATGAATTAATATGTTTTTTATATAAATGGTATAATATACGAGACGAACGTTCCCCCTTACAATTTTTCAAATTCTATATTAGGGGTTAAGAACTATAAATTTAGACAAAAACCAAAGTTTTCAATTAATGAAAACATTGCAATATTTGAAAAATAAATATATTCATTACGTTAACTTGATTACAATTCCTCACGAATGTGTCTAATCATCAAAAAATTGGGTAAAATGATATATTTTATTTTGAAGCTAATATTTGCTGAACTTTTTTCAAGTACATTATATCAGTTCTATAATTGAAGGATGCATCTTAAATTACATTTATACAAAACAAGTTCAATTTTAATTGATTTTTCAGTTTATTATTTCCTTTTCTCATTCAGCATTTAAAAAATAAAGAGGGGAAGGTTGAGTAGTTATAATTTAAATACAAATGTTCAACAGGTTTTGAATGTAGTAGATAAGGAAGTTCACTACTCAAGTCTGAAATAGCAATGAAAACAACAGAGAAAAAACACATTTATTATTCAGATTACAATTCCCAAATAAGAGGATGGGCTTAAAAATACACTGGATTTTCACAACTGTGTATTATCCAATAACAGAACTTCAATCAAATATTAACTTTCAAAAAACTTTTTTCCCCATAATAAAATGGTCATTCTTTTTTAGAATAGTTATTATTCAAGGGGGTAATAGTTTCTTTTTTTTAACATAAATAACGTGAAATTCTCCTGGGGCAACACCAAAATGCATTGAGCCGGTGAAGAACCACTGGCTGATAGGAAAGGCAGAACCGTTATTAAGGGGGATTATTATTTTGACCACTTCTTTTATTTTTGTAGGTGAACAAAATAAAATTTATGGCAATGATAGGTCTGAGGCAAAAGGGAAAACGCCAGTTTAAATATGCTTCATATTTAAAATAATTATTTAGTATCATCAATTACTAGTATATTACACTTAATTTTGGAATATTTAAACTTTCTCTAATAGACCACGGCATTCCACGCTGTTATTACGTAGTATAATGCTCTATGTATTATTATTATTATTATTTTTTTGAATAGTCTTTGTTTAAAAATAAATACTCATATATTTATGATATTACATTTGGCCTCAACCTATACGTGACAAATAACTCAAGTTTTATGTATTTGAAGAAAATTTGATGATTTTTTTGATTCTTTTTTTTTTTGCATTCAAAATTAATGTTCTCTCCAATAATAAGGAAATTTAGATTTTTTTTTACATTAGAAAATT
This sequence comes from Lepeophtheirus salmonis, assembly GCF_016086655.4. Classification (NCBI taxonomy): domain Eukaryota; kingdom Metazoa; phylum Arthropoda; class Copepoda; order Siphonostomatoida; family Caligidae; genus Lepeophtheirus; species Lepeophtheirus salmonis. Next base: position 4,536,570 of record NC_052136.2, read on the forward strand.
AGATTTAGCTCATTTTTGCACTTTAAAGTTTTTGAAACAGTTTCAAAATGAAGACAACTAAACTATCATTAAAACATTCATTATTTTGAGTATTCATTGTTATTGTAATTGCATTTTGACTTAAAAAAGGCCAAAACATTCAGAGTAATCCTATACAAAAAACCATGATTTTATAATCTGAGATCTGGGGTGAAAATCTGTCTATCATGAGTTTACAGGCAATTTATTTCGAATAACTTTGCAAATTATAACTTCTAAAACTCAACAACTCGCATATTGAAAATATGGAGGATCTGTGATTTAAAATGTTTCTTGTTTGGGGAAAGTAAATTTAGTTTAATTTGAACATTATAAAATACAAAGTTCTTGAAAAAAATTTGCATATACAGGAATGAAGGATGCAGTAACGCTAATAAGTGGACTTTTAGAACAGTTTTATTTCTTTTTAAACTCCTTTAGAAGAAGCGCCTAAAATTAGATACTTAATCATTTAAAATGAATAAAATACTTTAATTAAAAGTTGTATTTGTGAGATGGTCATAATTGAGTTGGGTGTACTCAATTTGAAAATCGAAGCTGCAAAAGGGAAACATCCTTTTTGGTACGCTCAGTACATGTCTCGAAATTCTAATTAACAATAATTAGACGAGACTGAGAACAGTTACTACATGTCCTTTTTCTCAAACATAAAAAACACAGCCACAAAATTTACATTACAACGATAATATAACACCCATTTGAGGGATTAAAAGAATTTTTGTAGGAGTAATAATGCTCTCATTTTTTCACTGTTCTTGCTCTAACTTATATCATTTTCAATGTTTGTTATAATTTTATCCACTCACTTATTCATGAAATATTTGAGATAATGTTATGTCAGGCCTTATTTAGGACTGAAGACTGCAGTCCAACCCAGTTCACTCTCTGTCCATTCGAGTTAAGTCAGTAGCAAGAGTTATCTTCATATTTTTAAATCTTCTTTACTATTTTATAAATATACTCTTCTCAGCAAACATACTTATTAGCTCAAACAGGGTACTGAAGAGGATTGTAAAAGTGTTGAATCCAATTTATAACATTTATGAGTAATCTATATTTTATTATATATTGATTAATTACAACGAAAGACCCTGTTTCAACACTTTAAACTTTGTTAATTTCTAACTCAAAATTGATTTTTTAAAATGTTATAACCGTTCTAAATCAAAGCAACTTGCAGCAATAGAGTTAAAAAAAAAGTTTCAGCTATCGCTGATCTCCTTTACATTTAATTTTGTATGTAAATATTTATTTCTTTGTTTAAATAAATCTATTAGAAAATTACATTTTATATTTATAATACAATTTAGAGACGTTTAATTAATAAATGATTTATTAATTAAAGTCACTATTTATTTTTATTTATGGTAATCATATTATGAGCAAAACTTAATTAAAAATAATATCCACAATATTTATTATTATAATACTTACATGAAGGAGAAGCGATGGTTGATATAATGTCTTAAAACACACTTAACTGAAATTGGCTGTTATTAATAAATTACTGACTTCATTTTAGTCGCAGCCATGATTGATTTGTCCTTCTGTTAAAATGACAATGAAGAAGGGATTGGTTAATGGTACCTATTATTAAATTATGTACCTAGACAAATGAACGAATTCGTATAATAATCAGAAACATAATCAACCACGCGTAAAATTCTAATTTCAAGGGCCAGCTTTTATGTATATACAATCCATTTCAAAAAGGATTTCATAGTTAAGCATGCATTGTTATCTCATTACGATATAGGAGGATCCGCCCTTCATTGAATTACCATTTTCTAACACAAACTGAGGACCCAAAACATGCTTAATTAATTACAAAAAACGTGATTTTTACGAAATCAAGAAAGAACTACTCAAAACCAATTTGTGACATGTTTAAATCAATATATTTTTATTCAATATGTCCTCCTTTACCATTAATAACAGCCTCTACACGGTGGCGAACAGATTGGTAGGTCATGACGATGAAGGGGGTGTTTATGGGGTACCATGCTGTTATGATGGCTGCTCGGAGCAAATCCAAATTCAGAAGAGAGGTCCAATTTATATTCTTCTCTAAGACAACCAATACCACAAAGTCCAGGAGGTTGAGGTCAGGCCTTTGAAAGGTCCACATTGAGGGAAGCCAAAAGTCGGTTATATTCTTAAGTTTTGATCTTCTTGACAGTATGGGGCTGATATGGACGTGTTGATGTTGTAGGCAGTCCATTTGGACAATACCAACGGTTTTATTAGCCTTCTCGACACTCACACACGTGCAGAGGAGATCGCACAGACGTTGATTTAGTTGTTTCTCCTCCTACATTTTTACACTTAGAGACATGGGATAAAAGTGAAACTTATTTATTTTGGTTTCAGCTTCGTTTGATTGCGTAATAAAACTTTGTAATTAAAAATTACAGCATAAAATTGTAAGTTTAGAATCGCAGCTCTTTAGATATGTACAATAATTCGTAATTAGTATAAACATAAATTACCAACTACTACAAACATACATATTTTTATGCAGATTGTAGGTTAAAGTGCATCCCATCCAAACTTCCGGACCAAAAAAGTCACAGAGTGGATACATTTGTCGTCTTATACCATCTGTGTTCCAAATCAAAGATAATTAATGACTCTCCAGAAAGAGGGGTAAAATTAAGCTCGGGCATACTGGTATGGCTAAATTAGATGATTATTTTAAAATGTTTACAAGAAGTTAAAGAGATAAGAAGAAGAGAAAAATCCTATGGAAGAGAAAAAAGTGTAATTGTGAGTCTATATGATTATCTCTGAAGATTATTATTATGTATTTACCTTTGATTTGTTTATTTAGGATTTTGGCCATCAAAATACAAAATGATAGTATTTTTTCATTAAACCTAGAAAACAAATAATAATACTATTTGATGTATTATGTATTTTATATTATATCTACTATATTTTAGAAGAATAACCCGGTGCGGCGAAAAAAATCTCTACACTTTCAGTAAAGAACTTTATCGAGATGCATTTCAGCAACCAGTTGTAATAAGGTACGTTAATAAAATAAAAATGACTAATATATTGTCCTCAGACATGGCATCCCGGTTCTGGTTTAAAGTGTCTTTGAGATTGTTGATGTTTGAGTGACGGACGGTGCAGGCATTGTACTCAACATGTACCCAAAAAGGTAGTACAATAGGTTGGCATCTGCTGGGTAGGGGGCCTAATTTTATTCGGCAACAAAGGTTTATTGTCCTCCAAGCAATTCTAGGTCTTTTTGGACGTGTGTGCAGGCACACCATCCTACTGGAACCCCACGTTCATGTCCTGGTTGAAGTTAGAGATCCCCTATTGTTTTACAATCTCTGTTGGTTTCTTGCCAGCTTCCGAATTGCGCGGAACGAAATTTGTTGGTCACGTTCAGATGATATTTTCTGGGCTTCTAAGACACTTAGGAAGATCTATTTTTTTTGTGTATGACCGGAACAATTTTACTACATTCACAAAAATCTTGATTTATGTAGCAAAAACAAAATGCCAAGAGGTATTTGCTTCACCCATTATGTGACCAAATTTTGAGACTCGTAGATCTATTTAAAAAAAAAAATTAAATATACGGAGGGTTTATCAAAATCATTGATTTATTTTATTTGTCTATTTGTCCACGCCTAATAACTCTAGGCAATGCGGGATACTGCAGCTAATATGTAGTTATATATATTTATTTATCCAATATGCTGTCCCAAAGCTATAAAAAAGACAAAAAAAAAAAAAAAAAAAAGACCTTGAAATCTGATATGCCATCTTTGAATAATTTATAACCGCAAATATAACTAGTCTCCCGACTAGAGCTTAGAGTCAATTCCTTGACTTGAGCGTAGAGTGGACCGAAAAATTTCATTCAATTTATAATTACAGAAAAAGTAGTTTCTTTAAATTAATTTTACCGTTAGTAAAAACCGTCAGTTTGTTATGTCAAAATTTGGTATTTTGGTAATTTGAATACTCTCCAAGTAATCTAATATAGCATGTTTCAATGGTTCTAGTAGGTCTACCCTATATTTGTAAAGAGTAATGCTGCTGTGTAACTTTCCAATAATACATATTTGATTATTCCTGCATCATCATAATGAGTAGCAAACAAATTACATGTAGGGATGTGTTATAGGGCATAAAAAAAACTCATTATGCCTCATTCACATTTTCTACAAACCATTCATTCATTTATAATATTTTTGATGGATTGTTAAGGAGGGAGGATCGGAAGAATGAATTTTAGATTTAATTGTATTATTACCATTTCCGCTATTGATTGTTCCCTTCAATTATGACGTAATTCTCATACATGGTTATTAAAACTATATGTAGTCACCTAATATATAGGCACATGCATTGATTAAACACCTAATGTATATAGTATATACATAATTATGATTAGATATAATTATGTACAGTGTATACATTATCATTATGTATTACCATATTAATGATCAGATATATGATTAATACACAGACGTACTTGTACAAAAGGTATACAAATAGCAATCTACTTATTTTTGATCTGATATGATCAACTTCAGCATATTTACCCTACAAACATTTCAATACTCAACGCTAGTATATAGTGCCTGGTAATTTTTAATAAAACTCTTTTACCTCAGGGCATTTTGCCTTAAAGCCATTCTGCCTTAAGGATATTTCACCTTAAATAAATGAAGTTTATATTCGTTATTGTTTAACTTTGGGTGAATTTTATTTTCTGTTTGAGGTTTTATATCAAAATATTCACTATTTATTACTATAAAATGCACTAAATTTTAATTTTATGTTGAAATAATGATAGAATTATGCTCTTGTTTCATAATATCTTTAATTAAACAGAACTCAGTGAATGGGAAATCAAAAATCCTTATATTATTTGTGATAAATGAACAGGGAAATTAAGGCAAATCTACTCTAACATACATTGTAATGGATAACGGCATATAATACTGATGCGAAAATTGCAATGTTTGATATGACTAAATGTAATCCATCGGATTATTGGTCTTTTAGTTTCATCGAACAACTAAAACAATGCATATTTACAATTACCATATACAAGGGAATTTTAAAGATATTTGAACCGCTCAATGCGATTATTTTTTCCAATATTAATATCCCCAGGGATAAATTTAGTGAAAATCGATACGATATTTTTTTAATTTAATTTATTTGAATGCATAAGGATATTTTTGAATAAAAAATAGAAAGTTAAATATAATGTGTCTTTAATGTGCTTGCTGGTAATATATATTACAATTATTTTTTTTTAATTTCAAGGGAACATCCATTTGAACCAAAAATGAGGAAAACACCGATGTATAAATCTCATTTATTTATATAGTTATGCAAATATCCACGAGGGAATTTTTTTTTAAGGCTAGATGTCCTAAGGCAAATTAGTTTTTGCCAAAATGTATTAAAGTGTTCACTAAGAGAAATGCCCACAGTTCTAGTTTTGATAGTAACTTTTACAAAAGTGAGGTTGACTTATATCCAATAATAATTTTCTATTGTTTTTATTTATAAATATTGGTTGTATCTTTAAAGACGACAAAATGGAACCCAAAAGAAAAGTAAAAACAATGGCTCTTTAGGCTTTTTGGTCCAAGAACATGTGACCTCTTACCTCCTAGATTTTAATATTTTGGATTATTCCATATATACTAAGGTCCAGGAAGATGCCTGCAAAAAGCCACGCCGATCTATGGAGTCTGCTATCAAGACCACATGGGCTGACTTGTCATTGAGGTCGAGGGAGGCCATATTAAATAAGTAAAAAAAGATATTTTACTTATAATTTACCATAAATAAACTTAAAACTGTTATCATTCTTTTCTGTGTAAACTTAAATGTAACGCATACCCCATGCGTCTAATTTAAGTTGATTTAAACTGAACAAAGTATTTTAAGTTTTGGAAGATTAGTTTATTGATATTTAGAGATGTGAAAATTATTCGAAACAAATATATATAAGAAAGAGTATAAAGGGATGCTATATCTACAATAAGAGTGTTGTAACCGAATTTAGGCTTTATTCAATTATATCTACAATCTATAATTATTTAATAGTAATAAATACAAACAAACGTAATTAATATAAATATGTACAACCTCTATTTCATATCTAGCACATGGTCCCCCGATGTTAACTACTCTTCTTTTATCTGAGTAACATTATATATATGTATGTTATAAATAACAAACAGAACAAGGTATTTCATAACTGTATTCTAACTTTATTAGGTTAAGAACAAAGTTCTGCGCGTTTTGTGTTAGATGTCTTTAGTGAGCTATATCTCACAATTTAATAGATAGGATAAGTTGAAAGTAGGCTTAAATGTTGATTTTACACTTACAAAATGGTTCATTTACATTTATGTTTTTTTTTTAACCATATGAGTACATGTAGGAGAAATCAAATGCAAGTCAATTCTGAAGACTGATTCCCTCTTCCAGGACTGAAATTTTTTGTTATGTAAACAAGATTAAACTTAAGAATTATATTTTGTAGAGGAGTAAGGTATGGATAGTGGGAATTAAATTTATGGAGATCAACATTTAAATTCCAAATTAGCAGGCACGGAGTTGAAGCCTTTATTTGGTTATTAAAAAATTGCTTGAAAAAAGGAAGTAGATTTTTCATTCGGCCCATAGGCATTTATAAGACTGAAGCTCATCCCATTTAAAGAAATTCAAATTTTATGCCAATGGTTTTTGTAGGAGAACTCTTTAACACATGATTTTTTATTTTTTTTTATTTTCTTTCAAATAAGAGTCAATACTCCTCTATTAGATCCAATTCCACTAAAGAAACAATGAAATCTTTTAGTTAAGCAAATGGGACAGTTATTATAGCAAGAAGAAGAGATCTCTGATTTAATATCCTGAAGACAAACGATATCAAAATCCAATGACACCAAGTGATTCATGACTGCATGTCTCGATTTTCTATCTTTACCCCCTCTTGTATTTAAAGAAATTATTCTATTGATGCTCATATTCAATTTTTGTTCCTTGGAAATTTTAGTTGGAAAGAAGTCCACAATTTGGGTCTGTATTTATGATTGATAGCTTCATTTTATAATAATGCAAAAAATAAATAAAAGGATAACATGAGTGGTTGACCAACTATCAAGAAGCACCGTACTCAGAGCTTTTTGACTGTTTCTTCTCTCCTACAGGGGTATGCATCAGGCTTATTCCTTTTTCTCACAGAGGAAGCACGAGTACAATTTTCCAGAATTTTATGGATGTCCAAATGAGGCTTGGATTGTTTTTTTGACATCTTTTGAGGATCTTTGATATTGCAGTTTCACACCAGAAAACTTCAACTTAATTTAATTTCCTTGCACTGGTAAAATATGAGGTATAGACGAAGGATCAGCTACAATTTTTACAATTACATTGTGTTTTTTTAAGTCATCAATTCTACCCCTAACGTCTATAGGGAATTTAGCATAAAAACAAACTTGACCCAGACTAAATCTAGGATTAGTTCCTGCAATTTCAAGCTCATTAAAACCATATTTCATTGCTATATCGTATATATCAATGTTTTTAACGTTATCTCCTCTAAAGCATATAGCTTCTGTATTTTCCATTTTGAGCACAAAAGTCTCCCATTTAAAGTTAATGTCCAGGTTCACCCGAACCGCTGCCTCTCTCGAGCTTTACAAAATGGAAATACGCAGGTGGTCTGTTTAGATTTTTAAGTAAAAATACTGTTATTATAAAATAAATTTAGATGATTTATAGTCAGACCCGTCGGAAAACATCAATCATAGGTTTGGTGGGTTTTTACCTACATACCTGTGGGCCAGCCTATATTATTGCATGTTAAAAGGGTTCATTGGAACTTAAAAACGCAGCAGCAGTGGAGTTTAAACTACCTTGAGGCCCAGCACTTCACTTGGAAAACCTGTGGGCTTGGGTATATTTTGGGATATTAGAAAAGTACCCTTGTTTAGTGTTTTTGCTGTTAATTATTTATAATTACAATATATAATTATGCTGCACTTTATCACAATGACTAATAACAGGACATTTTGTTAGATTCAATTCCACACATTCGCAAACGAGTCTTCATCTAGTATCTTAATTGATAGTTTTCCTAACAAATAACAGTCAATACAAATAAGTAATTGCAATATATATGGATTGACTATATTTTGTCTTGGATTGAATTATAGAATAGATGATTACAAGGCTAAAGAGTTAAAACAGAATATGTCATCAATTTCATTTTCCTAATGAGATTCAGTGAAATTAGACAGTCTTCGTTGTTCCTCATCGTAGTCCACTAATGTAATGTGATGTTCTTAAGAAACTGAGACTTAGTTTCATATGCTGCACCTAGATGGCCTTGAATGTCTTTAATAAAATGAAAACCTTGTCAAAATTATAGAATCAAGAATGTAGATTGACTCTTGTTTTATGTGATGGAAATTATAAACAAAACATGCAACGAATCATAGTTTATGATGTCACGAAGTGATGGAAGTCAAACCTCAGTCGTCCACGTGTTAGGATTTAATCTTGTATTTCTATTAACCTTGTGTCAGATGGAGTAAATGAAATACTATCATGTTTACTTATAATTAATGAGTGCAACTTCATCAAGAAGAAAAAATACTCTTCCAATGAAAATTAAACAAACAAAATACTTTGTTTATTAATATAGATATAAAAAGTAAGAGTCAGGGATTTTTTTACAATGGTATCACCAAATCTTTAGTAACTTGTTTTTTCAGTTGTCGATTTTCTACTTTTCTTCCCTCATATTTATAGTATAAACTTGATTGGTTGAACTTGAAACTTTTGTTTGATACAAAGTAGTTGTTTGGTAGTCAAAAACTCGATTTAGAAAAATACTATTTGAAGGCCACCATGGCCTAGAAGGCCAAAAAAATGATATCAAAACTATTTTGTGAGCCTTACAAACCTAGACAAAAATTTCAGCAAAATCAATATATTGGTTAGGCCATTAATTCCAAACACACACACACTGACATTCACATTTAATAGATAGATACTTTTTAAATATAGAAACTTCTGCTGTATTAACATTTCATAAAAGCTTTCTGCTGGGGTTAAATTCCAAATGCTCCATGTAGTCGTAGTTTGCCCTTGTCTGCTATAGGTAATAAAAATTATAAAGGATAGGGTTTTTGAAGGGAACATAAAGTCTTTGTTTACTCAAGGATAAAATGATTACACTGCATTGGAAACAGCTTAAGCTTAAGTAAGGATAATACATTAAAAGAGGGTTTACTTTCTATCAAGATCAGTTATAACGAAATTTGCTATCTATCAGCAATATTACAAGTCCATTTTTATTATTACTTAAATAATTAGCTAAGAGAACTGAGAACAAGGCAAGTTATGTAACCTGAAAATGATTCTTGTAAGTAAGAAGTTTTCGAGTTTTTTTAATTGACTGTATAAATATTTACTGCACTTAAAAAGCAAAAACTTAATTTATAAGCATATATTTTTTACGTATTTATACCTTAATTATAGAATATTTTCTAAATTTTGTCTTGAAACTAAACTTTATATAACTTTGTAAATAAGAACGTAATTAATTGGGAAAATAAGAAGTTTATTAATTTACCTGCTAATTAATATGAACAAACAAAACTTATCCATACTAAAGACAATTTACAGGGCGTGCATGCTATCTGTCACGCAAAAATGACTTTTTTTCAAACGCAATTTTCTCTCCGACCAGTGACAGATGAAAAAAATAAAAACAGATTCTGATAGTTTTATAGATTTTGTTTTATTTAATTTAAAAAATCACCTACATCCTCAATTACATTCTCTAGAGGAGGCCAAAAGCACGAGCAGCCCTTCATCACTTGGTCCCTTGGAAAATACTGGAATTCCTTTTAGATCCAACTGATAAGTTCGTCCTTGGTGTTTCTTAGGGTTCAGTTGGTTTTTTGTTCAAACACACAAAATAAGCCATTGGATTCAGATACGGCGAGATGAAGTCGTGAAAATTGTGTTGGGGCCATTTGATGCTTTGCCGAAGCGTAGGAGGGTCCCGGTTCCTGCTGCCGTATGGAAGGCCTCCTGTTGGCACCTTGTCGATCAGAGCTTCACCTTTGTCTCTAGCACGTCCAGGTAGAAATTAGTGTTGAACCTGAGGTATTGGGAGTATACATTAGGAGGCATGGCGTAGCCATGACGTGGGGTAGAAACTTCGTCTGAATGACGAATTTCCTATGTGCAATTCCCTCCTAACCTTGCGAATGAACGTTTCACTGAGTCCCAGAGCTCGAGAAATTGTTATGTTGTCGCTCCCGGTGTGGATTCCAAGGAGAGCTTCGTGCCTTTTATAAATATTTAGGGATATTGAACTTTTCAATTAATTCTATTTTTGCCCAACTAATGCAAATTGGAGCAAGTTATCTAACAAACACAAACAGTTAATTAAATGCCCATTTTTAGTCAAGAAAGTGTACCAAAGTGGTGCTTGTGCACCCTGTATGAAAGAATAATTATTTTAGAGAGAATAAAGAACATAAAATAATTACTATTGTATAAAAAACGGAAAGAAAACTCTGAGGATTTTCTTTAGAGCCACAAGTGTTAGTCCTTATAGGGCCTCGGAGTATAATATACTCGTTTCTACTTATACTCATAATTATCATTATTTATTTTGCTTCTTCATGATAGCTATTAATTACTCATTCTAAATAGTAAATACAAAATATAATTAAAGAAAGGAGTAAACATCAAATACTCAGAGCTGTATTTGAGTCTATCCTTTCAGTGTTCAGGTCAAGTCGGAGTCTCCATGATACGGGTCTTTCTGGTCCGAATCCTCATACTCCTGGTTTTTCTGGTTCCAAGTGTAAGTTCTACAAAGACATACCTATAAAATATCTTTTCCTACAAGTTGTTCCTTCATCTTTGACAATATTAATTTACTTTTAGAATCCATTGACTTTGTGATGGCGTAGTGAGAATAAAATTGAATAAAAGAATACCAACAGCTTTGTTAAATAAAAACATATGTATTAAGGTAGGGAAAACTCTCCCTGTATCAGATAACAACTGCAAAAAACTTTTTTAGACTAGCTTTTTGAGTTTTAGTACTGAACAATTACTCTAAGTGTTAGTGTTATCTTAAGTCGATGATGTATTTATTATCAGAAAAACAGTTGAACAGCATAATGACATTAATGGTACTACAATAGGCATAAAGATTTAAACGGAAATCTTGTAATTTTTGGAATAAATATTATAATCCATTCTTTGTATAAGGATGTGAAACCTGGTTAAATAGATGAAGTCTTCAAAAATTTCGGGGAAGTCATGAAAGATACTTTTTTAGTGTAGACTAATGGTCCTCAGTAATGTAAATTTTGAAATTGAATTCTTCAAAAAGTATAGACCGTAAGTATTTTAATTATTATTATGTCAATAGTGATTTATGTATTATATTATCTGTTCCTGTTTATATTAACAGGCCCAGATACTTTTTTGTTGTGCTTGAATTAAGTATTGAAGTGTATATAAAGTGTATATATGTCTGTATATAGAATGCCCATCGTTCCCCTCAAACGATCAAACTACCCCTCGTAGAAAATTCAGTTTTGTATGGCACTGATGAAGGAAAATCTCTCTAAAATTGTCACGAGAGAAGAAACAAAGCCTAAGATAACGACTGAGAAGTTGACTGAACATGTTGCATTTAGAATTTGTAAATACAAAGCCCTTAATATTATAGTTTTAGCAAAAGATACAACTTTATTCTACTTAGTCGGTGAAGCAACGGATCCCCCTGTAGTTTGGAGTCGACTGCAATGTCAATTTCAAAAGCAAACTTGGGCAAACAAACTGGAATTACGGAAGAAGATGTTTGCTTTTACATGAAAGACGGTGAAAGTGTTCAAGTTCATGTCAAAAAAATGAAGGAATTTTTTGATGCACTGGCTGTGATATGGAGCAATTGATGACGAAGAAAAATCGTGTATTTGTTAGCGTGTCTTCCTAAAGTTTTAACATGCTTGTGACGGCATAAGAGGCTCATCTACCAAACTGGGAAATAGACATGGATCATATCCTGAACACAGAGCGGAAGCTTGAAGTTGATACTTCAAGGCAACAGGAATAGGGTTTAGTCACATGGAGTGGACGTTTTCTTAAATGTTAGGCCTGTAGCAAACCTGGGCCCCAAGAAAAGGGATTGTCATCAAATAAGAAAATATACGGATCAGTTCCGTCATGGATCGAAGAAAAACCATAAATAAACTAAGTGACAACTTGTAAAGGCTATGAATAAGGAGATTACGGACTTACAATAAAGCAATTTACATTGTTAGATAAATTAAATTCAAGGGAGAGGATTATTGATTCAGGTTATGATAAAAGTTTTTTTAAAGAAATAAAAACAATGCAAGAAGGGTCTGTCAAGATCCCACTTGGAGATGGAAGGTCGTTGAGAGTCGTTGGAATTTAGAATGTTAATATTTATGTTCTCTCATAATTTAATGAAAAGTCATGAAATCTAAGCTGCTCTTTTTGTAATTATAATAATAATATTACATAGTTGTTGTTTTTTTCTTCAATACTTTAAACCAATAAAAAAAAAAAACCATTCCGTTTAGTTACTCTAACAAAAGGGATGTAAAAATTAGTTTCCATTCCATGTAAACAGTATACTATGATTGACCTAAGTCAAACTAAAAATCATTGGATCATTTCCCCTATACATCTGACGAACAAAAATATATATTACCTCTGTATAACAACTTTTACTAACTAATTTAACTTCATATAATCCTTTTATCATGACTACTTGAATTATCAATAAAAACTTTTTATAACTTTGCCAGTTCTTTAGTATTGTGGGGGATATTTTAATATACAACATGTACAATCATGAACTTAAAATTTTCTTCTCTGTTTAGCAATATTTGGTTGAAGGAGTCTGTTGCCCGAAAAAATTGAAAAACTATGCTATAAAATATTAAAACAGTGCAGCAGTGAGAATTTTATTATATTGAAATACAATGATATGATACACACAAAACTATCAGAGATATTAATTACAATATATTTAAATATATATATATATTTTTGAGTTTTTTGAGTTGAGTATTATCCTCAATATTGATAGGCAATAGTTACAAAAATAATTAATTTAGACAAGTGCGGTACTATTTGCAGCAATGATGTAAATCCAATATGTCCTTATATTATCTGTTCCTGTTTATATTAACTCTCTTGTTGCTGCCTACGTAGCGTTTATGTATATTATAACTCTTCTACTTTTAGTTAATTAAAGGACGTTTCAGTAAGAACAATTATTCTCCTGACATCATTTTATATTATCACAATCCAACATAAAATTGTTGGTGTCTTACCTTTTTAAGATTGTGAAGATAGAACAAGTTCTACTGGTCAACATATCACGTTTGCAAAATATTACGAAATCGGGCATTTTGTTTAGAATTGTTCCAAGCATATGTGAAATTCTGAGAATCCTCGTAACTCAATTAAGATAAATTTAACTTCTATAAATGAATAGTACGTCTTGTACAACTTATCAAGAACGTATTGTATTAAAATAGTAAACTTATATTTTAAAAATAAAAGAAGGAATAAAAAGAACGCAGTAAATGGTAAAACACTCATTATCCATAAAATCAAATATCATTTGCCAACGAGATGGAAAATTAATCCTATCCTCAGCATATAAACCTTCATGCTCCTTCCTGTTTCCCTGTGTCATTCATAAACTCTTTTTGATAGAGATGGTTCGATAAGAGAGGTGTCGACTTTTGCTTCTAAGTCAATTATAAATCCTTTTAGCACAAAATTTGTATACAAACCTCCAATATCGAACTCTTTGTTATATATGAGTATTGACCGAATTATAAATCATAACAATTTTTCCCCAGAAATTATCAATTAACAAAGAAGTCGTACATCTAATAATTTTAATTTTGTCTATACGAGAAACAAAACGAAATTAGATATTTTTTAAAAATAACTTCATAGCTTGGCCTTATCGACACTATTTACAATGTGAATCCGGGTAGTTTGAGTGGAGGCAAGGAGATCAGTATTTCAAAATAGATTTGGCTTTTATACCACTCCTTCTATTTTTACAAATATCTACAAATTATATTTTCTACGCTCTTTCATTTATTTGATTACATATCATGATAAATTATGCTGATACATAATATGAGTTTGTTTCCAATGTATGTGTGCACAATTTTTTGTTGCTTACCACTAAAAATATAATTATATATACTTTATCTATAGAAAATGTTTGATCATGTTCTATTTTTCCCCCCAAAAAATCTAAATATACAATTTTAAAATCTAATTACATATAAAGTACTAATTTACAATTTGTTTCTTTTCTCTCGAATTATGGATCTCAGGGAGAATGCTTCGCAAATAGAATCTGAATAAACTTAAAAAAAAGTGACCTATTCACAAGGTGGTGTGACAGTCTGTAGCTTGTTGTTTAAAAAAATGGCGCATGCTGAGACAAACTTTCTCAGAGCTCTCTATGTGAGTAACATAAACCAATATTTTATATTCAATAGTATGATCATTCGGGTAGTTGTATTATTTTGCTGCAAGAAGTGTCACTCTCTTTCCCTTTGTTTACGAATTAACATAAGTAAATAAAGCTCATACCCTATTTATATCCAAAAAAAAGAAGACATATGTGGCTTGTCAACAAAAGGCAGGCTCGAATGTTTTTTCTCAAAATTGAGTTTGGCTACCATTAGTATTCTTCGACCAATATTTTTCAATTCCTACGAATAAGTTATTCATACAAACCCTTTTGACACGATACAAATTGCACGTATGCAGCTAAAATTAATAATGATTGTTTTTATATAGTTGCACCACAAATTTACATATATTTTTTTCACGAGTAAGGAAAACTACTTCTTTTACCTAACCTTTGACATTTTAGCTAAAACAAATGATATCCTTCACAAATATAAATGAAATAAAAATTGAGTTATTACTTCCGAAGAAAAATGAACTAAATTGAATGAACCAATCATTAATAAAAATTAATTATTACAATGACTAATAAACTATACTGTTATGAAAAAGTTTTCTCCATACAATAGTCGTTCTCAAATTGAAGTAAGCGAGCCCCCTCTAATAATATATGTAGGAACGTAATAAATAGATAAAACACCCTTCACGGTACGCGGTTTGCTACAGTATAATAGTAATAGGCTCAATGTAGTCTTTCTTGGATTCTTTATATTTCATTCTTTAGTAATTTATTTTCTGTACAAAGAAATTATTTCTAAATATAATTGTCTTCTCTAAAAACAAAGGTTGATATATAATATAAATGGGTTATATAATACTATTATTTATAAATTTTTTGTCAAAAAAATGAAGGCGTTTGATTTTTCTATTACTAAACAAAACAAATTAGTCGTCAAAATATAGCCAGCTGTCAAAAAAAAAAAATATTTTGCTGGATAAAGATGTACCTGTAGTTGCAAATTATCGTGAATCTAAGATGGAAGAATTATGAAATTTATTTGAATTATCCCTTCACCATCACTGAATTTGTGTCAACTTGGATATTTTTTTTTCAATTTTCTAAGTCATTATCTTTATTTCTTTTAGAGAATATTTTTTTTCTTTTAAATCAGATTCGTAGGTATTATGACAATTTTAAGGCTTAATTTTGTACAAAAAATTAAAAAAACAACACAATTTCTCTGGGTTTTTTAAATATATGAATACTTTATAAGCCAAATAAAGAAGGGTAAAAAAAAATAACCAAAATTTTATAATATCAAAATATTTAACACGTGATTATATATTATATATATATCAAGGGTAAAAACCTACAAAACCGAACCATGATACAACTCTGATACTAGCCATAGTTGGTACTATTCTTTTTTTTTTATAGCTTTATGTCTTGTAGCATGAACATCTCCCTCCAAAATAAAAAAATTAAAAGAACTCTTGTCTATCTTTGTTATAATTTTTTTTAAATTAATATATTTGAAGAGCAGTGAGAGTTTTTCAACTTAGACATAAAAGTCAGATAAATTTTGTTTTAATACTTTTGATGGAGCTGTATAAAATCGTGACAGGTAAATTCATTCTCTGTAAAATTCATTCCATTTTGAAGAAGGACATTTGGTGAGATCATACGGGTTATGTTTCTAAAATACTTAGTACTTTTTGTGAAGGGATGTAGAGGGAGGACTGGGTAGTGGACAGTGTGCACTGGAGATGAGTGATGACCTATGATAGATGGGAGATAAATATGAATGATATATGGGGTTTAGGGATTAGAAAGGACGTCACGATAAATCTTAATAGTAAGTAAGAATGGAATCCCAACCCCTGGATAATATTTATACCTTGGGAAATAGAAGTAAATCCTGGCATAACTCTTTTTTTTTCTATTTTTCAAGGTAGAAACACCATAAATTACTCATATCCGTCTCCCATCCATCACTAGTCATCAATGACTCACCACTAATCTCCAGTGTCGAAATTGCAGGTTAGCTTTCATGACATTTCATTAGATTAGCGGAGAATAGGTATGATACTAAGGAAATAAACACAAATCCCATTATGTATCTAATAAAGACAAAAACAAGAGTTGCCCCGATGTAAATCCCCAATTCTACTACGAATCCAAAAAGGACTTTAGGTGGGTCACCTCATCTAGGCATTCATGTAAATGTAATAAGTATATTGACAATTCCTTTTTTATAAATTTGCATATACAAATCTTCAAACCTCAACCAATTTTAAATCACAGAACCTTCTTATTTTGAAAAGGGGAATTAATGAATTTTGAAGCTTATAATATACAAAGTTTCTCAAAAAGAAATTATGCGTACACGCATAAAAGATGTGGTAATCCACCTTAACACTCATAACTCCACAGAAAATTATCAGTGTTACTCTTAGTGATTTATGAGCTTAACACATTATATATTCCCTCCTCAATAATTAAAGTATAACAGCTTTGACATACATAAACTACTGCATATCAAAGGTGAAAATAGAGTGTGGAATGGGCCTTTGAAAAAAACAAAAATAAGAAAACAAACAAAAATCAACATTGTAACCCTAACAATTTGAAGAATGTTTCGGAAGAGAGAAAGAATAATGCTCATGTCGTTTCATTAGATCAGCTACCTTCTGCTGTAACAAGAGAGGAAAGAAAAAAGGGTATAAACAAGGACATTTCCTAGAATTACTCCGATATTGATCCCCAATTCTACTATGAGTCCAACAAGGACTTACAGGTATAACTCTGCAACAAATCCACTTGTTCTTTTATGAGCACACACGAACGTTCAAACTGGTATTGAAATATAATTCAATCTGTTTAGGAATAGATTTTTACTACTCAGGAATTAAATACTAATGACAACTGCTAAGGAAAGTAAAATCCATTCTTAACACTATGAATTAAAAATTAACGGGCCAGCTAAAAGACACATTGGATTTACATCACTACTTCAAATAGTACGGCACTTGTCTAAATTAATACATTTTGTAACTATTGTCTATCAATATTGAGGAGAATACTCAACTCCCCCCTAAAAAAATATATAAATATATTGTAATTAATATCTCTGATAGTTTTCTGTGTATCATATCATTGTATTCCAATATTATAATAAAATGCTCACTTCTGCACTGTTTTAATATTTTATAGCATAGTTTTTCAATTTTTTCGGGCAACAGACTCCTTCAACCAAATATTGCTAAACAGAGAAGAAAATTTTAAGTTCATGATTGTACATGTTGTATATTAAAATATCCCCCGCAATACTAAAGAACTGGCATAGTTATAAAAAGTTTTATTGATAATTCAAGTAGTCATGATACATGGATTATATGAAGTTAAATTAGTTAGTAAAAGTTGTTATACAGAGGTAATATATATTTTTGTTCGTCAGATGTATAGGGGAAATGATCCAATGATTTTTAGTTTTAGACTTAGGTCAATCATAGTACACTGTTTTCATGGAATGGAAACTAATTTTTACATCCCTTTTGTCGGAGTACCTAAACGGAAAGTTTATTTTTATTTTTATTGGTTTAAAGAATTGAAGAAAAAAACAACGACTATGCAATATTATTATTATTACATAAAATGGTAACCCTGATAATTTCAAGAATGAATTCAAAAAGAGCAGCTTAGATTTCATGACTTTTCATTAAATTATGAGAGAAAATAAAGAAAACAAGTCCCACTCCATATTTAGCAAGGACATAGACATAAATTACTACGTTGTCGATCCTCAATTCCATTCTGTGTCTATCAAGTAATTAAAATTATAACTCTCCAACAAATCCTCAATATTGTTTTTTGTCATTCCTGAAACAACACTTTAATACGTGATAGATTATTTTCTAGTTGGCGAGCTGAAGAGAGTTTTTTTATAATCTAAAGCTGATACTATTATTCTTGAAGAGAGCATATGGTAATAACTAGTGGAGTTGCTCATGAATTAAGGAGAGTAACACTGATGATTGGTAGTAGAGTTATAATTGTACAAATTATAACTATAAATCATAATAATATAAAATATCAATAATATTATTCCTTGCATAAGTACTTTTCCTTCTATCCCTTTATACAACTTATTTTCTATAGATGTTGCTGCTTTAATTTTTACTCCTTTGAAAAAGAAGAAGAAGATTCAATCCATGGATAGTGCTTCAAAAATTACTTGAAACATTTATATTAGGGATCCACTCGCAACACTTTTAGATGACCATTTTTTTAATGATAATTAAGGCTCTTTTATTTTCATACACATTCAATTAAAACCAGTCTAGTATACATAATTGAAGTCATATTAATTTTAATGTCATTGGATTTAGTCTATTGTTTGTAGATTTTGTTACTGAAGTATAAAAATATATTTTTATCTGGACTAAGGCCCACACTGCATATGAATTGCTGGAATGACACTTTTGGGTTACTTCTTCACTTAATCTAAATCCCCTTTACATTGCATTGAAAGTTATGATCAAAGGGGAGGACAATGCAGTTTCCACGCTCAGCAAGGACTTCCTCATTTCAGCTGGCCATGCTGCGTCGGCAAAATTACGAAGGAGTTTACCAAGTTGTTATGAACAAGTTGAAGTAACTGGAATGAGATACTGTAATAGGATTATATGACACCTCTAAAAAAGTATTAATAGTATTATATTACTTGCCATAATTTGGGATTCAATTTATTTTTTTGATTTCACCAAAATTCTGGACCACACTATATAAATATCAAATTTATACTTTTAGAATAAATGTAGAACAATACTAAACTATCATAAAAACTTTGTCATTTGTCAACTTTTTTGCTTCTTTTTCCCATTATCAGTGCTCCAAAAGTTAATAGGTTAAACTGAAGTGAGTTTTTATTACGATATCAAACTCCATTGTGCCAGCTCAATCCATCAGTTAATCTTCAGAATCTTTATAAATCTATAGTGAGTTAAATTCTATTTTTAAGTTGTAACATATTGATAAGTTAACAATCTTAAATAATTTCATCCTGAAAATTTTTTAATGCATTGAATTGGTAATTAAATACACAAAATAACAAAATTTCAACTTTATTATGCTTTCTGATTGTTTTTACTTTGAGAAATATGAAAATGATTTTTATAACCTAAAGCTTCTGCTTTTGTTAGCAACAAAATTCTTTTGATAAATATTTCATACGACATTTTCATGATTTTGTGTTATTTTTCGTCTGGAAATTTTTATATGACAAAAAAAAAGAAGCATGAAGTATAGTTGTTAGGTACGTGTTTTCAGATTCTTTTTTATTATTATTTTTATCTATTTCTTTCTAATTCAACAAAATATTTTGTAAGTTAAAAAATGAAAAAATATTTACTCTTTCTTTGAAAGTCTAATAAACTCCTTATTGTTTAAAATAAAATTCAAAGTTTGACGTAAATTCAAAATATACTCCTTGAGAATAAAAAATATAACTTTAAAAAAAACATTTTGGTTGGAAAATATTATTTTATAGTTATTAGGCTATCGAGATGTGTTGATACTATTTAAAATTTTGCTCTCTGTTGGCAAAATAACCAGATATTGATGTAGATTAAGGCAATTTTCGAATATATTGAGAAAAAACAATGAGCAACACAACAACTTAATCCAATGGCCAAAATATATTACCTAGTGTTATCATCGAATAAAATTATAGCGTAATTTCTTGCAATTACGTTTTATACACGCATATGATTTTGAATACTTAGAAAGGTCATCTATTGTATATAAAATTTCAAAATAATATTATAATATCATCGCAATTCATTTGTAATGCAGTAATAATAGATTTCATAATTATTCATACGCTATCCCTGAGTCATAAGTTAAAAAGGTATAAGTCTCTTCATTCAATTGTAAAACTTCCCAGGATGGTGTTAATGTGTTCTAAGCTATTAATTTTGACTCCAGAGGGTACAGAGGCTCTTTTTGCTTTATTAGTGCTAATGAAGACACCCGAGACCATCACTACTGTGGTTTTACGTCTGATATATTCTATGGGGTGTATCAAATCATTTTATATTCGAACTTCAATCATTTTGAGAGTTGCATTTAACATTTATGAAACACGCCCGACCTTAACATACTAAAAACTTTCTTGTTCCTTTGGTTCTCCTTACTTAGATTTGGATCAAAAGGAACTTTCCCGTCAGATGGCAGTAAGGGAACATCATCAAGTCCTTTTTACAAAGTTTCTTCATTGCTTTGTGGCCCATGTCAAGCTGATAGGCCATTTTAAAATGAATTATGTTTGAATTTCTCCAAATTATCTTCGTATGATTTAATGTTCTTCGTTTTGACACTATTTTTTGTATATTTTTTAATATACAAAAAGTTATTTCTCAAGCGATGAAGTTTGACGACTGCATCACTTTTGCCTTTCATGCTCATTACTGAAAAATAAAATAAAGTTATATTTCCAAGTTTGTTGACAATTGTGCACTTATTAACCATATACATTTTTTACTATGATATCTTGTAACATCTATAAGTTATATAAGTTTAAACAATTGTTAAATTATTTATGGTAGATCTTGTATCAATATGTATACAAATATATTAGTTATGATAAAAACTTCATAACATTAGCAAATAAAATTTTGTTTTATTCGACTTATTAATTCTTTTTATACGTAAACATTTATCAACAAAATAACTTTTATAATAGAACAATACAGTATGTACAAAAGTATCTACTTCTCCACAAGGACAACATTTTATAAATCGTAATCTGTTTCTTACTTAGTAACTATATTATTATTTTTTTGATAAAAATTACTTGAGCTTGACATAATAATATTTTTTTTTTTTGGAACTTTTATTATTTTCATCTAAAAATACTTGCAAACAAGTAGATGTTATGTATAAAGTAAGCCATTTAGTATCTGGAAATGAAAAATAATGAAATATTTACAAATCAAAAGAGGTTTTTTTCTGTGAAATATTAATCTTTACATTCTTGAAAAAAATCTGTAAAGCTATAATTTTTTATATTGTATTTCCCCAAAATTTATCTAGAATAAAAATCAAACTTTACAAACATTGCATTTTATTTTAAATGTATTTCTTTATTCTTAAAAATTGTTTGTTAACTCTATTACTAAATTTAAATATTCAATTAAAATATAACATTTATACTGTCAATTAATTGAACTCAGTGAGGTAAGTATATATTTCACATGTAATATAATTTAAGATTGATATGATTTAAAAAAGTAAACGTTTAAATTCAATAGTAGTTACAACTGCTAGGTCATATCCTACCTATAATTTCATTATTTTATTCTTAAAAAGTTCTCAAAGGCTAAAATTAAAATAATATATTATAATTATTGAGAGAAAGGACACTCAGACGATGATATCCATGATATCTTTGGAGTTCGGAGTACAGATTATTTTTAGTCGAAAACATACGATCCTGAAAGAAACGATAATAACTAATACTGAAAAGCAAAAGCCGTCATTAGCTATATGAAATATGCCTCAACAACTTGGAAACAAATTTTGAACAAGATAGCAGACACTTTCCTTGCAAAGTGCATCCATTTTCTATTAGTTCCAAAATGATTGGGTACAAATTTAATAAACGATTTTGAACAATTTTGGTAAAATTTGAGATTTTTTGCAGTTCAGTTAAACTTAAATGTAATGTGACTTGATGTTATTCCTGTCATTTATAGTAAAGCCACATCTTATTACGTTCAGATATACCCACTATTATCGCTACATTATTTTTTAGCAGGATATTTTGATAATAATTCACCATAATTTGCGCACTCTACAAGTAAAAGTTAGTTAAAATATTTAGTTAATAGAAATTGTAGAGCATTATCCAAAGAATAGTAAAACAAGATCGACTATATTTTAGGAAGAAAATCGTATGTTGTTTTCTTGAAATTGCCTCACATCTATATATAATCTTTTATCCAATCAAGCACCATTTAAATATACAAAAGATGATTATTTATTTCAGCCTTTGTATTTTCTTAAAAGAAATGCATTCTCCATGTAAATAGTACTCCCTGGGTGAATCTCGGCATCTTTTAAATACACACTATCTGAGTAAACAATGATATGCACCTTTTTATGAATAAATTTTTTAAATAGGTTGTTAAAGAACCCATTTCAATGAAACTGGACACTTTTGTCCAGTCTTCTAAAATTCAGAATTGTTCAGATATCTTCTTCAATTGATAACAAATACACAGATTTAAAAAATTATGAGTAAAAACACTTAATTCCCTCAAAAAAAAAAGATCTATACTGAAAAAAAGAGGACCACTCTTCAAAAGAAATGAATAAAAAAATAATTTATTTTAAATTTTATTTTTGTTTTAATATACCGACAGAGCATAATATTCTTATATTATTGTTGTTCTGATATTAAAAATTAATGTGCTACATTTTAAGGCATAAACATTAAATGTTAACTGATATCCTAAGACTCATAAATTAACAGACATATTTTACAAATACAACATACCAATTTTATTCAAATTTACATTTTAAAAGAAGTTTTCTAATAAATCTCTTTTATAATCATTGTTTTAGATTGTGAACAAAAAAAAATACCAATTCTTTTTAAGCTCATTCTTACCCTTTTTTGATCTTCATTCAAATTATTACATGTATTTTAATATATTTGGATGTCGTATCATATAAAAAGTTAACAATTAGTTGAAGATGAGTCTTAATCATAAACCGGAAATTCGCAAGTAGTTACAAATTAAGAAACTTTTATATGTTGATAAGATTTTTTCCCCCTATTGGTCAAACAAGGTTGCACTATTTATATTTATAAAACATTGTAGAATGAATAAAAACCATTATGCAAAAATGTATTTGTTTTCGTAAATGTGTTTTAGGAGAATTTTAAATTTGGGAAAAATTGCTAATAAAACATAATATTTTGCATGTTGCCAAATTATGTATATTTATATTTTTTTGAGAAATTGAATTTTCAAGATTGACATTGCAAATAACCCATCTTTTGCCATTTTTACTATATGAATTTATAAAATTGACTTTTAAATATTGTAGATATATTTTTCTCTATTTTCTATCAAAAAAAAACTCATCCCCATCAATGACGTGAAATAAAAATAAAACATTCAGTAATAAAATATAAGTATTCAAGGTGAAAACTTTTACCCTCATTAATATGGTTGTCATCTATTTAATTAGAATTTTTTTAATGGAATTGAATGTCACATTAATTAGATTTGAATTTAAATTTAATTACTTCCATTTTTACTAGGTTAAATGTTACAAATGGATTGAAACGTAAATATTAGGGATTAAGACTTGAGCCAATTTACTTGAAATTACTTATCCGAAAAGTAATTCAAATAACAAAATAACTGTTTTTAATACTTTATTTTTTTATATGAAGTCCATCTAATCAATTTAAACAACTTTTTCATAAAACAAACAATTACATACATAAAGTAATGCTGAAAAGTGTTGGTCGTTTATACATTTAAAAGCAAATTTACATACAAACAAAGTTGATTTGTGATTGTTTGCACAAAAAAAAAGAGTAATTTTATTTACCTCAAAAAACAACTAACATTGATACACCTATTTCAAAAGAAAAAATTCTTAATTCTGCAAAATAATAAATATTAGTATCCTCTAATTTAATCAAATGGGTGATGAGCAAGAGTATGCCTTTACTCATATAATAACAGTGTTTAACACTTTTGACTTATGGAAAAATCGAAAAAATATAAATAAAAAACAAAAAAAAAACTATACATTTTTTTCTATTTTTGAGTTTCAACGCTTTTGTAAACACTTTGTCTTAAAGATATACCATTATGGGAAAATATTATAAAGCCCAACGTTAACAAAGACTTTAAAAATATTTTTTAAAGTCTGTATCATTGTTATAACTCGAGTTATAATTGTTTAAAGTTGAAAATAGGTACTTTCTATTTAGAAGATTATAATACCATAATGCTCATAATACCGATCCCAAATCTACTCTCAAGAGTGATTTTATTTCATACTTTCAATCCTTCCCTCTTTTTTTCTCTCTCTTTCTTTAAGCTATGGCGTACAAATATATGGGCTTTCTTATAAGATTAATTCAAAATGAGTTTTATTCTTCAAATATTGTTGTGGCATTATTTCCAATTGAAAAAAAATATAGAGCGTTTTTGAGGAAGCTCTTTTTTTTTAATTAAAGTTCTTATTTTCAGCTATTCAAAGAGATACTTTTAAATAAATGAGGTTGTCTTTCTAGTCTCTGCCGGTCACACCAACATCATGAACATGCTCTCATTCAACAACCAGTCAGTTTAGAGGGTAAAAAACGACTTGAAGTTTGGTATAACATTGAATACAAACCTTGAAGTGGTCGATCAACCAACCTAATTCTAAAAGCTGTCCGAGAGACTATTGAAGACAATAAGAGTATGAAAATGACTGAGCTGGTCATGAAAAAAGTAATTGGCAAAACTACACCAGAGCTGTAAATATTATTGGTAGTAAGTCTCTCATACTTTAGAAATGCACTTTACTTAGTCAGGTAAAAAAAAAAAAAAAGTACTCGTCTCTATTGCTTTAAACCCACACTAAATTATCTTAACCATCATGGGAATATGATCATTTTTTTCAGTCATTGAAAAAATTTCACTGCTGGTCCTGTTATTAATAGACAAATTTATAAATAAGAAACCCTTGATAAACACCTTGAAAACGAAATCCTGCGTTAGAAACCCATTGTCTTACCCTCTAGATCAGGGGTTCCCAAAAAATTCCAGACTGGAACCCCCTTAGCTTCAATATAAACTTCTACCACCCACTTTACATAAACCCATATAAGTTTTTCTTCCCAAACAAAAATAAAGGGATTGGCCGCTTAACCAAATATGATGATGGAAAACCAATAAAATATATTTTCACCTCATTTCATAATTATGGATAGAGGTAAATTACTTTTTTTGAGGTTCTTTCTCAAAATTGGAAACAACGACAGCGAATAGTCCAAATCAATTTTTGCAACCTTTTAATAATAAAGAAATAACTTTGAAATGAAGAATATATTATTGGAGTAGGAGGAAAGAGATATCGACTTAATCAATTATAGTTTCTCGAATAAGTTTCCACGTAGGATTAAAAAACCATTGACTTTGTAGTGTATATTTCTATTTATGTATATATATATTAATTCTCTGTTACAGGACTTATTGGTTTTGATGACAGAATTTAATATTCATGATGCCAATTACATTCTTTCTTGTAATTATACTGTAATGGTTCATGGTATATACAATAAAAAGCTGTAGTGTTTTACTTAATTAGATGTGATCTCTTGTAGCCTCATCCCTCAGTCCACGGATTGCCTGCTCCACATCATGTGACCTTCCATTCACTTTCATGATCCCCAAAGTGCTAATGGTCTTAATATCACAAAAAAGTCCTCATCCCTCTATTCATAATTTAATAATATGTTCTTCGCTTTGCAAAGTTATTCCCTTATTATTAAAAGGTTGCAATAATTGAATTTCAACTATCCATTGTGGTTGTCTCCAATTTCAGGATAGAAAGAGAAATGTTGATTTGCGGGGAAATTTATACAATGTACCCATCGTTTTTGAAAAAATAATAATTGATCTATCTCTCTTATTTCCTCACTGCTGACTTCTAAGAATGGATTGACAACCCAGTCTGGTACTATTATCTATAAAACCCTGATATCGTTCCGAAATTTATTTTTGCAACTTTTTCAGGACAATACACATAAAGAAGATAATCTTATATGTTATTTTCTTTATCTAATTTACAGCGGCATGGAAGCCGGTAAAGTTAATGGTAGGTAAAAGTTTGTGTCAATAACTTAGACTAAGATATGAAGGGGGAGATAATAGATCTAACTTTGAAATGATTGGTATAATTTCCTTGTAACGGCAAAGTGATTTAATTGAATTTTGATAATATATCAGATAATAAGCAATGTCATCCTTGATGTTTTTTAGATCATCACTAAGTCCAATTTTAGAGTAGAAAAAGAATAAAAAAGTTTCAGTAATTATTCCTTGGATGGACATGTAACTCCTGTGTGTAGGAATAAACGTGAAAACTGGTCATCATTATCAATGCCAAGTTGTAGAAACAGTCTAGAATTGAGGCAATGTGTCTGGATCTTATTTACTGCTGTGATAACAATATTTATGGTATCGACTTTGAATTATATTTAAATCATTCATCCTTATCTTAGAAAACCCTTTAAATATTAAAAATACAAAACAACTATATAGTCTTTTCTTAAGATCTTGGACCTTTTTTCTTATGGTATATAACTTTATAAAAAAAAAGTAAGGCCATATTTGGAATGATCGGATCAACATCTTCTTAAATGGTTATATATTGTTCTTGTGACATTTTTTCTGTTGAAAGTGTTATTATTATCACAAAAAAACCGCAACAAACCCTTTTAATTATCATTTTAATAACATTCCTAAACTTTTAATAGATAATTTTCTTTTACTATTAATCTATTAAAATGAAACTGAAATGAGAGTTAGGAAAAATTTCTTTTCAAACTGTGTCAACCCTATTTGATATTTGTCCTGTAAAAATATATGTGTGTTCAAAAATAAAATTGGGCACAGTTTTAGAATATAGTTCGGGTTTTACATAAAAAAAAAAAAATCTTAATCAGCTGCTCAAAAGAGTAATGAAAAACAAATTAACTGATGACTTATATATATATATAATATAAGTTTAACTATTTGGTTTTGTGTCATTTAAATTCCAAAACTGTCTCTTGAGAACTGAAGCTTAATATAGTTGACTACATAAGTCCAAAGATGGTTAAAATAATAGTAAATACTATGAAACTATGATAATATAATTGTTGGGAATTGTTCACAGCTTAATTGAAGCATATTCAAATAAAACCTATCAGAACATTAATATATGTGAAAAAAAAGTAAAAAAATCGACAGCAAACAACAAAGGGCATATTAAATTTTTTTTGTTAGTTAAATAATTTTGTAATAGATATTCATTGCGTAAATTTCATTAAATATTTTTTATATCATTTATAAGAAGAAAACTGCGCCATGGTAAAAGAATGAAGAATTAAAATAAAAACTACTAAATTATATTTTACCATCTTGTACAAAAAAGATGAAAAAAAAATCTTAATAAAAGGAACTGAGGGAAGAACTACACCAGCATGTTTACTCAATCATTCTAATATTCAATAGATATACACAATAAATACGTTGATGTCAAATAAGGGCTTTCCCTTATAACTCCCAGAACAAATCTTCAGAGTTATTATCCATCTTACATAACGAAACGTACATGTAATTACTTTTTACTATTCGTAGATGTTTTCTCTGGAAAAATGATAGAATAATGATAGCAGTTTGGAAAAAAAAAAAAAAAAGCATTATAAAAGTAAAAGCTTGGAATTTACAAGTCTGCCTTATTATGTATGTCATGTTTAATAATAATTTATAAACTACGCTAGAAAGTTAAATTTTTATCCTCCCTTTTTTGCTCATTAATGATTATAGTATTATATGCAATAACTACTGAGGGGGGGGGGACGAAGGTCTATTTTGTTAAAACATCCATTTTAATGTACTTCTACTAGGATTTGAAGGGAATTAATGAAGGAATAAAAATAAATTTGAGTTTTTTTTACTTATAAGTTATTCAAAAGATAGTTTATCAAAAAAATCAACAAACATTTGTTTTATTTGAGATATTCCTTAATTTAAAACATCTAAGTTTGATGATATTTTGAATAATAAACTCCGAGCTTATACAGAGTGCGACCTCTAGTTAGCAAGTAACACAATTAAAATAACTTAAACAAAGAACACTAAGTATTGGCGGAATCGACAAGGAGTCCAACAAAAGATTTCTGGTTACTTGGATATTAAGTAACCCAAATAACTAGTGAAAAGTTATCATCAAGATAACAGGTCTAGCTTGTTTTATTTTTTGTGTCATTGTCTAACATTGAAAAAAATCAGACTGGCAAACTAATAAAATGCACTCAATTACATAATTAATTGTTAACCATGATTGTGAGAAAGATATTGATCATAATTATATAGAACATTGCATATAAATAAAAAAACAAGGATAAACAGGATTTTAAGCCCTGAATTGGCTGGATCAATAGACAAAGTAAAGCTATTTAATACAAATTCAACCTTTTTAGTTGTATCAACTGTTAAAAGTATTGGCAACAATTTAAATTTATTATGCCGTATTTTCACAATTTAATCTTCAATACAGTCAAGATTGATTGATGGCAGGGAAACACACTCAGCTTTCGTTAGTACCCATTATACTTTGCGTATCCGAGCTAGTTTTGAATTCTTAATAAATATTCATTTTTTAAAGGTTTTTTGTTAGTAGGTTTGGCTCCATTATACGTAATACATTTCAAGGAATTGTCTCACTGAACCCATTGATGGAATACTTGGAAAATATAAATGAGAAATTATTTATGAGAAACATGCTATTCATAAGCATAGTTTATGTACAGTTATATTATATTAATATAAATAGTAATTCACATATCCGACATAAAGACCTATTTACCAATCACATTTATATATTTTAATTCAATTTAGTTGCTGTAATTTCGAGCAACTATTATTATTTAATTAAAAAATGACTTACTCAATTTACCCTTCTGACACTTTTATAAGAAGAAAAACTCAAAATTTGATTATTTTTTACTTATACTTTTTTTATAGTAAAATTAAATTAGATAATTTCACGACATGCTCATATGGAATACAAATCCTATTTTGTTGAGAAAAAAAACTTCAAGTTCTTTACAGCATTGCAATATTTTCTTTAGTAGTTCTTTCCTTTGATGTTGCGTTTGAAATTTTTGGCCGGGTTCTTCTTTTGAGAATATGTATTGTCAGAAATATAAACTAAGAATTTTTTTTCGAAGGTGTGTGCAACAAAATTAAAGAAGGATATTTTTGTTGGGCCCTGAATAAAGGAAGTTTTGAATAATATAGAATTTCAAAAAGCTTTAATTGTACTGGTATTGAAGGCTTAGCCTGGCTCTCAAATGGATAAGTCAATATTTTCTTAGAGAAAATAAGTTGCCTTTGAATAAAGATGGAGTCAAGAACTTTACTTATGTTTATAAATAACTGGAGTGGTAAATGTTGTTAAAAATTTACTTCCTGCATTACTACTTATATGTCTTCCCTGGAAACTTTGTTGTAGTGAGTGACGACGAAGGAGAGTATTTTACCAAGACTTTTGCAAAATGTAGAATTGCAACCAAGGGTTCTGGAATGAAAACATGAGGGCCAATCATACAGTTGAATGCTGTATCGTAACAATCAAGCAAAACAAAAAGTTTTGAATAAAATAACAGTTTTGTTAGCCACAATGGAAGCCAAGAGAGAGGCTACAATCAAGGAGTACCGGAAGGACAAATCTCGACCAGCTATTTTGAGGAACTTGCAGAGTTTGGAGGTAAATCCTATAATCCTTAAGAGAAACTTTGAGAGGTACGAGGAGCCTCAGTCTATCAAGGACATACCCAGATCAGGCAGACCAAGGTCAAAAAGGACGCCCGAAGTAGTCAAGGCAAGGATTACAATACATTTCAGAAGGAACCTCACCAAGATGGCCAAGGATTTCAAAATGGGTGGAAAAACAGTGGAAAACCCTTATCAGAGATGCCCTTGAGATGTATCCCTACCAATTGAAGAGGCAGCAGTACCGTCAAACAAGGTCAAGGCTGAAAGACCAGATAGAAGCAATGCTATTCTTAAGAAGCTGAGGACTGGCACTGCTCCCAAAATTGTTTTTAGTTTTGAGAAGATTTTCACTGTGGAACAGGCTTTTAACAATTACCTAAATAAATATAAGTTATTGCTCCATATAAGAACTTATCAAAATTTCTATCCAAGAGGCCAGATGAAAATTAAAAACACAAAATAGCCTGTTTCATGCAAGCAATGCATTCTAGTAAGCTCTAATTTGATAACTGCTTTAGTGTTTTTGTGTAACTTTGGGAATTTTTCTTTTCTTCAAGAAGCCTTCCTAAGCCATTCCAATATTTTAAATTCATATGGGCTCCATTAGCCTAGCTAAAACTCCCGATGAAACCATAAAAGGGGATTCAATACGGTAATAGGCCTCCAGGGATTGAAGTCGGTCTCATCTCCTTCTAGGAATCAAAGTTATTCTTCCTTTTATGAATGATCAAGGCATTCTACACGCTTTTTCCATCATAAAACCCATTCTATAAAGAAAGAGATTATTTTCATCCGGGCACATGGTAAAAAGCTCTCCAGAAACTCAATCTGGACCGTATTGGCTTTGAACAGTTTCATAATGACACTCTTAATATTTTTCATTGAACAAATACTATCTTTTAGGCCATATCCATGTCATTTAGGAAAAAAAACACCGTCTCCTTTTCGACTACTGATTGAAAAACTGAATAAAAATACTTTAAGATATCTTTTGGGCGTGTAATTACTTTGCAATTAGTTTTAATCTTTTTCATCCAGGAGCTGAGTATTTTTTTTTTGCCTGGTCAAATTTTTAAGTCTTCTGTTTGAATCACTCTCATCCATAACTTTGTCATTCATCTCCTTCTCGGCTATTTCTGCTATTCAAATTAATTAACAGTGTCTGCCGTAAAGGTTCGAGTATATAAAAGGCTAGAATTAAAAAAAAAATCAACTTCATTTTGATATATTCGTTTTTCCCTTTTTCATTCCCGAAAAAAATTCTGAAGATGAAGTTTGAATGGTAGGAGATAGAACATGCTCAGGCTTATATATTGCTCTGTCAACATTTTTGTTTAGGATGTAGGACATAAACACCCGGTCAATCCGAGAAGACTCTTTGTTTCTTTGCCGGGATAAAACAGGTTTTTTTTTAGATGTCCACCAAAATAAAACCTCACACAAAGCTCATTCAAGACTTTTGAACTTGGATATTGATTTGTCAACCCGTCAAGGTCAAAATTCAAGTCTTCAATCAATATTAAGGGAAACGGTTCTTTCTTTTGAATATCGATGATTGATTGGAAGAAAGGAGTATAGAGCTCATTTGTTCCATATGCATTAATTACGGAAAATGTGACTCCATTGATGGCCATACAAATTTTATTCATGTACTCTTGCCGGATTCTCTACAAAAATAGCATAACTAACTTTTTCGTGAATAGTGTCAGAGCACCTGTACTGGTGTTATCTCCATTAAAAAGGCATGAACCTTTTTTGGAAGGCAGAGACGACAATTTGGATTGCAAGAAGATGAAATTTTTGATTTTATGTCCTGAAGATGCATAATACTTGGATCCATAGACAGATGATTGCACATTAAAGCATGCCTCGATTTCCTATCTTTCCCACCCCTGATTTAAAAAAAGTATTTTTTAATGCCCATATTCGATTTAAAATCATTGAATAGTGGTTCCAAATAAAATCTGTGATTCTGGTCTGTTTTTAATTGAGATAATTTAAAGGCTCCAAATCTTTATTAATAATGATATGATTGAAAAATAAAGCTATGTTTGACTTGTGCTTGAGTATATTGTCTTATTTTTAAAAAAAGTATGAAAATACGATATGAATACACATATTGAATTTTGCCTTAGTATTTTTTTTAATTGAAATCAATCGACAGTCAATAAAGAAGCACCTGATTCTGAGCTCTTTGACTGTTTCTTCTTTCTTACAGCGGAAATATCTGTATCCGGTGTACATTTTTTTTTCCACAGAGAAAGCACGAGTTTGACGGTGAAGAATTGTATGGACGTCCAATGGAGGCTGATATATTTTTAAAAAAACAACAATTTTTTTCTCTTATCGATATACTTGGTCTGTATTTGTTCTACATTGTAGTTTCCTGTTTCGTTGTTTAATCTGAAAGAAACTTATCTTAATCTTTTTCTGACACAGTTTGGGTCCCGCTAAACTCTTTGATTTTTTTTTTGGTTGAGTATATTTATCTATTCTGAAATAATTATCTTCATTTTAGTCTTCTATTAATTGGGCCTCCATGTTCTCTTCAATTTGTACTTTAGATGGAGGACGTTCTTGCATTGCCTTTTTCAGTGCCCTTTCATGTGCAATTAAATCTTTTAATTATTAATTTCTTCCATACAATAATGTTTCACGACTCCAAAATTAAAGTGTCTTTTACATTGGAATTTCACTCCAGAGAACTTCAACTTAATTAAACTGGTAAAATTTGAGGTATCGACGAAGGATCAACTCCAATT
Organism: Lepeophtheirus salmonis; assembly: GCF_016086655.4. NCBI lineage: Eukaryota > Metazoa > Arthropoda > Copepoda > Siphonostomatoida > Caligidae > Lepeophtheirus > Lepeophtheirus salmonis. The sequence goes on from NC_052136.2 coordinate 4,569,446, forward strand.
TCCACAATGTAGTCTCTGTCTCCAAAAAAATTCCTTATAACTCTTATATTTCATCTCCACTTTATCATCTTTTTTTTTTTTTTTTTTTTTGGATAGTGTTCTAGAATTTCACCACATTGCTTGAACCATTCAAATATATTTGCCACATTTACTCCTTTAAAAGTATTGATAAGCGTCATATTCATTTTTTTCTTTTTTTTATTACTTTAAACCTTGACAATTCCTTTTACTTCAAAGTAACCTCTTTTAATTAACCTTCTGTATTTTATATTTTAATCTCCTTTTGTTTTTTTCATGTAATCAATTTGATCGCGTCTATTGGGAATCTGGTATAAAATCAAACTTGACTTAGGCTAGATTTAGGTTTAGTACCCGCACTGTAATGCTCATTAAAATCCTCTTTTGTTGCTATATTGTAAATATTAATGTATTTAATATTTTTTCCTCTAAATACAAGCCTTCTGCATTTTCCATTGTGAGCACAAAAGTATCTGATTTATAACTATCATCCAGGTTAACACAAACAATCGCATCTCTATGAATGCTGTTATTTTCCTCGAGGACATCCATAAATCAACGCCAGGTTTTGATTGTATCCCTATTCTTAGTTAATTTAATATTTTTTAACAATATAACTATACTATTTGTAATGTATATGCATATATTTGTTGTGATTATTTAACATACAACTTGCCCGATTTAGAATATGAATATATGTGTGATACTTGTGTAACTATATAGAAGTTTCTCTGTTATTATTCCAAGAATAAATCTGTGATAGAATCGGATAACACATGATCCAGTTGGCAGTCCTTATCTTGGTGGAAACAAACTCGTCTTTATATCAAAGATGTCCAAAACAGATAAAATATCTCCATTAATACATCTTCGAAGATCAAAAAGTGCGAGAATAAGAAAAATCTCAAGAAAGAGGATGTCCCGAATACTTTTAAGATTATAAGAACATTGAAAATTGGACCAGGAAATCTTCCGATAAATTGAAGAAGAAAACAGAGGAATTGTGTGCCTTTCCTGAGGAATCTTCTCCGTGATAAGAACTTGAACTCGAAAAGTCGATTGGCATTGAAGAGAGATTAATTAATATCGATGGTTAAATAGATTAATTTTTAGAGAACAATTTAACTGAAAAAACGAGCAATTCCACAAGATACGATTATCCTAAATTTCAAATACAACCACTAAATCAAATTGGAGAAAGAATCAGGTATTTTGACTTTCTAAAGTGGTTGGAGATTTGGAATAATTACGCTCATTTGACCCATATGTGTTTAAAAACAAGGGAAGAACAAATTTTTATATTTTGGAGTTGTTGTTCACCAGAATGCATTACAAAATGCATATACTTCGAAGAAGTCGTGGAAGACATATGTACACACCTAAAAGAAAAGAGAGAAATTGTAGTTACACGATATACATTATTCAGAAGGAAAAAAGGACAATTATAAATATTTGAAGAATATTTCTGTGAATTTGTAAAGCTCTATCAGAAGAAGCTGAATTTTACGAAATGAAACCAGTGGATTGGCTCGCAAGGATTGGAAGTATATGGAAGAAACGATGATGAAGTATGACAGAAACTTTTAGATAAAACTCCTCAGTTAAATCTCAAAGATAACCTTACTCTATGTTGAACAATTGAGATAGTTAAAAAAATCAGAATAGTTTGAACAGCTAAGTCTTGAGTAGTTTAAATACAAATAGGAAATCCTTTGACAATGAAAGGATTACAAAGAAGGAGTGTCATTCGAGGGAGATCGTTGGAGAGAAGTGAAAGTAAACTTTGTGGGAAATGTGGGTTTGATTATTTTCATAGAAATGAGATGCCTTGTCCAGCGAGGAATAATGAATGCCTGAGTGCAAGACAAATACCTTTTTCTTCTAATGTACAGATGAAAAACATGCTGGATGATATCGTCAAAAAGGATGGAATCTTGAAAGTAGAATATGAAATAACAGAGTGGTGCCATCCCATAGTTATTGTAACAAAAAAGAAGGGTAGAGTGAGATTAACAGTTTACTTAACAAAGTTAAATTCACAGGTTAAGACATTAGTTCACCTTTAAAACCTCCCAAGGAAGCCCTTTCTGAAATCAAACCTAAGTCCCAGTTTGAAACAAAATTAGACACAGTAGATGGTTATTGGTAGATGCCCCTAGAAGAGAAAAGCTAGAAATTAACAACTTTAGTAACGCCATACAAAATTACAACAAAAGTGGGGAACAAATAGATGTAGCGTTTGAATTGAACATCTCGAACAAAGGGAGAGGGTTTACATTTGTAGGGGAAAATGTTCCTCAATTATAAATGTATATAATGAATTTCCGGCCATAAATATTTGTTGTTTAGACTTGAAATTGAAACAGATCCCATATTATGCAGGAATCTAAGGTCAATGAAATGGCAAGAACATAATAAGTCCACTGAAAAATGTTGCTACAACTGGATTGGAAAACAAAATACATGTGAAGGAATATAACTTGTAGCTACCAAAATAACGAGTTCACTCTTCGAAGCTCTAAATGAATTGGTATCACTCCGTACAAAAAAATATTAACAAGTTACACCATGGTGGACAAAAGCACTGATCAATCTTGTCAGCATTTGGATTACATTATCAAAAAGGCTAAAAGGGCTTTATTTTCTGCCCTTAAAATGATTGTGACGCAAAGGGGTTTAAACCCACTATATGTTAAATGAATTTCACATATGAAATGTTATATATTATTTTATGTTCATCACATAGAAGAGTCAAAAGAAAAGAAACAGAACATTGAATAGTACATTTTTTTTTTTTTTTTGATTATTTAAATATTTATCATTCAATTCAATTACCCTTGAAGTACCCTAAGCTCTTTTATTATATTTTTGGGACTCTCTGCTGTCTAAAGTTTTTTGTTTTTTAAACTATTTAAGCAATTAGTTTGTATAAATTAATATTTTTATAATATTTATGAAAATAAATTACAAATGCATTTGAAATCTATAAAATATAAAGAAATTTGTATTTAGAATTTAATATTATTAGCATTTCCGCAATTTCATCTGACAAATGATTTCTTCTATCACTGTGTGTATTTACTCAAGTCAAGAATACCCCTTCGGATGGAAAAGAAGAACCTTGAATAATACACAATGGAAACTATAATGGTGATAACTTTGGAAATCTTTATTTTCCTAAACATTGCGATCAATTTAATAAGCTTTCGTTGAAACTTAGGGATACCTTCACCCGGTAAATATCTACGAGTAGTTCTTTTTTTATATTGGGTTCATTTTTATTTTACATGACTTATCCTTATTTAGATATCGTCTTCTGTTCCTTTTGAAAGACTTGGATTCACGTATTTTTGGGTGTTACTTTTTTTTTTTTCATCATATTCGTCTTCTTTTTTGTAGAAATTAATGCCGACTCCGTTCGTCTTGCTGTAATGTTGTCTATGGTATGGTTTCATTTTTAAATCCTTCCATATTTATTAAAGAGTTTAATAAAGTCCATATCCTCAAATAAATATATTTTTTGGATGAAAAAATTGAAAACCGAGAATTAAAAAAAAAAAGTATTTATGTTTAGTTTAAAAAAATTAAAACAGATATAAATTACTTACTTATACCAGAAATAAGATTTAATAATAAAGAATTACATTCTTCGGAAAAATGGTCTAATGTTGTTAACAATATATTTAATGATTTAAACAACATTTTTTCTATTACATATAATAAATATGAAATTAAGTATTTTGAGCCACTTATCATTTTGGTTGCTTCATATATAGGGTCTAGTATAGAAACAATATTCATGGCTTCATTCCAATCTCCTTGACTGAATTTTTCCATTTTTTCGTCGGAAAAATAAAATACTTTAAAATCTTTAATATTGATAAATCTTTCCATCGTTCAAAAGGATGAATCCCATCAAGTTTCGTAGTTTAAATTAAGACGAAGTTGTATACTATCAGTAAATTTGATTTGTGTATACTTCCTCCAATTTATTTTAAAACATTTTTAATATTATTTATAATTACATGGCCTTTGACTTATTTTTTTTAAAGATTGTGCTACACACAAATTAGATATATGTGCAACACATGGAATATGTAAAAAAGTTGGATTTTCAATGTTTTTTTTTATGTGTCTACTATTGACGGTAGTTATAGAAATAATATTTTCATGATTTTATATTCTTCAATAACAGTTTAAATTAAGATTAAACTTTAAAATTTTACATAAAAATACACCCTTATTTAATTTGGTATGTCAATCTTTAAATTCAGAATAATCCAATAATTTTTTTTAAAACCCCTTGATCTATATAATGCTCTGTCAATGAAATAAATTCATCTATGCCTACAGTTGACCAGATATCTGTAGTGACGACTAAAAAATCTACATTGGAAATTTTTTGTTTGAGCTAAGTGATAAGGTTAAAAAAATATTATGGCATTGTTAATATGGAAATGATAACTGTTATCTTAAATTTACTTAGAGAAATTCAACATACTTTATTTTTTTCTTTTTTAAATAAATTAGGTATAATGATTTGACTTATATATGTCCTTGATGCTAGAATGTATCTTGGATCCAAAACATTTGAAAAATCCTTTAAAACCAGATTTTTCTATGGTCCTTAGCGGCATTAAACATTTGATTATCATCTTTGTGAGGGCGTATGTAATTTGCCCTTTTCTCATAGATTTCAAACTATACAGTACAACAATATTAGTTTTTTTCTCTTTCGTGGCATCATCAATTTCAATATCATGTTTTTTTAAGTGCCTTGCTATTGTCATTGTTGCAGACTTGCATCTAAATACGGAATTACATTACTTGTTAACTAATTTTTCACTTCTATTTGTTTAATGTTTCCAAACTAAATATTTTATTTGTGAAAGTTGTCAATAAAGAATAAAATTATATATAAAATTAAATAAATAACTCACTTTTTGCACAAAACTTGACTCATTTTGAGATATTAGTATCTATTTGATCTAGACCCTCAATGATATATATAATCTCTTTTCCATCTGAATCGACAGATTCCATTTTAATTGTTTTAAAATACTACGTATATCATATTATATACAACTTATTACTTTCTAGGAGTTCTATAGAATTAACCAAGACATACACTAAACATATGGCAAAAAACCCTTAGTAGTTAAAGAAGTAAATGTAAAACTGTGAGCGTTAAACGTATATGTAGAGTAGTCCTGAGATTAAGCTACTTATTAAAGATTTAATAAATCTCGGTGTTTATGCTTAATTAACTGATGCCACAACTATATAATTCTAATAAATCAATGAATGTAAATATATTTTAATTAATGTACAGAGCGTTCACAGCCCCCTCCCCCATATCAATCAATTTTTGCTTTATACTGGAAAAATTTCATACAAAATATATATATATTTTAAAAAAACGTGAAGTTTTATTATTTTTTTTATGGATTTCTTTCATTCAATCAAATTATGAAGCGTAGCAAAATTATAATATTTTAAATTTTCTGGAAAAACAAAAAAATAAGCCTTCACTAAAAATATAATGCTGCAGGTGCCATTTATATCTAAACACTAGAAATTAATAATTGAATTGAATTGCTTTTATACTAAATAATATTACACGATTCAATATTTTTTACTTTAAAGTACTTTGCCTATGGCAAGCTCCTTCTTTAATACCGACACTTGTTGCAAATAGATATATTTAATGATAATGTCGGTTTGTGGCTGTGTGAGTGTATGCCCTTCAATCACAGCCGAACTAATCTAAGGATATTGCTGAAATGTTTCATGTAGGTTTTTATAGTTACAGAAACGGCTTTGGTAACTTTTTTTTGGCTCCTAATGACCATGGTATCTTTTAAATAGTATTTTTAGAACTTCGCCTGGATAACCTGAGGGCCGGGGTGTACTTCAGATGTTATAAGGGTTATTTGATATTTAGGAAAGCGGCGGTAGAATAATTTAACCTAGCTCAGGGACCATCAACCTACGACCCGAGCGTGGAGGTATATTCTTGCTTGAAGGGGTTCTTGGTGCTGAGAAACAGAAGAGGTATTAGTGTTTTTTAAAACTGTATTTGGATCCATCACTTCAACCGTACAACCTAAGGAATGGGGGTGTATTTTGGATATTAGGAGGGTTTTTTTTATGCTTAGAGAAGTATATATAAGCTTATGTAAACATAAAATAATGAAAGTAGATTAATAAATCTCAGCTATTAAAACTTATATAAAAGTAATAGAATACTAAACACGAGAGAACTGATGCATAATTCTGAATTGTAAATTTTATTCTCTAAATGTTTCATAAGAATATTTATGTAACCTGAATGTTAACTTAAAAAAAATTGTCTTGTTGAAAATGTAGTACTATAGAAAATGCAACAGTAAGTAAATTGTTAAAGACATCTAAATTGTGTTAAATAATTCAAGTATATCCAATAAAATTATTATTTTTAAATATTGCATGGATATAAGCGTGATGAAAAACATCATTAAAGTTCCATTCATCTTTATTAAATATGCTAAAGATTATCCAGCTATTGATATTTGTCTGCAAACTTGATTTAAAACTTTTTAACTTGTATAAAAATATGAATCCACGACTTGTCATGCTAAATAATTGCAGAAAAAAGGCATAATAGAAGAGTTGTAGCATCGTCTATTATTAAAATAAAACTATATGTTACACTAACTTTTTCAAATGTTTTTTACATCCTATAAGAGTAATATATAAAATAAACTTATACCACTTTAAAAAAATTGTAACCCTTTTATACTTGTGCAATAAATAATATATAATTAATAAAAATATCGAAATTAAGTTTTTGCCATATATTATGTTACATACATATAAAAACATATTTGGATGTCGTAAAAGTCAGCTACATACTACGTTTTAACTTGGAATAGGAATTGAAGCAAACATATTTGTTATTAAACCTAAACAAAATTGAGATTTACTGAAATAAAAATATATAATTTATCAACTCAGAATCTGTTAATATATAAATTGGATAACAACAATTAATCATTGATTTTTGATAGTTATAGTTTAATATTTTCAGAAATTGTTCTTCAATAACAAAGTAGTTTCATCAAATAGATACCGCATAACCATTTTGAATTTTATTCTACATGTTTATAGTCCAGAATCTAGTACTAAAGCTCTTTAAATCAAATTTTATATGACTAATATATATGCATAGAAACTTAGTAATTATATAAAAGATTAAATATGACATTTTAACCGAAATGTTATTTTTATTTATTATAATCAACATGCTACATCATCAATGTTAGTCTTTAAAATATATACTAAAACTTAATGTAAATAGATATACCGATAACAGCCAATCAAATACAATTCTAAATTTTAAAAAATGTATCTCTGTTTTAATGGAGAATTACTGAAATCCTGCATAGAATATAATAATTCATCAGATAACAACAGATAATAATAATACATTTAAAAAAAAAAGCTTATAATACCACAAATGCTGAGTTGAAGAGCCTCCATACTTTAGATAAAGTTTAAATTAAAAAATATAAATCAGATATTGTTGATGCTAGAGGTTTGAATTGTATTGATGGCATCTAAAGGTATCAAATCATGTTTTATTTATTATTCTTTTCTGAGATAGAGTAAACAGTACAAATATGAATCCTTAGTTTTGTGTCCTTATTTAATAGTTAAACAACTATTAATAAATAAACATAATTATTATTAAAAATACTATATTACTCAATGCAAATCAATAGAAAATTAAAAAAAAAAAAGAATAAAAAACTTGTTAATTTATATTTAATGGCATAGTGTAGCCTATTTTAAAAGCATTCCGATTTTGATAGAGTCGGAGAGGAGAGTCCAGACAGGAGAAAATCTTTCATGGCGATCCCAATCTTATCGATTTCATTGATAGTTCGTGTAAGTGTTGGAATCATTTTGATGACGTCCAATCGGAAGTTATTATAATTGTATGGGAGAAATCCTGTTCTTTCATTCTGCTTATTATTATCGTCAGAGGTGGCACTAAACGGAAGAAATAACCACTTTTTTACCACCTGACGGAAAATGCTACTTCCATGGAGATTTATAGTTAATTAACAAGCTTATAGTTTATTATAAATAGAAAAAAGGTTAAGTCGATTTATTAAGGGCTATAGATCTGTCTGATACATATCCTTGTTTTAAAAAAATTTCAGACCATTGTCTTCTTTATTTTTCTGATTTAAATATAAAAAGCTGTCATGTTATTTATGGGGTTTACTTCAACACCGATAACTTTTAATAAACTTTTGAAAATAGTGGTTTCATATCTAACATTACAACTTACGATAAGTTGTTGTATCAATTTAGATGATTTTCATTTTTATGGACAACACCGATTTGCAACCCTCATTCTCATTGTGTATAGCATTGATGTTATATACAATCCTTGGTTTCCAGTTCCTAATAATATCCATTAGTTTTTGATTCAAAGAAAGCAACTTACTTATTTATTTACTTATTACTTACTTTAAGTCAATGACTATTACCCTACCTAATGATAAAGCGCAAAAGATGCAAAATATTGCAGCTAAGTTTCGTCTAACGCTAGGTTTGTGAGTCCAATACTTTTTTTTGTCTATAGTTTCTTTAGCCTAAGTACATAAAGGAGGATTCATTTCCACTTAAGAAAGGGAAGGTTCTTTATAGAAAATTAGTGGTTTAAAACCACATTCAGTAGTCTATTATGGAAAACGCATAAACTCTTCCATAGTTAATAGTTACGCTCGAATAATTATGTATGCATAAAATAGTCCTAGCCACTGTTGCTAGTAAAAAAATGTGATCGAATATATAACACAAATATAAAAGGGCTTGAATTGCTTAATCTCATGTTTACAATAAAAAAAATATTCCTGAAGATCAAGGGTGGTAAAAATCAAGCAAGTATATTTTGCATTTGATACCACAAGTTTTAAAAAAAATAGTAATAAAAGATTTTAAATACCTCTTCTTTGGACCCTCATCCTCTTTATTGGTGAAAGTGCTGCCGCTGGTATAGGAAAAGAGTTAGAAGTCAAAGGGGGAGTAAATTAATTATCTTATAACAATATTCCATGAAAGTCTTGAATTTCAGAGCTTTTCCGTATCTGAGATGGAAAAAATCTTGACAATAGAAGTGTATGATAAATTTTTTCTTCAAACAGATCAACACAGAAAGACAAAATCTTTCTTACACCTGATTAACGAATAGGTATGTAATAAAATTACATAGTACGTCAATTCAGATGTTGCAATTACCAAAAAACCGATAAAGACCGGTCCTAGGACTCATGAAAATAATCCGAATCGAAACAATAGGGCTGCAGTCTTTTCAGTTTTTTTAGACCGATCCAACCCTAAATTGTAATGGAACTACCTACTATTTTTTTTTTCAATTAGCTTAAGTATAAAGTTCGGAGCGTTTTTGCTAGATGTCTTTAGTGAGCTATATCTCACGGTTAATGTAATACATAAAAAAATACTTAATTTGCCCTAATATGTTAAGCGTACACTTAAAAACAGTTCATTACAGTTTTGTGAATGGTAAAACCAGCTGTGGGTTACAATATGAAAGTAAGAACAGCAAAAAGTTCAATACATTCATCAGTATCACTACAACCTAGGTGAAAGGCAGAGTATGGGTTCAAAAAAATTGTGCTGTTTATGGACTCAATACAGTATTGACTACAACAGCAAAGTGGTGTTTCCAACGGTTCCTTTCTGTTAATATGGACGTCGAAAATGTCGATAAAATAATGGAAATTGTCGAGTTGGACTGTGATGTGAGGACTTATGTCATTGCCCAAGAACTGAAGATTAGCCAGAAAACAGTTTGGAACGATTTAAATCAGATAATTCTAACTTTTTTGATGTTATTGTCAAAATAAAGCGACATAACATAACATATTTTTTTCTTTTTATTGTACTAATATATTGTATACATCAGGAAACACTGTATAACGTGCACTTGATGACTTCTTTTCATAAATAAATAATGTTTTTTACTCGATAGATGGATCTTAAGTTGAATCAATGTTATATTTCATGGTCACATAATAAAATGCTCTAATTCCCATAGGGGAACATACTTTAGGATCTAAGGAAGCCAACTTTGATGTCGTTAAAAATACCCAGACGAGCAATTTTGTTGTATGAATTAAAAAGTGGTTAAAAAGTAACATTTTGTTTCTTTAATTTCAACAGTTTTAATTTCGGAAACGAGGGTTGCTACATTAGCTAAGCATTGTACAGTTGTTGGCACTTTGTTAACATTTCTAACTTTCAATTTAGCTTCTTTAAAATTTGATTATGGCCTTGATACACCACAGGAAACACTGATATGTGGTACCAATGTCATTGAGGCTCATGGAGTACCAATACTCATAAACATACCCCTTGAGAAGTTCAAAATTCAGTGCCCTTGTCTGGTAGACCCTAGCCTCATAATGTAGTAAGAAGGGAAAGAAGAATGGGTTGGCATCAATTAGTTTTGCACAAAATTTAATATTGTTTTCCATAAAGTAATTTTTTGAAATTTTTACTGTGTATGCAGGTTCGCCATCTTGTTGAAGCTCGTCTCTGTACCAATACTGCCATTAATGGCCTTCTTGACATTGTAAATAGTCAGGTATTTATACAAACAGTTTGTCAGCTGATGGGAGTAATTATCAATTCCTCTCATGTGTTTTTCTTATTCTACCCTCTTTTATAGGTATTCATATTTAAACTACTCAAATGACATGCATATTGAATTTAAGATATTTTTATGTCAGAGGAATAAATTGTAATAATAGAATCTCTACTTTTGTATTATTGAATTAATTTTATCTGACAAATACAGGTGAGAAACATTGTTTATTGTTTTACCTATAACGAAACTATTCAAATGATATTATTTTGAAAGCATTCGAGTCACTGTTATATTTTAGATTTATTTTCTGCAAATCAATTTCTATCTTTACAAAAACTACATTATGAAACAGAAAAAATGTAGTTGTTTCTAAAAGGAATCTATTTATAGGAGTTCCAATAAGAGCTATAGCTATTGTCAATAGGAATGAATTTTATTTAAACTGATGAGTGATGGGAATTTTTCGTATGTATAGATCTAACATATACCAAATATTTAAATAAATAACTGAATATTAACATATGTGAATCTGTGTACAAAAAATTGTAAAGTATGAATAAAATTTGGTGATATAAAGAGTTAAATATCCTATTTCTAGGCTGATATTGGTGTAATTATAGGATTTTGTAATACATAGTAAATTTTTCAGGGTTAATTTATAAAAAAATCATTTGATATCGGTTATTAAAAAAAAAAAAAAACTTAGGCTTGAGCATACATAATGCCCCAGATACGGGAAAACCCCAATATTTGTACATAAAAACGTTATTATGAGGTTTCTTCTTTCATTATAACATAAGAAATGATGTTTTCCGAATAATTTTTTACTCATTGACATAATTTAATAAAATTTACTTAAAGTATTCTAATTGACAAAATTTAATTGTATAAGGAGCGTGTCTTAAATAATAATGATCATTCATGAATCATAATGGAGAAAAATCAGAAGTTAGTAAAACACCAAATGAGGAGCAGAGTATAAAATGTTGATTTTGTTATTGAAGTTTTGATTTTATATGTACAAATTACTTAAGAAATAAATAAAGGAAGAAGGATCACGTAAAAAGATCAAATAAATACACATTTTGGTTAATAATTATCCCTTTCCAAACAAAAACAAAACAAAAACTACCTAAACACTTTACAAATATTTGCTGATAAAAAAAAGAAATAAAATAATTCAGCATATAGAATTTAAAATACACAGAACAGTATTTAACTTAAACCAAAACAGGAACAAATAACAATAATATAAGAATCAATCCACAGTTAAAAGTACAATTAGTCTCCATAGTAAGACTATTTCTTTTTAAAAGCTACCTAAGATCCTACAATCCACTCTAAAGAGTCTAAATATTTTGTGGACATCGAGGGTACTACCTAATAACATCGCCTCCATACTGCTATCTAGATCCAGAGGTGTCCCGAACCATGAAAGAGAAGACAGCATACTTTGCAATATCAGACATTTTCAGTAGCTAAGGGCTATAATTTTTAATTTTGTTGGTAATAAGAGCTTTGGAATACAATAACACTAATTCCAACGCCTTTATCTTTCCTGCAGATCCCTTTCGTTTTGTAAGCCCACACAAAGCCAGTGCTTTTGTGAATTTTGATTCTTGGACATCTAGTCCCTTTACATTTTAGAAAATAAATACTTTTAGAATTCGAACACTGGCACAATCAACGAAAGTGTGGATGGAGGAATCAAAAGTTTTTCTACACTCTTTACATGGAGCATAATAAAATATAAGGCCAGCCCAGATTTGAAATTGCTCAGTAAATTTTTTGTCGTCATAAATATATAGTAAGGATCTCTTTATTTTTTTATCCCAGGATTTCGGGAGATCTAAAATCTTTATAAAATTTTCACATATCTCAGTAACATTACTCTTAAAATCTCTCCAATATAATATTTTCAAACGCCATGGTGATGAAGGATTGTGGTTCTTAGCAGTCTTAAAAAGTGGAAAACAAAATTGACCATTCACAAATACCAACCCGGGTATTTTGGAAGGTCATGAACAGTCAAAATAGATTTATATATATCCCATACTTTGTAGGCAGCTTGGATCCTCTGTATTGTTGAAAAAATGTTTTTTTGATACGTTTTGATAAGTTATATCTATGGTAGTTTTTGAATGATACGTTTACGTTACATACCATAAAATATGATAAGCAGTACCCCATGAAAATGAGATTTTCTCAACTGATCCGTTAGAGAAAATAGTACCCATAATCAGAAACGTGTATAGAGAAGTACCTGACACGGTAATTCTCCATTTTTTTTCTTTATGCCAATAAAAATATTCGGGTATATCTTGGGGATAATAGAAGATAGTAGAGTTCAGTGTTGTCTTCGAGAAATAATGTGGCATCATCAGCATAAGTATCAAATAAATGCTTAGAATTGCATAAGGAAATTCCAAAGCCTCTATACCTCCTTAGCAGAGATATACAAAATTCTTCAATTGCAGCAATAAATAACAAAGGTACTGCCAGACATCTTTGCCTACAGCTCCTTTTGATAACAATAGGCTCACTTATACTAACATTTATTTCGATTGTAGATGATCCATTGTTCTGCAAGGACCTTATAGGGTTGAAAAAACACTTAGGCAATAGCTTTTTAACAGTCTGAAGTATATGGCTGTGTTTAATAGAATCAAATGCCTTGTGGAAATCCACCAGAATAATTGTACCAAACTTTTTATTCTCTTTCAAAGAATCAACACATCTTTTAATATTTCTAGATGTATCAGTCATTTTCATATTTCTTAACAGTCATTTTTGATAATTCCCTAACTTTTGGATGAAGAAAGGCTACCTGTGTTTTTAAATAACACCTGATAGGATTCTACATATTTAGTTCCAAACTGTAAACCTTCCCTGATAAGTCGCTTCCTTCTTGATTTTCCACATCACTTGAAATATATCCTGTTTTGACTCCTTCAGTTTTTAAACTTCACCATTATTCTCTTGATCTATTACTCTGTCCTACACATATCTTTCTACATTGCTAAGAAGCTTTTAAACTTTCTTGTAATTGCTTTTTCATTCATTAGAATTATGACCTTCAGCATTTTCTTGAATTACTTCCTCTTCTAGAATTTTTAGGTAATCCCACCACTGCTGATACTTATTGGGACAGCTTTTAGCAAATAACAAGTTTCATAACATTTTGCAAATGCCTTTGGTTGATCGAAATAGCTAATTCTGGGTTTGAAACCTTTGAGTGGAAGAAATCCTGGTAGTCATACCTAGGGATTATGCTTAAAACCTGTAAGAATAATGGAAATGTGACATGATGTCCTTAAATTAGCCTACTTTAAATTGCCTAAAACGAAGATCGCTTAATACATGGACCAACTAACGAAGAACTTTAAAATTACTTTACCTTCAAATAAATTAGTATCCTGTGTAATACCAAATGCTTCAATAGAATGCTTATGGACCATTGTCACTTCAAAATATTACAAAAGTAATGTGTCAAATTAGTTATTCAATGTCAATATTTTACTTTATTGAACAGATTGAATTCTTATATATGTTCATTTGAATTGCAGCAATCCAAGACAAATTAACTGGGTAATGTAATCTCCCCTTCCCTTCTTATTTTTAATTGTAGAATGAAGAATAAAAACTGTTGCTAGGCAGAAAAAAACAGGGGAGAAGGAGGAAGATTCAAAATTTATTTTTGTATATATTAAATGAGTGAATAAACAACAAGTATTATCTCATGTGTTAAGGCGAAAAAGTATACAAAATCTTTATTCTTTGATCCTTATTTCTGCTCTTAAAAACAAAAAATTAAATTATCTTATTATAATCCTGGAAGAACGTTGAATCTTATAATGTCACAAAACACTAAGAGTGTCACTTATTTCCACATTAAATTGTTATTTCTTCACAGAGAAATAAATAACACGTCCACTCTTTATCAATTTTCACACATTATCCTCAGTTTGTAATTTTGTAAACTTGTTCATTGAATTCGGTTAAATTTAGATTATTCTAATAACAGGGCCAAACACAAATTAAGGATATTCTAAGCTTATATGCACCAACTCGACTGAAATCTAAGTCTTGTTAAGTGCAATAACATCATAAGTTCCTCAAGTTTGTAAACTATTGGTTCTTTTTAAGTGTGACATGTATGTTTATAAGAAATATATGTATCTGTGTTCTGATTTTTACTGATTACATTTCTATCAATTTGAAAACATACATTTACATTTTAAGTCTTGAAATGCCCTCTAAGAAAAAAAAGTAATCGGGAAACTTTTTATCCTTGAGCTATTAAATTTGAATGAACAAATATTTGCGAATCTGTCTTTGATCATAAACCTAAACATATATTTTCTACCTTAGAAGAGTCAAATAAAGAGAATGACTGAATTAAACCTCTTTCGGTAGATATTAAATGAAAGGTAGTTCTTCTTTCACTTCATCAGTCATAAAAGTGAGGTGAATTCTTTGCAAAATTAAATTTGGAAACAGACGTACTTGAAATAAATAAAAGAGTCAACTACAATTCAACGACTGTATTTGGATTCCCAATAAAATAATACAGCACAAGACTTGGAATGATTTTTTTGTGTTCCTTTTTTTCAGATGAACTTATTCATTATGTTATGTCGAATAAATTTAAAAGTAAAATTGCCAAATTAACTTCAGTTTTGTGATTGAAATATATTCCAGTGAATTCATCAGATTTTTAAAAATAGCTTACTATTTTTGTCAAATTTTTTTTTACTGAATACCAGTGACTTTTGTGAAGAGAAATATTGACAATATAATAGTTATTCAAGAAATCATATCACTCAACCAATTTGAAAAAAAAAAAAAATATGTTTTTCTAATAACAGATATTTTATAACTAAATAAATAAGATAGATTGATTAAATAGGTTAAGGAAATATCTAATATTTGTGCTGTGAAAAGAGCATAAGTTTGATGATCAAAAGCCTAAGTTTTTCTGAAATAATATTTACCTTTGGAGTCTCACAATAAGAGATTTCAAATTTATGTCCTTTGTGCAGAGTTAACATTATAGATAAAGATCTATAAAACATATTCTAGAGAGCAAGCAACAGTTTTTTTTTATTTTCCCAAGCTGTTATCATTATTATTTAATTCTTGAAGAGGGAACATCAAAGTATAATGAAATTACTCATTCGTGGGCTCATGAAAGTAAAAAAGATGGGAAGTAACAATGAGGTTTTGCAATGGAGGCATAGGGTCTTTGTAAATAAATTGGGACTGAATTTAACTGTGGGTAGATTAAAAAGGTTGCAAGTTGTTTTTTTTTTTTGTAATGATTCAATTTATTCTTTATTTTATTTACAATAACGTTATTCATTGTGGTCTCCATTTTTGGGTACCCTTAGTTCGATTCTTGGCCCAAAGTCCTTCCGTGCCTAGACAACTTTTGCAGGTTCAATAACCACATAGTGCTTCGTAATAGACACATTCAGGGCCTTGATGCTGTTGTGGCTAGTAGCACAAACATGTTTCTCTAACTTACCACAAAATTCCAAGGGGTTCATATCAGGGGGAGTTGGGGGCTAGATTTGTAACTCCAAAAAGGGATTTTATTAATGTTAATAAGGTCTGGAGTCTTCTTGGCCGTTCTCCATTCTTTTCTCCCTCATGGCCTGTAGGAATACATCTCTAAATCCATATTTATGGCCCCGGAACTGGTAGAGACTCTCACATTCTTCTTCCTGGCCAAAGTTGACATTGATATCCTCCACTGACTTCTTTAGACTTTTCTTCTTTACCTTGTCCTCCTCCTCCTTCCAGGACTTGTAAACCCGGTAAACAGTAGACTTAGGGTAGCCAGTCACCTTCATTATAGCACGAGGGTCGTTCCCCGTGTCATCGAGCTCGATAAGTTTTCACCTTCTTCGATGCTCCATCTTTAATTATTGTCTGATTACATTCAAAAGGACTCCATCAAAAGATAATAATATAACCTCTCTAATGGTACATTAAAATGTAATTTACATGTCATCTTTATTGTTATGGATGCAGTTAAAGTCAGTCCCAATTTATTTGCAAGACCCTGTATGTATATATGTAAGTCCTTATTTGACTCGGAGCTGAATTGAAGACTGACATTGGAGTAATTCCAGTCAATATGGAATTTCTGTTTATTTCCCTCCTCTCACCGCTGCTTGCAGCTGATTCTATATTACAGCATGACAGCTCAGTTGCTCTCCTTCCAAACATTCTTCAAATTGACGGGATTACCATGTTCATATGGGGTTTCTTTTATTTTTACATACCGGTAGAATATGTTTAATGTATCACAGGAGTACCAGGCAAAAGTAATAATTTTGGACGTTTAATTTGACATTAATTTTATTGTCAAATATCAAAGGATTTTTTACTAATTACAAGCAATTATAAAATTTGTACATATAGCATTGGGAAATGTAATTATTTTTATCAAATACTATTTCATTCATAGTTGAGAGCTAAGAATTTGACAAAAATAATGAAAAACACGCGATAACTTATAAATTAAAATTCCATACCAGGTGAAGTTCAATTAGGAGTTAATACACACATATTAGATCAAGTACCTAATTTGTTCTAATACTATGTACCAACAACCGAATAAGTTTCATTATTAATTTCGTTCGTAAATTCGTGAAAAAAACTTTTGGTGATGTTGTCATGGTGCACACCAAAGATGCTCAAAATGATATCCACCAGTATACTAAAAAAAAAAGAAAACGAAAATTAACGTGGTAGCTTGACAATTTGGATTTAAAAAAAAATAAGAGCAGCTCGTTTGTTATGAGGTTTTATTACATTAGCTGTGAGAAGCTCTGAGTGGGTTAGAAAGAAAATTAAGACAAATCCTACTCCGTATATAATAAAAAAATTGCAGAAAATACATTGCGGTCGATCTTAAACTCTAGTTTTAGCCTAACAAAGATTTTTATCACAACCCTAATCATAATGTCCCAACCAATGTCGTATAGGGAAAAATGGTTGAAACATTAATCCACTATATTACTCAGTTATTATCAAGCTTGAATGACTTACCATATGTTCAAATTTGAAAAAAAAAGATCCAGGCTTGGATAATTTGTATCTTAAAATAGAATTGCTCTCAAAAAAGACACAGGAAGATTTGACAATATGTATTTTAGATATTACAATATTGAATTACCATGTCCTCTACCTATATATTGAAATCTTATAACTTTCTTAATTAGAAAAATGTTATTTCAAAGAATCAATTCAATATTATGTAGTACGTCAAAAGACATTTCCTTTGTCTTGATAAAACGAACCCCCAAAAAAAAAAAAAAAAAAAAAGAAAAAAAAAAGATAATTGAAACTGTTTAAATGTATAATAATTATGATACAAATTGCCTAAGTTTGATAAAATATAAAATAAATTGATGCATCATTAAAAAATAAAATAAAATGATGCATCATTTAAAAATAAAAAATTTAGTTAATTTTATAGCTTGTAGTCATCTTTTAATATAAGATAAGATAGAATACAAATTATTTATATTTGTACAAAATGTACTGGTATATTATACATAATTTAATTTTTTTAAATTTATTCATTCTAAGACTTATTTTGCAACGAATAAGAACAAATAAATATAAGAATTATATTATTTAAGTTTTTAACATTAAATAACATTCAATTTGATTATGTAATAGCTATACATATATAAATAATAATTTTTATTTCTTTTTTGCCGATAATGAATGAGTAAAATTCTAGATTTATGATAAGGCTTCTAGAATTTTGTTATATGGCCTTTGTGATTTTGGGAGGCAAGCCTTTAGAAAATTTTAATTTCAACATCGTCATAAAAATTGTATTTACGATATTATTTTAAAACTTTATTCAAAGAATATAATTGAATCAAGTCCTAATGCTCTTAATTTTATGTCAGATATAAACAAAATTCATGTCTCCTACAATGTACCACTCCATATTGTTATTTATTCTAATTTTGTAAAATTTATTGAAGTTTATACTTATAGCCATTTCTTCACGCTAACCAAAGTAGAGTATTGTTGTCAAATATTAAGAAAAAACATGTAGAAAATGATGATCTTCCAGTATTAAACAAAATTACTATCCATAACTGCAGTGTTGATACTTTGGAAGATGTTAAAAAGGTTGAAAATAGAACAATTATTACATGTATTTACTTTTGGCTACGATTTCTGTCGCGAGAGACTTAAAATCAAGAGATCTGAGGATATTATAATTATATCAGTAAGGCTTTTTTTAATTAGTTGTTATTTATTTTTTCACTTATGTAAGTTATGAGTAAGATCCATATAATTAATTAATTGTATGATTATAATTTATGTGTTCTATTTCTGTATAATCATCTTGAAATATACGCTTCAAAAACGATTTTTATTCAATTATCGAAGCTATAACTCATTATATAAAAGTTGTCAAACACCAGAAGCACCATTTTTCAATGATTTTGTATGTCACTTGTGTCACTCTTGTCCTGAACTAAATAGCTACACTCTGTCATAATTAGTTAAAAAATAGTAACACTCACATTCCTGAAGAATTTTTTTTGTTTCTTAATTCAAATGATCGAAAACGATTAATTACTGCTACAGACACTACAATTCACACTTAATACTATGGATGAAAACAAAGATGTAATAAATGAATCAACAACGTTATCGATTTATGCCTATAAAACCTCTTTTATAGGGAAATTTGTATGCACATCATAAATGTGTTCTGATGAATGACACATTTTCGTCGAGGTTATCATCAATAAAACATACATAGTGCAATCAATATAAGAAACAAAATAATAAGATATAATGCTATACTCGTATCAACCTATATTCATGGTTTTCATTAGTTATTTTGCATCTTCATTATAGATCCTCTTCATATTCCATATATAACACTATACAACAAAATCATACCTTTTTTTATACACAAGAACAGCATACGCTCAACTTAGTTTTTTAGTCTTTATTTTTTTCTTATAGCCTCGTGGCTTTCAGAAAAAGGCAATACATTTTTGGTATTTTTGGCTATTTTTAAGGTTCAAAGCTATTAAGCCCTCACTGTTGAAGTTGGGGATAAATTATGACTATATATTTTTAATCTGAATGTTAAAATTTTTTATAAATTTTTATAAAATGTCTACATCATACCCTTAACTCGAATAATCTATTTTTAAAGTAGAAAATAAGTGCTTTTTATTCAGAGACTCATAGCTTCAAGACAAATAGATTCAAAAAGTTTAAAAATATTTCATTCGATAGCTGGAAATATCTATTTGGATTCTAAAAAAAAGAACCTCTACAAAAACAGTCTATATTGTAGTCAATTAAAGATAAGGCCAAGACAAAATTTCAGGGGAAAAACTACTTTTTTAATTAATCCATAATAAAAGTATTTGTATGCCCCAGCTAGAAGAGATAGAAACAAAGACAGTGAAGAAAAAAAGAGTTAGAAACTAAGAGAGAAGAAAAGAAAAAGATTTGTTCGTAGGACTTCCTTGAATGTCCGTTTTTTGGAATCCCCCACTCTCTACGGTTATGCAATGAGTCCTCTTGTGTCCATGAAGCTTGAAATAATTTATTTATACAGTTTGAGACATGAGGCTAAATGTTATAACAAATTATATAATATATCTTTTATTTTTCTCCTTTTTCTTTTTCTCTCTCTTTGTTTCTATCAATTTCTTCTTCTCCCTCTTTGTTTCTATCTCTTCTAGCTGGGCCATAGGAATACTTATGGATTTTTATTATAAGATCAATTCAAAAATGAACTTTTCCTTGAAATATTGTCGTGGCCTTATCTTAAATAGACATAACTATAATATAATGTTTTTGTACCATTTTTGCTCCTGGACAGTGTTATTATTAATTACTTGTTTTAAATAAAATAGTAAAAACTGAATATATTGGAAGAAAAGAGTGAAGATCTAACCCTCGGAGCTGTATTTGAGTCTACCATTTCAGTGTTAAGGTCAAGTCCGAGTCCTCATGTACCGTTTTTTTGTTGTTCCGAGATCAAGTTATTATGCTCCAATTCCTTGGTAAAATTAGTAATGTAGTCTCGTTTAAGGCAAGATATTCTTTCCCTCTAGTTATTTCTTCATCTTTGACTATGTTCATTTTATTTTTGACTCCATTGTATTTGTAAGGGCATAGTGAGAATAAAAATGAATAAAAGAATAACAAGGACAGCTTTGGTAAATAAAAACATATATTGAGGCCAGGAGCACTCTCCCTAAATCCGAAAACAACTGCAAAAAGCTTTTTATAAAAGCTTTTTGAACATCTCTGGTGGCAACAATACCTCACCTAGAGTTTGCATTATTGCTATGTATTTTATTGACTCCAAACTTATAAACCAAGTCGCAAAACGAAGACTCCGTGATCCATATTTGTACAATGTAGTGAATTTACTTAAGCTAAGAGGTGCGTTTCGTCATTTTGTAATAAATCTTTAATATACTCCTCCTGTCTCTTCTTTGTTAATATGACGCGCTGAATTTAAAAAAAAATGACCGTTACTACATTATTAATTTTTAAGATAGAAAAGTCACGCAGCTCTAAGATTATATGTATAAACTCAAAAATGAGTCCTCAACAAATGGGCACACATTCAGATAAACTTTACTTTGGTAATAAGTATTTGTTAGTTAGAAATTGTATATGTAAATATTGTTAAAAAATAAATAAAAATTAAAAGTTAATATTTGTTCCGTCTACACAAAATCCAACTAGAAAGACTTATCTCAAAAATGAGTCTGGAAAAGGACCAATTATCGACATTTTCTATTTACAATCTACAATCTAGGGGCAAGTTATCTCTCAACCACATCTGGGCCTTTTAGGACGTGGGTGCTGGCGCACCACGTTCTTGTCCAGGTAATTGGTCTGGACACATGAAAACATGGCAATTCTCATTGGTTTCTTATCAACGTCCAAAAATTGGCTAACCAAAAATTCGTTAATCATGTTCAAGTGGTATATTCTCAGCTTTTAAGGCGCTTAGGAATATCAATTTTTTTTGATTATTTTTAGTACTTGACTGGAACAATTTTACTGCAATCACAAAACCTTTGATTTAAGTAGCAAAAAGGAAATCTAAAGATTTTTCACCGCACCCAGTATTATAACTAATCCGGTGTAGGTGTTGCCAATTGTACTTGAAGTAGTAAAAAACACTCATCACAATAAAATAATATAAAATTGATACATTTTATTTCAAATGCTATATCTATAGAGGTCAAATTAAGTCTCATAAATCAAACTATCGTTAACAATTTAGGGTAACGCGAATCATTCCATAAATTGAAAAACAAAACTTATACTTAATTGAAATAGTTATATGAAACATTGGGCCGTCTGTATACATATGTATATGAAGTAAATTGGGTATACTTCCTTTTCTTGATTTATGCTCAAGATTGCAAATGTGTTAACTTACCTTGTATAAGCCTTTCTAGATTAAAAATACTTAAACTTACTAAACATAAGAGTCTGATTTCAAATTATACTTCTTAACTTCTCTTAAAATAGAGGGTTGTTTATCAATTAAATTTCTTTTTCTCGACATCCGATGATTGCACATACAAAATGAAACTATATTTAACTATTTATATAATTAAAAATAAAATAATTCTTATTCAAAAATTTCCGAAAATATATAAAAAAGGCAAAAAAAATCAAATCAAAAATACTATACGTAATGAACAAATTGAGTAGGTATAATAAGAGTATATGACAAGGTTGTGCCTTTATTGGTATAGCGGTTCAATCGATTCCAGTTCTTGAACCGCTAAAACCAGAACCGATAAAAGTCGAATATACAAAGAAATACAATATATATTATAAAAAATAAATATATGCACTTTGTGTATAAGGTAGTTATGGTCCTGTTTGTATCTAATCTAATTTCCGAGGCCAGAATTTTCTAGTGACACCCTTGTTTTAAGTGCCTCTTACCAAACTGAGCCTCTATAAAAAAGAAAAGGTACCAATATAGCTGAACCGAAACCAAACTGTTGAAATGAAAGAACCGAGACCGGTATATCTGAAGCCAAATCGAAACCGTTGAAATGAAAGAACCAAGACTGGGACCAATAGAACTGCTGAACCTGAACCAGGCACAACTTTGGTATTTGATATAAAGTTTATACAATTTTTATTTGGGAAGATTTGTTCTTGGGATTTTTAATAATGTTAAAACTATATTTACTAATATCAAGTTCCGCAAAAATTAATAGTTTCATAGAATCTTTTAAAGGTATGTACTAATAAATCAAACTGTAGGCAATAAAAATAATTTTGAAATATTTTTTGTTAGTTATAGAATTACCACATGAATAAATAAATTACTCTTACAACAAAATGATTTACACAACCTCTTTTATAAATTTTATTATTTCAAGTTGTTTTATAGAGTACTATTTTTAATATGTGACAAAACCATGATAACTTAATTTCAAATGTTTTAATATTCATTTTTAGAAAATTAAAATTAAGTGTCTTTAAATTGAAAAGATATTAAAATGACACAAATACTTGAAATAAAAGGTATCACTAGGTAAATGTGTACTTAGTACTAGGTACTTGTGTATCTGGATGCATCATTAAATCAAACTTTCATTTTTTATAATAATAATTAAATTGTCCTACAATTTCCTTTGAACTATCTTGATTTAAAAATACATATTTATAAGTAAAGACTTTTGTAGAATAAAAAATAAGTTTTTATGATGAGAAAAGGAAAATCGTACATTGTGTTTTTTTTGTAAATTATGTTAATTCATTGATAGATTGTTGTGATTCGATTTGAAGTCATAGTAAAATTATATAATATATTTGAATGTAATTCTTATATTCTCCTTGAACTAATGTTGTTCTTAATGCTGAAGATTTTTTCCTCCAAAGAATAGTAATACAGTTTTTTCCCTCCCCTAAACATAACAAAAAAGGTCTACAAGCAAAAAGTACAACGTGTCTTGCTGCCACCTTTTCCTCGCTTTCTACAAAAGTAGTATTCCTATGTATATATTTGTAAAACATATGAACGGTAGGGATGTAAAAGAAAACCCCAAAACTTCAATGTGGTAGCCCTGATAAAAGACTGTTTAGTAGGAGAGCAACTAGGCAGTCATAACATGACATTATATTAACCACAAGCAACTATGAGAATAAGGAAATAAACACATATCCCACTCCATCTCAAGTAAAGGTAAAAAGTCTATCACAATAATATTGTTCATTATTAACAGTAAAGATTTGACAATATTGCTGTTCAATTAAAAAAAATAAAGATGAATAATGCGAGCATTGAGTAATAAGTTAAAAAAAGTTCTTCACTACTTTTCCGGCTCGAGATAAGAAACGGATTCAAGGCTAAAGGACAGTATAGGGTAGAAAGAGGACTTGAGGCGGACGAGATTGATATAGGTAGAAGGCTTGAAGAGTGTTCTATACGTTTATAAATAATTTTTTTTCTCAGAATTGATCAGAGGAGCTAAATTTATTTCTCAACATTATTTTCTTTCTCTTATTAAAAGAGCTTTTCCATATAAATAATTTTCAGGAATGTTTAATTCTCTAGATGATATGCAATTTTTAATAGCCTTATAGATTTAATTTTTTTTACTGTTGGTCCACTCATTCATTCTTACAATTCTAGGATGATAATAGGAAAACATAAATACGTGATTTTCTTTAATTTCTTCTATCTTACTAAAGTAATCAGATATAATCTTTTTCCAAATGAACCATTAAATTCGATCTTGTTAATTGTAGAGACATGTTATTTACTATTTCAATTAAGTCATCAATACAGTCTGTACTTTGCTGATTTTTAAAAGATTTATAAATCATTCCAAAGCTTCGATCGGCAGAAAATATGGCAAAACTCTCTATTAGAAAAATGAACATCGAGTTGATCTACTTCCAACAGCGTTATAATGTATGCTAAAATCCCTATAATAATAAAATTCTTTGTCTGAGTTTTGAAAAGCAGTAAGAAAATAGATGACAAATAGAACTATTATTGGAAAATATGACACACCACAGTTGTCATATTGAATTTCAGGTAGGGGAGCAAAATAATAATGCATTAATTCATGGTATAAAAGTGATGTAGTGTAATTAGAAATTCGTTCCGCTTCATCGAATATGTAAATGTGAGAAGTCTTCATCTTCAACAGGATAAAAAATGATTTAATATTAATATAAGAAGTCAGTCTTTCCTCTTTGAATAGATGAATAAAGAATTATCTTAGCTTGCAAAGAGTCCATTGTCAACAATTGAACTTCATTTGTATTATATTTAGAAGAACTGACTCGTGTCTTGTAGTCTTTTCCGTCCATCTCATCACAATCCAAATGATTTTTTATGGAGCTATCAATTTTGAACGTTCAATCGTCTAAAGGATTTTTTAAAATGATGTACTCCCTAAACAAGGAGGCTAAAGTTTCCAAATGTTTGTACTATATATGGCAAAGGTCACTCCACCTTTTCATAGTTTATAGTTGTGAGTATGCTTTCTTCCACTACTTTATATATCTATTTTTTTAACGATATCTTTCATACCTGCAAACCTGGCATGATTGAACATATTTCTGGTATAAGATGTATTTACTCAAATATGTTGGAAACCCAACAGCTTAAAGTCACAATGAGAAAGTAATTATCCATTATTAGTTATTATTGTTCAATGGATTCTCAATTTGTTCTTAATGTAAGACCATTATCCTGATTATGACTATGGAAGCGACCAAGGATACATTTGTACATTCCTATCAAGAAAGAAAAAGTGATTTGGCACATATGCTTGAGATGCTTCCCTTTAATAAAGACCTTCATCCTGTCGTCTTTTTTATCAATTCAAGAAAAATGTCCAAGAACTTACATTTCAAAAAAACTATAAGGAAATTGTCACCATTTTAAGGACGGATCCTTACGAAATGTTACTTCTTGGTGAGATAAAGACTTTGAGCATGGACCTCTCTTTTCACATGATTCTTGAGGCCCTAATTTACAATTGTATCCCATTTAGCAAAATTACAAAGAATCTCTTCCTTGTCTTCACAATGAAGTGTCACGTCATGTTGAAAAGGTCAAATATCAAGTAGGAGGCAGAAAAAATGTTGTTGGACATAATTTATAACGTAAGGGAACCAATAATATTAGTGTCTAGTAATCGTATAATAGTGTATATTGTAAATATCATAATAAATAAATAGATCGGACCAACTCACCTTATATTGATGACAACTCCGTTTTATAAACTATTAAGAAATATACGGGGCTATGAATATGATCAATTATATTCAAAAAGTCATAACGGGGCCAATTAGAGTTATATTAATTAATGGAAGGCTCAAAATTATAGTTTATATTCTTGAGTATCTCATCCCAACCCTCAAATTGGAATATAAATCCCATAAAGGAACAAATATGTCTATAAACAATTTGGCTGTTAATATTTATAAAGTAAATAAATAAAAGGGGAATTCTCCATAATTTGAGTTTTACTCAAGCATCATTTCTAGATAGTTCACAATATATGTTTCTTCCTCAATAATGATGAAAACTTTGGAAAATAAAAACCTTGTTGAGTTGTTGAGATTCTAACTATAAAAATACTTGCACTCAGATAAGATTATTTAAAAAAAATATATAACTATAACTGTAAAAAATTAGTTAGGTTTACAATAATTATAAATCTATCCATCAATAACCTAATTATACTAGACAAATTAAATTATTGACTTTCCTTGTTTGTTGTTCTGGTCACTAAAAGCACATATGATCTGCAAATCTAATAATTAATGTGAGAATGAGTTATGTAAATTGCCGACTTTTTATTGTATTTTAACACGCACCTTTTTTACAGCTCTATTTAATATGTTAGTTTGTAAAGTATAAACATTTTTTAAGTCTTTGTTGGGCTCACAGTATAATTGAAGATCGACATTTGGGCTTATTTCCTTCCCAGCAGAGATAAGAGTTGCTTTTAAATAATCTAATGAGACGTCCTTGCACAGCTAAGATGCTCTCCTTCAAAACAATTGTTCAAATTGTAAGGGTTACTATCTCAATTTACGGTTTCTTTTTTAATATACCGCGAATGTTTAGAATTTGAATTTTATTTATGATTATAATCCTACAAATTTTATAAAATATTCAGAGATGGGCATATTTTTTTGTGTTTTTACTTCAAAACGTTGGTAAATAGAGCAATTTGTTAAGATAAGTGTCGTAGATATTAGAATCATTTTTTGTATATCATCATTAACTATGATTAAAAGATCAACTAAAGGATACGATGTTTGTAATCCATTATCACCTTATCCTGAAGAAGGCTCTATTATTATCTTGTGAATGTGTTAGATTTTTAAAGTATCTTTTGCATTGAATGAAAGAAAAAAAACATTAAACATTTATTACGAATCTAAAATTCAACGGTCAAATTATGATGCCTACAATAGCAACAGAGTTATAAAGTCTGGGCTTTCAAGTCTCAAGTAATTAGTCTGAGAAACACGCATTTTCAAACAATCCATCACATTTACGACACACATTCATGCATAATCAATCAAAACAATTCAAAATATATTTAAAATCTGAATGTTTCAAATGAAGCCATGTGCTATTTAACGTTAAATTTAAAGTCAATATATATTCTTGCAGAATACATTATTCTTCACTTATCAGAACTTATTTCAAAACATGAATGGCATCGTGCAGTAAGATTTAAAAATATTGCACCGAACTGATTTCAAAGCTGAAAATCCATGAGAAAAACTTTTATAGGGACACTGGAAGAGGAGAATTTATTTGTTCATAAATTAAAGATAAATTAATCTAGCATGCTGTGGGTCTAAATTTTGAATATTGTTGATTTGCAATCATGAAAAAATAAATTTATATTATTGCATTTATTTTAATCATTGCAAAAAATTATTTGTAAATGATACAATTTAGCTCAATGGATAACGTACATGTATAAATTATTCTCTTGTACTCAATGTGCATTGGTTCAATACTCGTTTACTCATAGAAAAGTACATGTACATACATTAAGTATTTGGTCTTTAAAAACAATTCCTATATCTGATGGAGTAATTGTAATACACTCATGTTTGCTTATATTTAATCAGTGTACTCCATCCGACCCAATTAAGGTACGTTAAAATCTCATATGGAATAAAAATATATCAATAAACAAAAGTTGTATTTTGATAAAAGTATATCGCGAGCCCAAACCATACCCGTATTCATACAGAATAACTTGAGTCCCAATTCAGATTCGAGTGTTACAGGTGTGATATAATATTATATTAAGACATTTTTGGCAGCAAATACTCTGAACAACTTTACATTGGACTAAAAAAAGTTCTGGAGAACCTAGTACTGAGAACACAGGACAAAAATCATTCAATCCTTTGAAAATACCTCGTTTTGGGAATTTCATTGGCTTAACAAAATTTCAAACAATCGGACTAGATTTTGCCGATGAAACTGCTCATTCAGAGTAGTTCATTTACAGGATCGCTTTTGAGCGTTACAAAAGTACTTTTAAACAGTATAATCTTGTTACAATACCTATTTTAAATGTGTTTGGTATATTAAAAAATCGCATGATATAAAAATGTCTTGTCTTCCTACGTGTCAGAACTAAGAATAAACACTTAGCATTAGTATCATTAAATATTTCTACGTTGAAGTAAATGCCAAATTGTTTTAATAAACTATGCAAGAAGATTTTCTCACATTCAGAGTCATATTTTAAATAAAATAACAATATCAATGAAAATTAAAGGCAACACCAATTGATAATAAATCCTTTCAAGAAGTAAAAATACATTTTTTTACTAAGTTATCTTGAATTCAGTTCCTACAAAATGTTCCTAATCATACAATAATTTAATAAAATGAAGGATAATTTATAAATGCTAATTAATTTTTCATATATTTTGAAACTTCTTTACATTATAGGTAAATCTAAAAAATATACGTATTATATTAAAAGTTCAAAAGATTTGCTGTCAAAAAATGTTTGATTTTGATTGATTTTTTAATTTAGCTTTTAATTCTTTTGTAGAATATTTCATAAATAAACAATGTAAGGTTGCGTAAAAATGGATTGAAATTCAAAATAATTATGTAAAATTACATTTCTAATTGTAATAAGTGAATATATTTTACATGATTAGACCCATTTTGTTGGAAACGTATTGAAAATAACTAAATAAATATTTTATCTGTCCAATACTCAAATGTAATTACCATGAATTTTCATCTATATAGGTATATACTTTTGAAACATGGTACTAAATTGAATATATACTCTGAAACGAGATTTTTTTTTAAAGCCCTAAAAACCAAACTTACTGCAGTTGAAATTTTTAAATATTATTTTTGTTTTCAATGGCTCAAATAAAAATGTTTTATCCTGTGGGTGCTCAAATATCTTAATTCTGTTAAATAGTGTTATTGGCTAGTGACTTAGCCTGTCAAACGCCCTTCGGAAATCAACACAAAATATGGTCTATGTTTTTCTATTTTCTAGTGCCTTATAAATAACATTATCGATGTTGAACTTTTTTGGATAATTCTTTTATATGACATATATCATTTGCTTTTCCGGTTCCTTACGTTTTGACATCATCATTTTCATTAATGTAGCAACGATAATTTTGTGAAGCAATTCGACTAAAGTGATTAGTAAAAGATTATATATATATCTAATGTATTTTCCAGGTTTAGGCAAAATAGTTAAAATTCTTTCTTTTATTATTGACGCCATTTTTTCATTTCTTTTTATTCTCTCAGCTATCAACTATGCCAATTTTGCACTCTTTACTAAAAAATTTCCTTTCAATATAACCAAACAGTGTTTTTCTGCTACGTGGTTATTATTATTTTTTTTTTTTGGGGGGGGGGGGCAATGTCGAAAATTGCTGACCTTTTCTTTAATTAAAGAAGGCTAGGAAATTGTTCGTTTTTTCAAAAGAAATCTTCTTTGATGGGTGTTGTTCAATTCTCTTTGAGCTTTTCGGAGGAGGGGGAAAACGCGTACCTCATCCGACTCATGCTTCAACAAACTATTTTTGATACTTTTATCTTAAAAACCGGCAATGACTGGTGGATTAGTAACATTAGACTGATTATTTTTAAAACTGAAAGCAAATTGAATATCATTTGTTTGAATTTGAAATTTGTCAAAAATAAGTTTTTTAATCTCCGAATCTATAGAAATATCATATGTATTATTATCCCTCTCATTCATTTCTTTCATGACCAAATCTTTAGATCCTTGAGATTAGCAGGGTATTTAATCATGTCATTTTCAATTTTATTTTTTCTCAGTAAAAGATGAGATAGACGATTCTAAAGTGGAACATTTTAATTTTAGCTCGTAGCTGAGGTATTTCCCACATAACTAGATAAATAGAATCAAACACTTTACCAAAATCAGTTGCAAAGATAGTACCGAACAAGTATTCAAACCCAATGATTCCATCAAACATTGAATTTCGCCTGGTATATCTGAAATCTTCTTGTTTTTGAAAAGGCCTTTCTGAGGGGATCCGATCCTTTCGTTGAGAATCAGTTCTTTTTGCCTGGCAATAATGCCCTAAAGGACCCTATGTGATTCGTTTAACCCTGTTATGGGTCTCTAATCATTGATATCCAAACCATCCCCTTTCTTTAGTATTAATACAGCTCGACTTTTAGAAAATGACTTTGTCATTTCACCTAAGTTTTCCTATAGATTTGCCCGTAAGAGGGTAGTTATTTCTACTCCAAAAGATTTAAAGAATACACCTTCCACTCCATCGGGACCTGAGGCTTTATTACACATGATTTTTTTTAATATATTCACTTAATATTAGTGGATGTGAAAGCTGGAGTAAATATTCTCTTTTTTCGGACCCCATATACCAACTACGGATTGGAAAGACTCGTAAAATGCACTAAGATTGGTTAAAGTCTCACATAAAATCTTTTCATTACATATAAGTTTGCTGATTTTTTCTTTCCTCTTCAAGTTTTTTATACGCTGGGCGTGGCTATTTTCTTTTAACACCTTTTTCTTCCTAAGATTTTCAGAAACTTCTGATACTCAATAAGTATTAAATAAGTTTGATGTGTAGCTTCTTCTTGGCGTAAACATTGGAATAAAAATAGTTTACTAATTTACATTATGAGGTCCTTTGAAACTCTTTTTCTTCAAGAATCCATTTTGGCATTTTGAAACTTCGAGTTCCCAAAAGGCTGAAGAATTCGATTTCAATTATTGTATTAACCGAACAAGGTTCCGGACGATACTTTGCAGTCTTAATTCATGACAAAATGATAGAGAGACGAGAGCATGATCAATTCTTGAGCAATAAAACCCCTTTTTCCACGAAACTGTTCCCTCTGAAGATGTGGCATCATAATATCTACTAAGTTAACTTGCCAGATAAGTTTATTTGTAATAGCATTATTAGGTAGTATCCATCCTCTTTGTCAAGATCCATAATCAAATAGCCAGCAATTAGTAAAGGAATGTCATCATTTATTTGACATTCCAAAATTGACTTATAAAAAGTTAATAATTTCTCGTTAGGGCCTTAGAATTTATTACTGAGTAATCAGCATTAGAAACAAAAATTTTATGCAAATCACTAGACTCAGAAACTTCCTTTACGACTGAAGATTCATTCAATCTTTTTGACACTAATGTTAAAACACCTCTTTCCTTATTTGAACTTGTAACATAACTTCTAAAATCCTGGGGATACCCATAGGGCAGAACAAGTTACAAGTTGTTGCAAAAACGGTTTTTACATCCTGTAGACATATCACATCAGGCTTCATTGCTATTAAAGGCTTCATGAGGGTGTGACGATACTTATGCTCCTTGCCTCCTCTAACATTTTAAGAAATCAACTTACTAATGCTCATATATTTCTAAATATCATTCGTTATAGTGTTGGTAAAAAAGTTATTGATTTTCAAATGAAATGCATTTCTAAACATGTATTTTAAATCTTGATAAGTTTTTAATTTTGAAGTAATATTAATAACGTTTTTGGAGCCTTTGTGGTGTTTTTTCCTTTCCGGAGAATTATCCGATGCAGAATGGCCTCTCTTTCCTGCAGATTGGGGATTGTTCGACTAGATCATATATTTTTTAATCCCAAGAATTTGCTGATCAATTTAATTTTATTGTTGTTCAAAAAATAATTGGCTTATTGCTTCCAATTGTTTGCTTTTTTTGTCTTTTTTCTAGGGTTTTTTTTTTAAAAAAGGATGCAACGTGCAATAAAAATTACAATGTATTTCACTTGATCTCCTTCATAGGTTTTTTTGTTACATAATTAATTTTACGAGATATTAAATATAAAAAAATTGACACAAGTTGTTTTTTTCTGGATTTGTTATTCCACATTTATGTAAAACTTTCCACAAGCATCCGGAAATTGCCTTGTAGAAAAATGAAAAGTAAGCATAGATCTTTAAAAAATGTTCCTTAACGTAATATTGTATAGTAATAGGTAATACTTTATCAACTACTTAATCCGCTTATAATGACATGATTGGGAGAGAGTAACAATTTCAAAATAAACGTTTCATAATTTGTCATTTAATGAATTATGAAATAATAATGTCGACATTATTAGCATTTTACAATCACATTTTTTTATTCTTACGGTTTTTTTTAAACTAGGAAAGTCTATTTGTTCTATTTAACTAGTAAGAAGGAGTGATTAAATGAAAAAGGGAATTGAAATAAACCAAAGTGTAGTTATTGTCTTATGGGAATGAAACAATTTTGTTTTTTTAATTACTACTCTGATTATATAAACTAAAGTGATCAATAAAAAATATATTTTTATTCCTTAAGACATTTATTACGCAATTTTCATTCAATATTTTATTTTACTCTAAAAAGTAGGCCTTTACTCTTTATTCTACTTATAAAAATTGCTATATATTCACATACTATGACGCCAGGTTGGATAATACTTTAATATTTAAACATTGATTAATGAGATTCAGAAGGATCCAACATTGAATTTGGGTTTAAAATTTGAATTTAAAATTGCAAAAATGGATTTAAAAGATTATTTTCTTCGTTATATACCTATTCAAAGGAAATATTCTCTAATGTATTTTTCAATAACATGTAACATTCCTTTTAGAAATACATTTTAAACATGAAAATGAAATTAGCTAATTTTTGTAATATTTTGCCTACAGAACAAACATATTTATTCAACATGATTTCCATTATTCTTAAAAATATTAACTATGAAGCCAATTAAGTAAAAACGAAATTAGTGGTAGTTGTATAACGTGAAGTTTATATATATATAAATTATAAAAGATACTTTACACCGAAAGTGTAAAAAATATGACTGGTCGGCGTATAAATAAGAAGAAACTGAAAATTAATGAGGTAACCCTAACAAATTGAAGAATTTTTGATAGGAGAATAGCTTAGTTGCTATAATTTTTATTAAATTAGCTCCCAGAGGATATCAGACAGCGGATAGGAAATATGTGAACACAAATCCCATTCCTTATCTATTAAAGGAATTATAGGAGGTACTCCAATGTTAATCCTCAATTTTACTTGGAGTCTAACTACTTTTTAAACTTGAACTTTACAACAAATCATCTCCGGTACTCTCCATAGTTTGTGAGCTTATTCACTTAATACTTTGATGTTCCTTCCTCAAGAATTAAATATTAATGATAACAGCTTTGGAAAATTCAAAAAAACCCTGCTGTTTTTTTTTGCAACAATAAAAAGTTTTGCCCCTGTCCCAGGTCCTATTTCTTATAATTCTATGTAAACCACATGTATATGAGCATATACTCACGACTTGTAAGTGTATCAATCGATGAAACCCAAAAAAATTAAACTAATATCGGCTAAATAAATATCATTTGTTTAAATAATGAGGATAAATAAAATAGATTAATTCCTTACATTTGGGCTATTTTTTAAGTGCATTGGGGTATTTTATATACCGGGAGGTTTGTTTCATATTGTGCAGTCCTGTCAATCTAAAAAAAACAACAGATAAATATTTGTTCTCCACTTTATTTTAAAACTTCAACAAAGTAAATTAACAGAATAAAATATTATCAAAATAAATAGTAATCAATATTTATATACATTTTCTTCCCTGAATTTTTGCATTCGGTTAGTATTGGTAGTTTTAAACGTACTAAAATCTGTCCACATTAGTAAATAGAGCAAATTTGAAGTTGACAAGATCTTTATCAAGTCATTATCACCAACACTGCTACTACGTCCAACTTTTTGGAAAAACAGAAGTGATGACTTCTGTGATTGAAAAAAAATATTTTTCTGTTAAGTAAAAAAAAAATAATAATTTTTTTTTTTCAACTTATGAAAGTATATTCAGTGCATAATAAATGAGTATTCCTTCTGTTTCAATATTTTTAATATTATCTAGTAGAAATGAAAATTTTCTTTCATGACAGAGAAATGAATGCATACAGCTGGATCGTCAAGAGCTTGCTGCCAATTTTCAAAGGTGAGGGCATCTTTTTCAATTCAAATACAATTTTCTTTATCTCTTCAAAATAGGTTTTGTATTACATAGCAGCCTTAAACCCTAATGGATTCAACTTAAATTATTAAAAGGGGATTATTCTCAATAATTTTTGAGTCAAATGTCCCCTTCTTATCATTAATTGTTATTAGAATCTGGCTTCTTCACATATCCGATTATGCCTGGTTGCATTTATATAAGCCTGACTACATATATACATAGTTTTCCCTCTAAAAATATAGATAGGTTTTTATATTGTTTTCCCTCTTAATGGAAGTGAATTTTCTTTTCAAAAATCCACAGCAACACAAGATCCCTAAGACCTGGGATAAGGAGGGCACTCTGAAGTATGGACGGTCAAGAAGGCATTATAAGGGAAGTTATGAACGTGTTGTACGAGCTTAAGGTGATTTTATTGATTGAATGCCAAATTTATGGTAAAACTTGAGTAGGTTTGCCCAGCGTTGCACGGGACATTAAGAAATTAAAATAAATTAAAATTTCATCTGCTTAATATAAAACAAAACATCAAGACCCTACAATTTTAAAAATTATTCTTATGCAGGTTTTATGAATGTTTGTGTAATAATAGAAAGGTACTATTTAAACACTCTTCTTTTACACGATGAGGAAATATTCCGTTTAAAAAATTATATCTTTGGAATGAATTTTCTTTTTATTACATACTAATTTTCCATCTGAAAAATATGACAATAAACTTATTAATAAAAATTTTTTTTATTATAATTTTGAAAGCAGTTGGATGAAATTGAAAAAGTAAATAAGATACTTCAGAATTATAAGTTCATTTATGAAGTTAAATAAAAATTTTTAACAGTTTATATATCTCTTAACTTTTTTATATAGTTATTTCCATTTCATTTAGTTTTTTATATTCAATTTCATTCTATAATATGTAAATTGTAATTATATCCCAAAATTAAGAGAAGTATCAAAATAGACATACTAAGCATTTGAAGGAGTAATAAACAACATTACCTAATTGCTCTTTGTTTTCATTAATTGAAAAAAATAAGCTTCTGAGGTTTTGTTGACTTTCAAAATTTCCACTCATTCTTCTATCTAATAATCTATAATACAAATTATCGACCTTTGTACTTAATTTCTAGTTCAGTTACTTTTAAGATTACTCAAGATATACTAAACCTGAGTGGAGCGTATCAATTAGTAATTAGTCGTCTTTTATTATTTCTTTTACTCCAACTTCAAAAATGTCAGGTGGGGCTAATTGCACTTCAAGACAAAAAGTCAGAACTTGGACTTGCTCGACCAGACTAAAATTTCCCTTAATTGCCCCGCTACGCAGGGAACATTGACATCTCCCTTTGGCTTTCGCATATTGGTGTCAGCAGTTTCATTTTTCCCAATATAATACGTGTAATTAATTACAAGTGGTGTAACG
Source organism: Lepeophtheirus salmonis (assembly GCF_016086655.4). Lineage (NCBI taxonomy): Eukaryota > Metazoa > Arthropoda > Copepoda > Siphonostomatoida > Caligidae > Lepeophtheirus > Lepeophtheirus salmonis. The sequence continues at coordinate 4,605,148 of NC_052136.2, forward strand.
ATGCATATAAATCAGTATTGTAATATGCATGAATCAGCCTTTTTGAAGTATCAGAATCGTCCCAATAATGCGGATTCCGACGATACCTGTGTATAAATTATTATATTCATTATAAAGGAGAAGAAAATCTAAACATATTATTTAAAACGTTCAACCAAAAAAAAGAAAGTAAGAACCAAAGTATAAAATACTTATGTTTAAGACTAGGGACTCTGTAGGGGAGCCGGATATTAAACATTTTTATTTAATTTTAAATATTATAAGTGTATTATCAATAGACCTATATAACAGAATTCAGGTACATCCATTGAAAATGTAAGTTTATTTACTAGTGTAGTCTACCAGAAATAAATTGATTCCTGAATACGAAGATGAACTAACTTTTTAAATAATTTTAATTTTAAAATTATTTAAAACTAATTTTTTTCATAATTATGATTTATATATTTATGCCTTTTCCTGTCAACTTCTAATTCATAAAAGTTAAACATTAAAAAAAGTAAATGATTTTGTTATCTTTTAATGTAATTCCTTTATTTACAAAATTTATTAGGAAACGTTATCGTAATCGTTTATAAACGTGGTATCAGAATCATTTGAAATTGTGGTATAGGTACATCTCTAGGAATCGTTTATTAATATGAACCAATTTGGTCTATTATATCATCTTTACGTATAAATAACGAGTAATTAAACTATCTAGATTAGTGTACATGGGAAAGAGAAACTCCCAAAGATATCATTGTGTTAGCAAAGTAAATGTAAATGGTATTTAGTTGGTAGTTAATATATAAACAATTATATAATAGATTCAAAACTATTCGTTATCAATATTCATATATCTATATAAAAAATAAAATTTCAACGATGAAACAAATTTATTTTTTGAAAACATACAATATTAGTATGTGGTTCAACTCTTAATGGCTGAAATGGTTTTATCCTTTAGTTATTATTATACATTATTATACGCAGTTCGGTACGGTATACTAGTAAAATGTTATTTTTTTTTATATAGAATTAATTTAGTTTATCAAGTTTTTTCAAATTTTTTTTTCTTTTTGCCCTTTAAGAATCAATGGCAAGATGTTTTTGAAAAGCTGGAAATATTAACAATTATCTTGTAGGGTTATTTTCACCTCTCTTTTTCCCAAAAAATCTTTACAAAGGAGTTGACATGTTTGATATACCTCCACTGGTATGAACGATTAAACGATTTGTGTAGAACAATACTTATAGATAGTTATACTTTTGTTCATTCCCCCCCCCCTTTTTGGAATTTTTGTAGAACATACAGATTACTTTGAAGCAAATAAGAAAAAAGAAATGAATGATTCTTTAATAGTGGTTGCTTTAATATTAAAAACGCAATTGATATTTATGATAAAACTATGTTTTCGGTTTTGTAAAAATTAATAAGCAACTCAATTGCTTCAGTTTATTTATATTTCTATGTTATTTATAATATATAAACCAAATGCAGAATGATATAAAAACTAATTAAATTTTTTTATTATCAAAATACATATTATCTGATTTTATATGTATATACGTACCGCAATGGGTGTAAAAATGTATTGAGCAGTAACGGTCGTACTGATTCGAACCAAAGTACAATCCTGAACCGAACAGAACTTTGGTACAACACGGGACCGTACCAGTCATAATATTTACATGTATTTTTCCACAAAAATAATTTTTTGTGATTAAAAGAGAAATTTAGTTCAAAAATTGAAATTTTTTATGAGCCATTTTTGTATCGATAACAAAGTGGTATTCCTTACCAGTTCCAATATCCAGTTCAATAAAATACCGTCAAAAATTGGTCAACACCCAAATATCCATTATTTGACCGATATACCAAATAACACTATTTTGAAGCATAATCAATTTAAGATAATAATTTATACTTCAAAATAATCCCTTTTAGTTGAACAACGAAAATAAAAAATAGGGGGTCATTTTATATTTGATGACATAAGGTCAAATTTTTAAGTATGCGAGGATAAAATTGAACAATTTGCCTGTACAAGTAATTACATATTTACCAGTTGTAACACGTTCAAGCAAATTGTACAGTTGTATTCTTGGACACCTAAAATTGTGTACATTTTCATAACTCAAGTGATTCTTGATATTTGCCAGCAGAAATGTTGTTTCTCAGACTTATGTTTTTGTTAACTGATATTAGACGTAGTTTTGTGACTCTATGAGATTTTGAACTTAAACTTTGTAAACTATGTCAAATCGAAAATAGAAGTATTTTACCGAAATATTATTGACAATGCCACATTCTAGAGACTTTTCAGAAATTAGGAATGTTTTTAAGAACCTATTTGAAGTTTCATTATTAAAGACCGATACAATTTTATTTAATAAGTCAATTAGTAGAGTAATTTGATAGTATAACATATAGCGAGATATGTTAACAACATACAAGGTGATAAATATAATTTCTTTACACAGAGCAGATAAGTCCTTTGTGTTTTTTTTCTCATCAGTTTTTTCTATAAATTTTAAGACTGACATAGTAATAGAAATAAATTAATTTCATTTTTAGAAGTATTTAAATTTTTGATTAGACGAAATTTCATTTACTATCTATGTGTATTTATGCCTCAACACTTTACTTCATAACACAAGGGAACAATTAAAAACTCATAACTTTTACCAATGAATAGAATCCAAGGATCCAATTTATCTTTTGAGTTGATAATTGAAAACAGATTTCAGTTTTTATCTTACATCCCAGGTTTACAAAGTATGAGATTATCAGAGATATTATCATATAAATACATAAAAAAACAGCTAATACGTCTATCGGCGAAACTTTTAATCACGGTATATATGTTTAACTTTTAAAACAGAAAATTTTCATGGTGACCCTAACAATTTGAAGAATATTTACTGTACAAACAGCTATTTTATAGTGATATTTTATTTGCTGTAAGCAGCTATAAGATGCTGAAGAAAGGAATAAGCACAAATTGTACTTACAAGGGTTTTAAGCTATGAAATTAGCTTTAAATGATTTTAAAAGACATAATCATTTTTATGACACTTTCACTTCAAAAATAAATTGAAGCCAAGGCTTAAAGTGTACTGCTACAATAAATCAACATATATATAATATTGTTATTTTATATTTAACCCAAGAAAGTTGAAACTTATTTTACTAAATTACTTGGAGATACTTCAAATTAAAAATAACAAATTTTTACACAACAAATCTATTTGCTAATAGTCAAACGATTTAAATCTATTGATGGTAACAACTTAGTGTGTTATCTTCATTTGAAAGTAAATTTACCAGTACCCTACAATTAAGTAATCGAACTGACTGTAAGCTCTTGTTGTCACCTGTTTTCGTTGTCTTAGATACTTCCCCCATATTTGAGTTGCTGAAATCACATAGACAAAAATATACATTTCACATTTTAGAGAAAAAATATTAATGTTATATGGCCTAGGACACTCTAATAAATAATTCATAGTTTTTTGATAAAAAATGTATACCTCCTTTTGGAATATGTCAAGAAATTAATGTTAGCATTGAAAGAAAAACTTAAAAGCTCGGAAAAAGGCACTCATAAAAAGTTCTTTGTTTGAAAAAAATAAAATTTCCAAACTTCTTATACTAATTGAAAGAATGATGATGGAATTAATTGCATTGCACAATCTTCACCAATATAAAGAACGTACTTTTTAATATATATGTTTTACTTAGAATGAGGTGTTGCCATGGTGAAGGACAAGGCTGGTGAGGAATTCCAGAACAAACCTAAGGAGGAAGACGGTACTTTCAAGAGCACCTAAAATCAACCTTCTAAATCACTGACCAAACACGTCAGTCTACAAGAAAATGTATTAAATTCTGCAAGGAGAGAATACATTTGGGCATTTTCAAATGGAAGAAGTTTTTATTTTCTGATGTTCCCTAATCCAAATTTTCCACCACTCTAATCTGCAAACTGATCGAGTGTGGGCTTGTAGTAAGGAAGATGTTAAGTCCATTGAAATTACGAAGGGGTCCCTGAAAATTGAATTATGGGGACTTAATAACTTTATAGCTCTGTGTGAGCTACATATTATGCAATGAAGGAAAACTATAAGAGTCAAATATTATGTGCAGAACATCGTATAAAAGTCTCTTCTGCCAGCAATACAAAGGAATCGAGAAAATTGATCAATTTTAACGAGAAAATTTTTGTTAGACATGTCTAAGGCATTTTTTCAGTTGGACAGGGCTCATGCTTATCACTCTCAATTGGCAATGATATGTTTCAAATGAATTTGGATTCATTTTAGGTCAAAAGTACATGCCCTAGCAACAGCCCAGATTTGTATCCAATTCAAAATTTATGAATCATTGCCCGAAATGAACTCAAATCTTTGAATCCTGCAACAAGGGAAAAATAATTTGATTGAAATTGTAAAAGGTAAAATAAAGTCGACATATTTTAGATAATTTAATTTAATGTACAGGATCCAAGGAAAATCCTGTTAAATTAATTTATTATAAAATGATTATATGTAATGTTACAAGATATTCAGTTTAAACTTATGTTGCATCGAAACTTGGTATAAATAAACAGTTTTGAATAAAATAATAGTTTTGTTAACCACAATCGAAGCCTAAATGAGGCTATAATTCAGGTTTATGTTAAGAACAAATCTCGAGCAGCCATCAAGAGGAACTTAAAAACCCTAGAGATTAACCTCATGTTCAGAAAAAGAATTATTGAGAGGTATGCCGAGACTTAATCTATCCAGGACATATAAAGATCTAGTATACCAAGGTCAAAAAGAACGCCTGGAGGTGTCCAAGCAAGGATTGTAAGAAATCCTTGGAGGAACCTCACCAAGATGGATAAAGATTTCAACATTAGTACAAACAATGAGATACCTTATCTGAGATGACCTTGAGAGATATCCCTAGAATTTGAAGAGGCAACAAAACCTGTCATGTAAGCTCAAAGCTAAAATATTTGAGAGAAGCAACTTTATTCTTCCGAAGCTGAGGACTGCACAACTCCCTACATAGTGTTCAGTGATGACAAGATTTTCATGGTAAAACCGGCTTTTAAGCCCAAAATGATTGTATATTGGCCAAAAAAGGTGAGCTGGTTGACTATGGAGTAAAGAGAGTGCTGAGTCACAGTCAGTGATAGTTTGAGCGGCTTTAAGATAGACAAGAAAGTACCCTTTGTGTTTGTGCCTGCCGGGGTGTAAATCAGCACTATCCTGGAGTAAGGTCTTGATTGCTAAGCCAAACAGGACTTCCAAAATGAGCCAGGTTACAAGATGGTACAACTTCCCACACATCCACTGAGAAACAACGGTGGTATGAGGCCATTTTGAATGGTGTCTGGGACAAGGTAGTTGGGTCCCCCTCCAGCCCCGACCTAAATGTCATGGATTACTTAATGTTGTCTATTCTTGAGAGAAGAATCTATTTGACCCCCAGAAAGAGTTTGGGAGACCTAAATATCAAACTGGTGGCTGCCTGGAACTCCATCCCTGTCGATATGGTGAGTGTAGCATACAAGTCATTTCCAGAGAGACTTGGGGCTGTAGTCAAGGCTAAGGTTTACCATTTCAGATGAAATTGGTTCACATATTTTTAGGAATTTGTGTAAATCTATGTCTATAATTATATGCAAATTATGTAATTAGATATATCATTAGTACTTTCATAAATATTTAGCAGAACTTTCCATGCCAGAGTTAATACAATGGTCTATAAAGCTCCAGGATTGGTTACATAAAAAAATAAATAAATATGTTATTTACTATTTTTTTAATTTATCATCAATTTCTTGACCTAATGTACAAGTACAGTTAACAAGCAACAGGGCGTTAATCAATTAAATAAATAAAAAATAGAAAGAGAAACATCCTTGCTGTAACTATACCAAAGCCTTTATCTTAGGAAAGGCGCTCCCAATGAAAGGAGGGGCAGAGTCCGTGACTCTGATATTTCCTAGCATAGGATGATATTTTATTCATTTGTTCTTAAAATTATTTTTTTATAATGATTCGTTACATACCTTGGTAAAAACTGGTACCTGCTAACATGAAATTAAACAACCAGAATACTTTTATTAAATTTTACTTGTCAATGAGTAATTAGTCGATGAGTTCCCGTTTTCACGAGTATTATTTAAGTATTTTTTACTTTGTTTTTCCAGGTACGAGTATTATCCGGACTGGCCCGGGTAAATGTTATTATTCTTTTAAATTCTAAGCTTTGTAACTTAAGTTTTATGTTTTAATTTAGCTTCATTCTAGATTTATATTTTTAGTTGGTTATATATTGTTTAAATGTGTTAAATAAAATATATATTATTTAAGAAAACATAAAACACTTCAATATTAATCTTGGCTTGTATTAGAGAATATTTTGCATTCTCTTAATCTTATGTTTATTCTATGAGGGAATTAAATGAACAAAATGGGAGAACGAAATCCTTATCTCAATTATCTTTCATATTTTAATTGTAATTTAAAAAAAATAAAGTATAGGGTAAGTTACGTATCTTCAAACAAATACAAGAGGTCTCTACACTTATGTACTTTATATAATGAAAATCGTTTATTATATTTGAGATTTTTGTAGATATACAAATTGAACAATATGTTCGTAAGAAGTTTTTATCCGAATGTTTTTATTAAAACATCGAATAAAGAGGTTATTAAAGATTTATAACTCAATCAAAAAATCTCTAAAATTCATCAGTTTGTATATGTTTCAAATTATAATGCTGTTCTATGCTGTTTTGAATTTTTATCTTTTTTGTGGATAAAAATCAAAATACAACGTGCCTACTCTTGTATGCAGGGGAATCCCTGATTATTAGAAAATCCTTCAAATTAAGGATCTCATATTATTGTATGAAAACGAATAAAGGGGGAACAGAACAACGGTACATGAATTAGAAAAAGAAAAAAAAGAATCCTCCCTGATTCTTTGTCGTATTAATATAATTGATCCCATCTGTGTTTCCCATTCCGTCTGAAGGAGTATAATGGACCCAGTTCTGCAATATGATACCGGGTATTCCATGGATACCTCCAGTATCCGATTCACTGTTAAATTTATACTCGGATTTTAACTCTAGTCAAGTATTGTTTGGAGTCTCTCCGAGTCCAAGTCGCTTTACTTCAACTCATGGAACCTTGGGAAATTATCTACTTTTCAAAGATTTGTTATAATTTGTAGGTCATGTTTGCTCCTATTGTCGACTCTAGAAAGTTAAATCCTCATTTCCAATACAATTCTTGCTATATATTTCTTTGAGATTTTTCCATTTGAAACTTATATTATAATATGTTGGACCAATTATGATGAATAATCGTCTCCAACTCTAAATTATTCATCTACTTCTACAATCAAGAGTAATCATTTGTAGTCAGATAGATGAGGTTGATGTTCTAGCCTTCTTTGGCTTCACTTATAAAAAATAATTATAATGAATACACCGCTGTCTCCTTTAGGCATCTTTGCACCGTTCTTCAAAATTCAATTTATCATCTTTGTTGAGAAAAAACACTAAATATTAATAAAACCATATATATTTTCAACATGTCAAAATCAAAAGTCTGATGACACATTTTGTACGTATGTTTTGTGATAACATTATCCTCCATGTCTCAAAAAATGCTGAATCTTAAATATACAATCAAGAAATTTTTGATTATATATCCATATTTATATGGATATTCGACACCTCCATGTCTCAAAAAATGCTGAATCTTAAATATACAATCAAGAAATACTATAAGGCATTGTTTGGAGTTATTAGGCATGAAAGAACGTACAAACATTGAATATAGATTTCATCTATATTAAGATGAATGATAACTCCCTAGTCCTGAAGAAATTTTTAGTGTTGTTACACTACAACACCATAAGCATAACTACGCGTAATTACTCAATATCTAAAAATTATCTCCTATAATGTCAAAATTAATTACAACAGCTAAGGAAAAATAATCAAATACAAGGGTTTTAGCTATGAAAAATGTTGCTGGAGGTCCAAGTGATCCTATAGTTGACGATTTTTTGCCTAAATCTTTGCTGATGGACAAATCATTGTGAATGTGGTGATTGGAATTGATTTTGAAACTAGCTTGCAAAAGCCACATCAAGCTCATGAATCATATCTCTTATCTGATGCTGCAGGTATTAAAAACTACTTATTCACAAAAAATAAAGAATGCCAGATTTTTTGTATGAGGCTGCAATGGCTACTCAAGAAAATACAAACTAAAATAATAATAATAGCATGCAAAAATCAAATAAACTACTGTATGATCAGGAAACTTATTAATAATAGAATCATAAGCTGCTAATTGATTTTTGGATATTCTTTCTAAAATGAAGGCTGAATTTACTTCATTTAAATCCATTCTTTCGCAATAGGAGTTAAAAACCTCTCCAGTTACTCCAACAAAAGTTAATTTATTCTCTGAAACTAATAAAAAGACTGTTTAGAACAATTGCACTTCACACAATTGCTGTAACATTTTCCTGCTTGGAACATCTCATTTCGAATAGAAGTACAGTAAATCGTTTTTTTGAGGAGCCCAAATGTATGCTCTATTAAAATTAGCTATCTTGAGAGCTTTGTTTAAAACAATTGCCTATTTGCAACATCTTCAATTTTATCAATTTATGTTTGTCCAACAACTGCTACAAGAGTTTGACAGCATAGAAAGCCTTCATCACCCATCAAGGAAAGGGGATCTTCTTTCGAAAATCTCTATTGTAAAATATTCTTCTGTTTACTTTAATTTAATATCTTCGAGTCATGAGCACTACCTGCTAGCTTACATGAGAAATATCGTGATCGTTATTTCTGTGATCACAAATGATGACACAATGCATTGAATAATAATTCAAGCAGTTGAAGAACCGCTCAGGAATAGAGCCTAAAACTTTTATATGTTTCTTACGTGAGTTACTTTAGTTATATTTGTATATAAAGGAGTGGAATATTAAACAAACAAGCCTAAATTTAGTTTGGTCAAAGAGATTCAATTGAATTTAGCTGATCCTCGAGTAACAGATGACGTAATGATGCCTTCTTCAATGCAGCATTAAGTTCATGTGCGGAACAAATAAAGTTTCTGAAGGTTTGAGGTTTTTTTTTTAATTTGAATTATTTTTGATTATTGAGTAAAAACTTATAATTCAACCTTTGCGTTATATTTTCAACTAACAATGTAATTATTATTATTATTTTAAACTGAGCCCGGGACTTTAAAAAATGGAATTTTCATACTATACGCTTGTTGGTAAGAAGAAAAAAGGAGAGCATCTATATATAATGTATATCTACGTTAATTCATACGGAAGAATACTATTATATACCTTTTAACTTTAAACGCCTATATTTTAGTAATTTATGAGTATTTTTCAATATATTTTCTGTAGATGAGGATATACATCATTGTCTTAATGTTAAATATATTTTTGTAACAAAAAATGATCAATGTAGCGGAGAAGTCAATATTACATTACGAATAACTAGATATTAAGTATTAAACAAGAAATGATCAAGTGAAAAATATAAACCAAAAATAAGATCTTAATTTGTCACTATCTCAAATGTAATCACTGTAGACTTCATGAAATTATCTGGCTAACAGAACCGAGTATGATTCTTTGAATAAGTATCTTTTTCCCCGTTTAATTTTTAGTATTTTTTATTTATACATCAAGAAAAATGAGGATTCAATGAAATATTTTTCTTCTAATAGAAAATGAAGTAGATATAAATGAAGGAGAAAAAGACTCAGGTGATGTAGATGGAGGATCTCTTTGTTCCTCAGTAGGTCTTTCAGTCGATTATTCTACATTTTTAGGAAACTCCTTAGTTTTTATAAAAGTATGCGATGATTTACGAGGTTAGAAATTACAATCATAGATATTGATGAGAAAGAAGGATCTTTTCAATGAAAGATTCTTCTATTAAATGAGATGATATCCACTGATTGTAGAATAAAAAAGAGTGAGGTACATTGAACAGAACATGAAGAAAGGATCTCAAGTCGTGTGGGTGGATTTGTAATTTAAATGGACAAATATTGATGTCTAGGAACGTGAAAAATATATTTGGATGCAGATCCATTTATCGGAATGCTTCGTACGAAACATCTATATTTATGAAAAGGGATTAAATGTCTTCCACGTGGTTCCATCTTCACATCTCATCTTTCACCTTTCTTTTTCTGCTGAGTAATTCATACGAAGAAGGATCTAAAAGGCTCTGATAAATGTAGTATATATTTTTATAAATCGTATGAAGACAAATTCTTATAGATGTTGCTATCTGTTGCCGTTGCCTATATTTAACTATACATTTATTATTCCTTAATAAAATTATTTTTTGGGTCACCCTCCTTCAAGTTCTTCTAAGTTACTGTAATACAAAGAACACTATTTTAGTTGATAATACGTCACTAATTATCTAAGAGTAATTCATGAATGGATATATTCATATTCTCTTGAAAGATATTGATCCAAAACAATATGAACTCTTCTATTATATTTGCAAGTCAGTCCTTGGTCGGCAAAGAGACAGATTTCGAGGGTTGAACTTCTTTCATATTACCATCTAAATATGGATCTGAGCCAGTCAGAACTCATCTAGGAACTCTTTTTCATTTAACAGGAAAACTGAGGTAAGGAGACGAATAAGTGAATTCCTCTTTTCAAAAGGACATTCCTCATAAATATATCTTGGATAAATTCCAAAATATTTAGTCGTTTGGTAGAATAATTAATTGAATCACTACCAATAATCTGATGAAATCAAAGAGGTTTTATTAGCCCCGTAGGAATGACAAGTCTAGGAGCAAAGATCAGTTGATATTCTCCTAAGGGATAAAATGATGAGTGTAAGTGAAGCACTGCTGGAAACTTGACGCTATCCTTTGGCTAAGATTATAATTCTAAAAAGAGGAACAAACAGTTAATAAAGGATTAAATCTCATTCCATTTCTTCCATAGACGGAATCAGTCAGAAGCATAGGTATGACTCCCTTAACACCGCATTCTCCTTCCAGTAAAGGAGCATTTGCACAGTGAACGATTCTTCCATTAAAAGGAATGAGATTTACTGAGTGAGTTCTAAAGAGGTGATATCCCTTGAACATGAAGTTGAAGAAAGGATCTAAAGGGGTGTTGATTGTATATCCTAATGAGATAATGTGATTTCCTGGGAAACGGGAAGGATGGGTCGATGCGAATCTATATATCCGAATGCATTGTACGAAAGATCCATCAAAATCACTTTGAAGAAAAGTTCTTTAAAATAATTAAATATAAATTTAAATATATTAATATATATTTAGCTAAAAAAAAATCAAAAAAAAAATATTTCTATTGAGTTTCTGAAATTATATATAAATAGAGATAAAAAGTTTAAAACTACTGTAATGAATTAAATAAGGTCAAATTTATGTCAGCTTAAAGCGCAAAGTTAATCTTTTTCTGTAGTCAAAAATAAAATATTTAGTCAATTGGATGAGGCTTAAAATCAACTACAATGAGTAGAAAATCATCCCAACTTTAAAAACTTTAACCAATTCAATGAGCTATAATGTGTTAAAGATAATGATGTGATAAATAGCTACATATTTCTGGTGAGTGGTTATCACTCCATGTATGTTAGTTGGCAAGCTGTATTATATACATATATATATATATATTTTTTTTTAAAGTTCACATTATATTCTGTTAGATTTCCTAGAGGACACATTTATTAAGTAAATAATTTTTGATAAGCAAATGAGTTTAAATAATGCCTAAATTATATTCTAGGCAGTAAAATAATGCATAAAATAAATTTTTTAACCATAATAAGTATTTTTAAACAATTGTTGGGGTAATTTGCTCAAACAGTTTTAATAAAAGCTGTTTCGGACTGAAAATAAATAGCAAATTATTTATTCGACCCTATATTTAAGACTTGAGAAAATATACTCTGCCAAAATATTTATTAGAGTTACAATATTGTTTTAAAATATTCTTTCATGAATTTTTTTAACGCACTTATAGAATGGCTCCTCCGTACAACTTTAGTAATATTAAGAATTTTATTATTTTTTCTAGTTCACAATTTGAGCAGTATTTTATTTCCCAATTCAGCGATAAATATTCTTGAATTATTGCAAAGAGAACATTTCGGTATAAAGTAGTCACTGTACTCATGAATGATGAAGAGTAACACTGGAAGTTTTTTTGGGGAGTTATAAGCTTATGTCCTATTTGGAATCAGAGTAGAATTAAGAATCTACATCTGAGTAATCCCTGCGTACATACTCTTTTTTTTTTATTCGTGTGTATTTACTTTCTATCACAGTTATTTTCAGCTGATCAACTTAATTTTCTGTTTCAGTCTTATGTATAGATTAGCAGGGCATATATTATACAACTCTATTTTTAATGAACGAACTTATTGGAGGCGTGGGGTCTTCATTAGATGTGGTTTATTGTCTCATGGAATTCTGAATAAATAAAAAATCATTTTTTAAACTGAAAAGAGTAAAAATACTTTTTTATTTCTTATCCTCTCTTGTCGTTCCAAGCTTTTATCTTTTGATATTTCTTTGTCCCTTCAATTATTAAAAATTACCTTAATTAAAAGTCAGCATATATTGTAGTTGTTGATCTCTCTGTTTTTGTCTAGCTGATAAATAATTATGGAGATTGGTAGGGTTGCAACTTCCTTCGTTGGTACTAATACGATAACGATTATAGCAACTATATGACGTCATACAAAATTGACGTAGGTCTTTCTCCTGAAAATATGTGACCGTGCAAATCCTTTGTCTGTTATAATTGTTGTAATTATAAATCTACTTAATTCGAAAAATAAAATGTGAGATAAAAAAATCAAAGCTTATTTGGGTTGTTTTTCCTAGAAATGCGATAATATCAGATCATTTTTCATTACTTATTATGCTAAAAGTTATGTTAGATAACTATTTCAATTATACCTCTTCAAACTCGGTAATTAAGTTTAATTATTTAAAAAATATCCCACTAAATAACAATAAAACTCCGGATGCTGGTACTCCTAAATTTAATAAAAGGTGCTTCTTTAAATGAAAAGAATAATCATTTAATATCTGAGTGAAGTAAAACTTTAAAAGCTCCATTTCCACCAAAACTCAAATCCATTTTTCAATTTTGGGAATTGGTGTCTTTTCATCATGTAATAAATTCATGTCTTTTCATTATGTTGTGAATTAATTTAATACTTAATTCTTTAGATTAATAGAATTGACCTACTACTATATCTTCTAGGGTCGAAATAATATATATTGTAATTGCATGTTAGCCACACTGCCAGGATTAATATATAGTAATAATCATTATATTTTATCCATTATAGTGTTTTCAATACTAACGAAATTGGCATAAACCAAAGTGTTTTGTGCCAATATTTGAAGATGTATTTATTGAATTTACGAAAAATATAATTTAAATGTGTGATTTTTCAAAATATGTTTTATTATTTATAAATAGCAATTCTCGACCTTGAAAAAATACTTTTAACACTTTCAGTTCAATATATTCTTTCCTTAGTTCTTATATTACATGTAAATTGATAGTTGGAAGTAAAATTTTGTAACATTAGATGAATAGCTTATTAAATTAACTAGCAGGTCCCTAATCAATTATGAATTTCACCTAAGGGAAAATACGGATGTTTTTTTATCAACATATCTTAAAAATGAATAATGAATATTGATTTTAATTTTTTTCTTGTTAAACAAATTTACTGCTTCTTGTACAATGTAATCAAAGCATAAAATACTTGAAAGGGAGTATTATATTGCTGAAGAATAGAGAACATTAGAAGTTTATGCTATTATTCTTTGAAATAAAAAAATAATTATGGTATATAGATTTAAACATACTTTCAGTTCAGATTATGCTATCTATTTTTTTTATACTTGCTTACATTCTTTATTATGTGAATTTTTATGTTTGGATGAAAATTATAATAATTATTTCAATCTTGATCAGTTAACTAATGAAACAGTTCGTCTCAATTTTATTTTTAAATAGTTATCCAGTTTGGATTCAACTTTTTATGTATAGGATTAAATTGACTTAAACTAAGATAAACAATATAATTACAGATATACATCTCAATAAAGATAATATCTTCGTGCATTAAAACTAGAGTAGATTTGTCTGGCGTTGCCCTGGACATTCAAAGATTAAAATTAAATCTGAACACTTCTGCTTCATATATATATAAACCCAAACTCTTAAAAATTATTTTTGCTGCATGTTGGTCTATATCTTTGTACATTTTTTTAAATAAGATTATAAGATTAAGATAAGAAAAAATATTCAAACACCAACTGCAGAACTGTCATTCAATGAAATTTCATGTTATTGTCTCATTCTCTCTTCTCTAAATCTTATGATATCCCCTAAAAAAAGTATGCAAAAGTAATTTACAACATGAAGCAAGAATAGTTCTTAGAACTTTAGTTCTTTAATTTTGGTTTTATATGTAGTAGTTGTTTGTTTTTCAAAAAAGTTCGTATTTAGAAAAATGTTCTTTTAAGGGCGCCATGACCTAAAAGACCAAAAAACTTTTACCAAACCATCTCTGGAGCCTTAAGAATCTTTATAAATTCAAAATCCATTCATTGGTTTAGCTGTGATTCCCCGACAAACACATAGAGAGACATTCCCATGTCATTTATAAATTTAAAAAAATATAAATTTAGAAGAAAAAATTAAATTTATTATTATAAGCAACTAAATTCAAGCTGTTATAATTTATTAAATTTTCACGTTGTTTGCATCAAAACGAAAATAGGGTTAAAATTGTCTCACTTATTTTATTCCAATGAATTTATTCTGTATAAATTTAACAAAGTTTTGCAATTACTTTAAATTATTATATGTGTGTGGCGAGTCAATCCATCAAGATAGACTCAGCGTGCTTATATAATGTATATATGATCTAAATTAAATAAAGAGTCCTTATTATAAACTTAGACAAAGAACATCTAAGCTTCATTGGTGACCCCAACGTGATTTGCTGTATATTTCTAATGATACATATGTTCAAGAAATATATCAAAAATAAAGTCCGTGGTGATATAGTTAGATTTGATTTATTATACATTGACAAAGATAAAAAAACTATATTTCTCGGTGAGATGTAATTAGTGTCATTTTTTGATATGAGAAAGTAGAGAAGACATTCCCGTAGGATAGTTCTAAAAAAAAACAAATAGGTCAATTTTTCGTAACATAAAACATGACACCATAAACGTAAAAGTCTATGATTATACCTAACCTTTTATTATGAGTGCTTATCCTTAACAAATTATTGTGAATGTAGAAGGAAGACAAAAAAAAACCTTACGCTAGAATAATCTTCTAATTTCTTCCATAGACAATAACTTGTATTTTTTACATTTCTTGCAAAAAAATTGTAATACTTGTTTCTGCAATGTATGCAATATGTACATTTAAATATCGCCTTTCTTAAATATTTGCTGTGCAAATTACATGCATGGCATGAAAAGCATCCGGATCAGAAGATGCAAGTAAATTTGAATTGGTAGTATCAAAGTTACATGACTTACCTTATCAAAGAAAACCCATGGATTAAAAAAAATGAAGCAACATAACCTGATGAGTTATTCGTTCTAATAGATTACTCAAAGAAGTATTTACTACGAAATATTTCATTGATATATATAAATTGATGGACTATTAATTAATAGATGATGTAAGAGAAGAAGTTGACCTAGGCACGGATATTGTTACGGTGAGAAGTTGATGGAAACTCAAAATAGTTATTTTTAGAAGAAATAGTATTAACTAGTTCTTGGTCGGTTATGTTCGATTCGTTCTTTTTTTCATTACAAAAAAAAAAAAGAACTACATTCTTGAAAAGATGTTCCATTATTTTCTGTTGCAGTTTTTTTTTTTGTCAAATCTTTAGAAATCCATAATGGAAAATCAAAGTACGAATTCCAGGTTTTAATGCATTTATAAGAAGAATTTGAGTAGAATCAGACCATTCTTTTAAGTGCACAACCAAAGGAAAATCAGATATGAAGTTAAATGTGTTATTATTTTTTATTCCTTCTATAGGGTGTAAATTTGTCTAAAATGTCTTCCAATAATGCATCTGCATTAGTGTCCATCAGCTCTTATTCATGTTCGTAACACTAAATATAGTTGATGTTTTTCGAAAACTTCCATTAAATATTCTACAAACTCAATTTTTGCTGATTGTACTACGATTTTTAAATGACTCCAAACTGCTGCCTGGAAAAAATTAAAAAACCTATAGCTTTCTTACCTAACAATTATTTAATTGAATTTCAAGAAGCATAATTTTATTGTATAAGAGATATGTTATATAATTAAAACTTTTCTTACTAGTTTCCTATAAATTTTTTAGAATAATATTACAAAGACTGTGAACGTTAAAAATAAAAGTATACCTTTTCAGCATCACAAAATACATATGTATTGGATGTTTCTAATCTTTTATTCTCAATGGCAAAAATATTACCCTTATAAAGAGAAATTAAATGCTTATTTTCCTACTTGCATTGACGTGTTAAGAATTGATTTCACTTCAGAAAATTCCAGAGTCATTATTTTAGCTGATTTTTGATAATTTTGGGCGTATTCACTGAGGTATTATAATCTCTACGTTTTTCTTAGACATGGTACAAGTTGCTTGAAAGAATTGATCCAACAACTCGTATTCCATCTGTTAATGTGAAGCAAGCAAATGTCTAGTGAATATTTCATTCTCTTTCTTTATATATATACTATACATAATTGTAAGTGCTACTTCATAGCTTTCAGCTGCTTCAATTAATATATAATTCTTTGGTTTCACATTGTGTTTCATTAGTCTTAATTTGTTCTCTTATAATAACTCTGGCAAAGAATCAAGAAAACTGTTTACTGTAAACTTTCAGTAATTCCAAACCTTGTCCACATCTGGTGCGTTTGGACAAAGTAACATTTCGATTTTGTTTTAAACTTCGATAATTAGAAAAAAAAAAAGTGTAATGAATAGTTCTAACTTAGAATTTAACTTTATTTTAATATAAGTAAGATTCAACTAAGAAATTGTTTTATTTATAAATACTTTCACTATATCAATCGGATAAAAAACAAACAATCCCAACCAACAATAGACACAATAACACCACATCGGTATATACGATCACCATTTTGAGCAACTTATAGAAATACCCTCTTACAAGAAATCTATTAATGAGTGCAAAACATTTTTTAGGTGTTGAAATCCCTGTAGTGGTAGGATACATACTCTTCATTCAAAGTCAGGGGCCCAGAAAGTTCCTAACGATATACATCCCAATCTTGAGCAAGCTGGCTAATAATTATAAAGTCAACTTATTGACAGCTCAAAAGCAAAGAATTTTACTATTTATGGACTGATAGCGGGCTCTTGAGATATAAATGCAAAACTTCTTGCGGAAGATATTTTTACAGCAAGAAAATATTTTTATTGAACAGCGTGAAGTCAATTGCAAGAAGTTGATGGGTCTCTTCTTTTTTCAGGGTCATAATTTATATTGGGCCTAAGTCTAGAAATTCTAGTTAAGGCCTTTGATCGATACCTGTAACTCAAGAAAAATGTTCAAACTATGACTTTTCCAGTTAGGGTGCTGAAAAATCCAAAGAAAGTTTTCAGATTAGGATTTAAATAAAGTAACGCAGAGTTAAAGAGAGTTTATTCAGCGTCATTGCATTATATAATTTTCATATTTGAAACAACTAAATTCAGCACTTTTTAAATTATGTAATTGAGCAATCCGTTTTTTCAATTACAGATGTTTGAATAATATAATAACATTATTACAAATTACTTTTTGGCACAATTTGAGTAGTTTTTATTCTCTATTTCACCATTAATATGCTCTATTCATATATTTATAAATTTTATTAAAAATATTACTTCTCTTTACATAAATAACACTAGGAAAGCAACAAAAAAAAAAAAAAAAAAAGGGGTATTCTTTGCCTTGTGTATTTATATAGCACAAAAAACATCCGAGCTAGGTACTTATGTTTGAGAAAATATATTATACAGACGAAATAATGAATAGGTAAAAAATTGTAGGATACTTTTAGAAAAAAACAAAAACTCATGTAAATACCTAAGCAAAACGAAATAGTTGTTTTTTTTCCTCCCAAAGATTGAAGAGATGTACGATTATAGTCTTAAAGAAATTGCTT